>NC_068450.1:36778739-37096723 GCF_023373465.1 Oncorhynchus keta
TCTGTCTGTCTGTCTGTCTGTCAGTCAGTCAGTCAGTCTCAGTCAGTCAGTCAGTCAGTCAGTCAGTCAGTCAGTCAGTCAGTCAGTCCGTCAGTCAGTCAGTCAGTCCGTCCGTCGTCAGTCTCTCGTCGTCCTCCGTCCGTCTCTCTCTCTCTCTCTCTCTCTCTCTCTCTCTCTCTCTCTCTCTCTCTCTCTCTCTCTCTCGCTCTCTCTCTCTCTCTCTCTCTCTCTCTCTCTCTCTCTCTCTCTCTCTCTCTCTCTCTCTCTCTCTCTCTCTCTCTCTCTCTGCACTGCTAACACTCCTGCCACTTACAGTATCACTGCTCCTCACTGCAAACAGTCTAGGGAAGGAGGGAGGGACAAAAATAATGGTGTTCCAAAAAAGGTCTAGTTGCCAGGACCATGAATACCTATTCCATCTAGACACCGTTGCCCTAGAGCACACACAAAACTATACATAACTCAGCCTAAACATCAGCGCCAAAGGTAACTTCCACAAAGCTGTGAACGATCTGAGAGGCAAGACAAGAAGGGCCTTCTATGCCATCAAAAGGAACATACATTTTGAAATACCAATTAGGATCTGGCTAAACATTGTGAGGTCTGGGATCTGCTCACCAACCAATGATAAACAAAATGGGACGAACACCAAATTGAGACTCTGCATGCAGAATTCTGCAAACATATCCTCTGTGTATGTAAAACACCAAATAATGCATGCAGAGCAGAATTAGGCCGATATCCGCTAATTATCAAAATCCACAAAAGAGACGTTAAATTCTACAACCACCTAAAAGTAAGTGATTCCCAAACCTTCCATAACAAAGCCATCACCTACAGAGAGATGAACCTGGAGAGGAGTCCCCTAAGCAAGCTGGTCCTGGGGCTCTGATCACAAACACAAACACACCCCACAGAGCCTCAGGACAGCAACACAATTAGACCCAACCAAATCATGAGAAAACAAAAAGATAATTACTTGACAGATTGGAAAAAATTTACAAAAAACATCATAACAACACTGTATATAGACATAATATGACATTTGAAATGTCTTTATTCTTTAGGAACTTTTGTGAATGTAAGGTTTAGTGTAAATGTTGTATTGTGTATTACACTTTGTTATTCTATTTCACTTGCTTTGGCAATGTAAACATATGTTTTCCATGCCAATAATGCAAAGTGAGAGAGAGGGGGAGAGATGGGGGGACAAAGGGAGAGGAGAAGTGGGCGCAATAGAAGGGTGGAGAGGAGGAGAGAGAGAGAGAGAGAGAGAGAGAGAGAGAGAGAGAGATAGGAGGGTGTAGGAGAGAGCAAGGTGTGAGCACTTTGTGACATCTACTTATGTAAAAAGGGATTTATAAATACATTTGATTGATTGATTGACAGGTAGACTGAAAGACCAGGGTAGTATGCTTACAGTACTCATATTGTGGCCTAAATGTCTTCATGGTTGGTTTGTTTATGTCATATTGTGTTCCACTATGAGTGATGACCTCATATCTCTGAAGTGGCCTGTTCACTTCATACTGTATCTCCAAGTGCTCTAAAATAGACCAAGAGTAACTTATTCTTCAAGTTATGTACTCAATGTCAGTCGTTCAAAGTCAAAGAATAACCACTATTCAGTGGTTTATATAGTAGTATAAACTGGGTGTTTTGAGCCCTGAATGCTGATTGTCTGACAGCTGACAGCTTATAATAGCAGCAAGGCACCTCAGGGGTTTTGTAGGATATGGTCAATATAGCACTGCTAAGGTCTGTACCCAGCGTTGCGTCGTGCATAAGAACAGCCCTAAGCCGTGGTATATTGGCCATATACCACACCCCCTCCCCGTGCCTTATTGCTTAAGTAACCTTTTGGCTGATATTCTCATGAATAAATTTGAATCGGCATTTGTTACATGAATATCAAATCAAATCACGTCAAATCAAATCAAATCGTATTAGTCACATGCGGCGAATACAACAGACCTTACAGTGAAATGCTTACTTACCAGCCCCTAACCAACAATGCAGTTTCAACAAAAAGTCATTAAAGAGCAGCAGTCAAATAACAACAGTAAGAATATATACAGGGGGGTACCAATACAGAGGCAATGTCTGGGGGCACCAGTTAGTTGAGGTGGTATGTACATGTAGGTAGAGTTATTAAAGTGGCCATGTTATTAAAGTGACCATGAGTAGCAGTGGTGTAAAGAGAGGGAGGTGGGGGGGAGGCGTAGAAGCTGTTTAGAAGCCTCTTGGACCTAGACTTGCCGCTCCGGTACCGCTTTCCGTGCGCTAGCAGAGAGAACACTCTATGATTGGGGTGGCTGGAGTCTTTGACAATTTTTCTATCTGTGTAGTGTTTATACTACGGCTGTACATATGACTTGATATATGTGGGTACACCAAGGGACCGTAACAGTGTTCTCAGAAGCAGTTGTTAATTATTAGTAGGGTTTTGCTTGTAGAGAAAGTTGGTTCCCTCTCTACCAATACCTTATCAATCTGTGGCTATCAACATTATCAGCCTCACAACATTGCCCAGGGCAGGTCACACACACGCACACGCACACGCACACACACACTCACTCACTCACTCACTCACTCACTCACTCACTCACTCACTCACTCACTCACTCACTCACTCACTCACTCACTCACACACACACACACACACACACACACACACACACACACACACACACACACACACACACACACACACACACACACTATCACATTATCGTGTGTGTGTGTGTGTGTGTGTGTGTGTGTGTGTGTGTGTGTGTGTGTGTGTGTGTGTGTGTGTGTGTGTGTGTGTGTGTGTGTGTGTGTGTGTGTGTGTGTTAGTCTGCTGTCTTTTTCCCAGTGGAGCCTGTGGAATGTGTTGGACTGCTAAGACAGTGTCCTCCATGTTATCTCTGCAGAATAGGAGCATTTATTTAAAAGTTATACTTCACACAGCTGTTTTCACTTCCATTAACATCATTACAATCAACTCACTGCAGCACATTAGACATATATGCATATTGAGGGTGTTATTCGAAGGCAGCAGACATGGGTCCAAATAGTATTTGTTTTCTTTCAAATAATTTTGCTCAGCTTGATTGAGCTTGTGTGGCTCAAAGGAACCAATGGGATAATCCCAAAAGTGCAAACATCCCCCATCTGGGACTCCAGACTGTCTCAATGAAAGTATTTCAAAGAAAGCAAATATTACTTGAAACCTGGTCTGAGAAGCAAACGTGTACTGGCCTGGTTTTCTGTGTGCGCCTGTGCTTGACTGTGTGCATGCTTAAACACATTCATCACTCTGCTGGGTACATTTAGGTGGAAAGTAAATGTGTATCATATTGATGGATGGCTTGAGCCTCCACCAGAGGAAGAATGTTCCCTCCTTTTTCACCTTTCTGATTTATTTGGACTTTATGCTGCATGCTTTCAATTTCCAGGCGACGCAATCTAACTCCACACGCAATTACCCCTCGCTATTTTAAGTGAATATCTGCACCCCGAAAATCGTGGCACCATATGGAAAAGGATTAACGCAAATCTGTTGTTTGACCTACATTCTGTTCTATTCTTCCCCTCAAGAATTTACACACTTTACATTTTCTTGTTTGGATATTTACATCAATTTCACAACGATGTACTGTGCTCGAGATGAGCAAATTGTGTGTGTTCAATTCAATTATATCAGTGTGTATTTGTGTCTGGTTACCTCAGGGATGTTGTCATGGGGGGGTAGAGTAGAGGGAGAAAGAGGCTGTGGTAGTTCTATGATCTAGCAGCAGGGTTGGAGCGCGATCATGATGGGTACCTTAGGCAGCTATTAAAAAACAGAGATGATTACAGAAACGTTCATTTTTTTTTAAGGCAGAAAACATCTGACAGTATTAACTGGAGCGCTTCACACTCTGGGTTCTCTGATTTCCGCTCTTCTCCTCTCTTCTCTAACCCACCAGGCTCGTCTTCTCTTCTTTAACCCACCAGGCTCTTCTTCTCTTCTCAAACCCACCAGGCTCTTCTACTCTTCTCTAACCCACCAGGCTCTTCTTCTCTTCTCTAACCCACCAGGCTCTTCTACTCTTCTCTAACCCACCACGCTCTTATTCTCTTCTTTAACCCACCAGGCTATTATTCTCTTCTCTAACCCACCAGGCTATTATTCTCTTCTCTAACCCACCAGGCTATTCTTCTCTTCTCTAACCCACTAGGCTCTTCTCTTCTCTAACCCACCAGGCTCTTCTTCTCTTCAACAACCCACCAAGCTATTCTCTTCTCTAACCCACCAGGCCTTTCTTCTCTTCTCTAACCCAAGGCTCTTCTATTCTCTAACCCACCAGGCTCTTCTTCTCTTCTCTAACCCACCAGGCTCTTCTCTTCTCTTTTCTAACCCACCAGGGCTTCTCTAACCCACCAGGCTCTTCTTCTCTTCTCTAACCCACCAGGCTCTTCTTCTCTTCTCTAACCCACCAGGCTCGTCTTCTCTTCTCTAACCCACCAGGCTTTTCTTCTCTTCTCAAACCCACCAGGCTCTTCTCTTCTCTAACCCACCAGGCTCTTCTTCTCTTCTCAAACCCACTAGGCTCTTCTTCTCTTCTCTAACCCACCAGGCTCTTATTCTCTTCTCTAACCCACCAGGCTATTATTCTCTTCTCTAACCCACCAGGCTATTCTTCTCTTCTCTAACCCACTAGGCTCTTCTCTTCTCTAACCCACCAGGCTTTTCTCTTCTCTTCTCTAACCCACCAGGCTCTTCTTCTCTTCAACAACCCACCAAGCTATTCTCTTCTCTAACCCACCAGGCCTTTCTTCTCTTCTCTAACCCACCAGGCTCTTCTATTCTCTAACCCACCAGGCTCTTCTTCTCTTCTCTAACCCACCAGGCTCTTCTCTTCTCTTCTCTAACCCACCAGGCTCTTCGCTTCTCTAACCCACCAGGCTCTTCTTCTCTTCTCTAACCCACCAGGCTCTTCTTCTCTTCTCTAACCCACCAGGCCTTTCTTCTCTTCTCTAACCCACCAGGCTTTTCTTCTCTTCTCAAACCCACCAGGCTCTTCTTCTCTTCTCTAACCCACCAGGCTCTTCTTCTCTTCTCAAACCCACTAGGCTCTTCTTCTCTTCTCTAACCCACCAGGCTCTTCTTCTCTTCTCTAACCCACCAGGCTCTTCTCTTCTCTAACCCACCAGGCCTTTCTTCTCTTCTCTAACCCATCAGGCTCTTCTTATCTTCTCTAACCCACCAGGCTCTTCTTCTCTAACCCACCAGGCCTTTCTTCTCTTCTCTAACCCACCAGGCTCTTCTTCTCTTCTCTAACCCACCAGGCTTTTCTCTTCTCTTCTCTAACTCACCAGGCTCTTCTCTTCTCTCACCCACCAGGCTCTTCTTCTCTTCTTTAACCCACCAGGCTCTTCTTCCCTTCTCTAACCCACCAGGCCTTTCTTCTCTTCTATAACCCACTAGGTCCTTCTTCTCTTTACTGCTCATTGAATGTTAGGCCCTGTTTCACAGATCTGCTTGTTATATTATAGTCTAGATTTACTCAGAACACATGGATGAGGTTAAGCCATGCCAAAATGAAAATATATATTGTGAGATCCCACTTTTCCCATTATTCATTGAATTACATTAAACATACTGAATAAAAGCCAACCCCAAAAAAGACCAGCTATGTTCCAGTTTGGTCCTTAGGAAACCAACAGGCAACACAGAAACAACGTAGATCCCCCAAGTTGTCTGTAAGACATGTCTTTATGGACGGTTAAGGATCATATCACCTCCACCTTACCTGACACTCTAGACCCACTTCAATTTGCATAACACCCCAATAGATCCACAGACGATGTGATCGCCATAGCACTCCACACTGCCATATCCCTTCTGGATAAAGATGGTAAGAATGCTGTTCATTGACTACAGCTCAGCATTCAACACCATAGTACCCTCCAAGCTCATCATTAAGCTCGGGGCCCTGAGTCTGAACTCCGCCCTGTGCAATTGGGTCCTTGACTTCCTGGCGGGCCACCCCCAGGCGGTAAAGGTAGGAAACAACATCTCCACTACGCTGATCATCAACATAGGGGCCCCACAAGGGTGCGTACTCAGCTCCCTGCGGTACTCCCTGTTCACCCATGACTGCGTGGCCACGCACGCCTCCAACTCAATCATCAATATGGCAGACAACACAACTGTAGTAGGTCTGATTACCAACAACAACGATACAGCCTAGAAGGAGGTGGTGAGGGGCTGAGCACAGTGATGCCAGAAAAATAACCTCCCTCAAGGTCAGAAAAACAAAGGAGCTGATTATGGACTTCAGGAGATAGCAGAGGGAGCACGCCCTCATCCACATTGACGGGACAGCAATGGAGAAGGTGAAAAGCTTCAAGTTCCTCTGCGTACACATCGCCGACAATCTGAAATGGTCCACCAACACAGACAGTGTGGTGAGAAGGCACAACAGCGCCTCTTCAACCTCAGGAGACTAAAGAAATTTGTCTTGGCCTCTAAGACACCCCAACACTTTTACAGATGCACAATTGAAAGCATCCTGTCTGTCTGTATCAAAGCTAGGACCGAGAGACCGGAAAACAACTTCTATCAGACTCTTAAATAGCCATCACTTGGCGGCCTCCGCCCAGTACCCTGTTCTGAACTTAGTCACTGTCGCTTGCCGGCTACAACTCGATCACTCTACCCTGCACCTTGGAGGCTGCTGCCCTATGTACATAGACATGGAATCACTGGTCACTTTAATAATGGAACACTGGTCACTTTAATAATGGAACACTGGTCACTTTAATAATGGAACACTGGTCACTTTAATAAAGTGTACATACTGTTTTACTAATTTCATATGTATATATTCTAGTCAATGCCATCCTATTGCTGTGTATATACTATTTTATCCTATGTATTTACAGATATACTAAATATTATATCCACCTACTGTCCATAATGTCTATAGTATCTATACATCCCATCACACATTACATCCCATCACACATTATAGTATTTATACTCCGGACCCCGACATTGCTCGTCCTAATATTTATATACTTCTTAATTCCATTAGTTTGCTTGTAGATCTGAGTGTATTGTTGTGAATTGTTAGATATTACTGCACTGCTGTAGCTAGGAACACAAGCATCATGCTACACCTGCAATAACATTGACTAATGTGTATACAACCCATAACATTTGATTTGATGTGATGTGGTAAGTTCACTAGTACTGTATGGGATTCGGGAGGTGGAGGGTCCCGAGTTTGGGGGCATGCCCAGGGGTGAGAAGTTGATATAATATACTAGCCTAAACAATATGAACTGACAAAAGGACATATCACAGCATGCTAAAGGTTGCATGGGACCTACATTTTTTTTTGGGGGGACTTTGAGAAGGTCGGTTCTGGTGACTTTTCGAAATAATATCCTCCTCCAAAAATGAATGAAAATAAAATGATGCTGACATCTAAAATATTATTTCCCCCTCCAGATATGAGCCCAATAGCTCTACCATCCTGACTGAGAAAGTGTACTGCACATTTAGCCCACTGCTCTCCAGACTGTCTGTTTCCTCTCTCTGTCTACTCCCTCGCTCTGTTTGCTCCCTCTCTCTGTCCCTGAGCCAGAAGTACTGGACTGGAGCTCACCTGTAAGCTGTGCTGACGCTTGGAAAGCCCCACTCACTGTTTAATGTGTATTACCCCCATTAAGAGGCTTCCCAAACAATACAGCCGTCAGATTCAGCACCCAGACACCTACTCAGAGACAGACAGAAATAAGCAAGTTTATTACAGTTGTTATTATCTGTTCAGATTGTCCTTTGGAGTCAGATTTATTAGACGTTGAGACGGAGCAGGGGCTTTTTGACGCAGCGTATCAGGAATAACATCTGCTTAACTTCTTAATGAATCGAATCCGAGACTTTTTCCTTCCTCCGTGGTAAACAAAATGACTTCCACACCGTCAGTTGCTCCTGGGAACCTTGATTATTATGTATTTCCACAGGTGAGCCTCTCCTGTCTCCTGCCTCCTTTGTCAGATGAGGCTGAGGCCTTCGCCGTCATTATCCAGCCTCTTGGATTCCTTTCTTCTCCCGGTCTGACAGACGGGGGCACAGAGAGACATCATCGCAATAGATAAGACTCTGAATGTAATTCCAGATTGAAATGAATCACCCTGCCAACGCCTCATTTCAGACTCAATGCATTTCTAATCCCCAACAATTATGACAAAGACTCACACTTCTATTCAAGTCTTCTACCCATCATTGGGGCAACGTCATCAAGAAGATCTGGGCGTAATTGCGTGACAAGGGCGCTTGGGAAGAATTATAGGACATAGATTATGATAATGTTTCTGAATTTAGATAAATGTTCCTAGGCTTTGTTCAAAATTCAACTGTTCTCTGGCAGTTAATTGGAAAAGGACATGGGACAGACGGGCTGACACTCACACAGCCTGGTTTCACGTTTTCCCTCCATACACAGATTTACCAGTTGACCTTTCCATGAATCCAATAAAAGAGAGAGGAGGGGAAGTGAGTGTCTGCGTTTTAATTTGAGCATTAATTTCTTCTGGTCACTGTCCCAGAGATCTAAATGACCACCCAGTCAGAGCCAGGAATGTGTCCATTTTGGCTCTGATAAATATTGTCTTCTGAGAGTCGGCCATCTTGGCTCAACCAGCTGCTCCTGGAGCCAGCCGCATTGCCCAGTTGGAGTTCCATGGCATGTGACAGACTGTGGAGAGTAATGGAAGGGCAGGGGAGAGCCAGAGGGGAGCCATGGCACAGATGACCGCTAAGGGAGGCTTGGGGGGGCAGCTTTGCAGAGCTAGAAGGTAGGAGACATGTTGAGAGCTGGGTGACCAGACACTGCCTCAGGCCAGGATACTGCAGCATGGACAAGAAGGTCTGGCTAAACAGACCAAAACGTTTCACTCTCTGCCCAAAGCACTTCTGGGTTCTGTTCACTTATCCTCTTCTTTTCTCTCCTCTTCCTTAATTCACTTAACCTCCTCTCTTGCATACCTTTTCCTCTCCAGGGGTTGGCTAATGTCCTAAGTCAGAGGGGTCTGTGGGAATCCAGGGTGGCGAGGGAGGCTGTCCAGACTGTTTTGGGCTGCCTCTGGGCGGTGTATTTGGTCAGACACTCGGCCTGTCCGGACTAGTTTGAGCTGCATTGTGGGTATTTGGTCAATTGGCCGGCTGGTCGTCCAGGTGTGGAGCCACCTGTTGGCTGTAGAGGAAACCTGGGAGACAACAGTGCTGCTGGGCATCAGGCCTGGTGTTAGAGTTGGCAGGCTGGAGCTGTCTACTAGAGGTCTGGGCTGTACCCACTGGTCAACCAGCAGGCTGTTCGGCTCTCTATCGACCCACCTATTTGTTATAGGACAGACAGAGCCAATATCTACATCTATTTTTCATACTGGGGAGAACAGTGCTGTGGTTTTGAGATGCTTGTATCATAATGTAATATTTACATGGCTGCTTTACATTTGTATTAATGTAATATTTACATGGCTGCTTTACATTTGTATTAATGTAATATTTACATGGCTGCTTTACATTTGTATTAATGTAATATTTACATGGCTGCTCTACATTTGTATTAATATAATATTTACATGGCTGCTTTACATTTGTATTAATGTAATATTTACATGGCTGCTCTACATTTGTATTAATGTAATATTTACATGGCTGCTTTACATTTGTATTAATGTAATATTTACATGGCTGCTTTACATTTGTATTAATGTAATATTTACATGGCTGCTCTACATTTGTATTAATGTAATATTTACATGGCTGCTCTACATTTGTATTAATGTAATATTTACATGGCTGCTCTACATTTGTATTAATGTAATATTTACATGGCTGCTCTACATTTGTATTAATGTAATATTTACATGGCTGCTTTACATTTGTATTAATATAATATTTACATGGCTGCTCTACATTTGTATTAATGTAATATTTACATGGCTGCTCTACATTTGTATTAATGTAATATTTACATGGCTGCTTTACATTTGTATTCATGTAATATTTACATGGCTGCTCTACATTTGTATTAATGTAATATTTACATGGCTGCTCTACATTTGTATTAATGTAATATTTACATGGCTGCTCTACATTTGTATTAATGTAATATTTACATGGCTGCTCTACATTTGTATATGGATTCAGTCCATTAAGGTTAATTTTTTACTGTCTCCTTTTTCAGATTTGGGATTTGTCAATTAGAAAACAATTAGCCATCAATTAGAAATTAGTTTCTCTAAAGCTCCAGGTCAATAAAATCACAGAATGATGGAAAGAAAGGGAGAGTGAGAGAGAGAGAGACATTGTCTATAAGTGTCTTCCTCGCGGCTTTGTTCTCCTTAGTGTCATTAATCATCTAATGCTGTTCTGCACACACACACACACACACACACACACACACACACACACACACACACACACACACACACACACACACACACACACACACACACACACACACACACACACACACACACACACACACACACACACACACACACACACACACACACTGACTCACAAAGCCACCTGTTCTTCAGAGAAAGAATTTGTGCAGGCGTTGAAATATATCTTAAATCAATGGTAAAACAATCAGCAGCTCCCGGACACCCACACGTAATTATAAGCATGTTTGAAGGAGCTGGGAGGAAAAAAGTCTCACCAAATTGTATAGCAAATACAGGCTGTCTGGATAGACACACTGGGTATGTTGGAAATGTGTGAATAGACTAAGGTCAACCAGCGGGAGAGAGCGCAAGCTGCATGTTGATCACAAACACCTTTGTGTGCACGGTTAAAAAGCATATGTTAAATGGCTCTGTGTGTGGGTTGGTGTTATCGGTGCAAGCGTGCATACAGTTGTTTTTAAACTTTGATGCAATTTTCACAAGTTTGAGGTGCATTTTCAGAACTCTGAGAACAAAACTCAAAACAGATCATCAAACAGGCAGTTGTTTCAAAATCCTCAGCACATTTTCAATTGACTAAGTACAACACACAATCATGCAGTCACTCAGTGTTTCATCTGGAAACATACACGACCGTTCAAAAGTCTGGGGTCACTTAGAAATTTCCTAGCTTTTTTTGTCCATTAAAATAACATCAAATTGATCAGAAATACAGTCTAGACTAAGTGACTATTGTAGCTGGAAATTGCAGATTTTTTATGTAATATCTACATAGCTGTACAGAGGCCCATTATCAGCAACCATCATTCCTGTGTTCCAATGGCACGTTGTGTTAGCTAATCCAATTGATCATTAGAAAACCCTTTTGCATTTATGTTAGCACAGTTGAAAACTGTTGGTCTGATTAAAGAAGCAATAAAACTGGCCTTCTTTAGACTAGTTGAGTATCTGGAGCATCAACATTTGTGGGCTCGATTACAGGCTCAAAATGGCCAGAAACAAAGACTTTGTTCTGAAACTCGTCAGTCTATTCTTGTTCTGAGAAATGAAGGCTATTCCATACGAGGAATTACCAAGAAACTGAAGATCTCGTATAAAAATTCTGATATTGACCAAATCAGATACTGAATGTAATGTATGTAACAAAGAAAATCAAAGTTGATCAAAAAAAAAATCAATGAAGTTTAGTTTTTGTTGAAGGGGAGGAAACATGTTAAAGAAGGATTTTTAAGCCTTGAGACAATTGAGACATGGGCAAAACAGGGGCATAACTGTGTGTGTGTGGGGGGGGGTCAATATTAGGAAGGTGTTCCTAGTGTTTGGTATACTACGCGTATGTCATTTAGGAAGCAGAGACTTTTATCCTAAGTGACAACAGTCCACACATTTTGGTATGTGATCCCAGTGGGAATCGAACTCACAACTCTGATGTTGCTCGTGCCATGCGCTCATGAACTGAGGTACGTACAGGACCACTACAATACACAAGTACAATACAATACTGTAAAATACAATACATGATTAAAATATAAGGTGGAGGTTGTATGATTGTCATCCCCATGAGCGTACTACCCTCGTTCATGCCATGCAATGATTTCAATCCAGACCTACACTGAGCTCCAAAAGCATTGGGACAGTGACACATGATTAGTTGTTTTGGTTCTGTACTCCAGCGCTTTGAATATGAAATGGTAAACTGACTATGAGGTTAACGTGCAGACTGTCAGCTATAATTTGAGGAGCTAGGGTTGGGTTTTGGTTTAGGGTTAGGTTTAAGGTTAGGTTTTTGGGTTAAGGTTAGGGTTAGGGAAAGAGTACGGGTTAGGGTTAGGGTTAGAGTTTTGGGAAAATAGGATTTTGAATGGGACAAAATTGTGTGTCCCCACAAGGTTAGCTGTACACGTTTGTGTGTGTGTGTGTATCACCGCCTGGCTGTGTTGAGATCATTTACATTTGATTTCTGTTCTAACAACCGTCGCACAGAGAGTCAAAACAATGATCAAAAACGGAGACATTTTAACAGCTCGGTAAATGAATGACTCCATTCTTAATGGTTCTACAATTCGATTTTTCTTCACTTTTTTTTAACAAATTAAGTAAAATTGCTCAGAATCATAACCATTTAGAATTCAATTATTAAGCCTGTCAACTTCCCCTTGGCCTCAGAGCCTAATGAGCGTCTAGCCTATATTTGAATGCATTACTCTGTTGCTGCCCTAGAAGAGAGGAGCTCAGAATAGGCCAGGGTGGGGTGTCGGGGAGGGTGGTGGGATACGGGGCAGGGGCGCGAGCGAGAATGGTGGTGGGGGTGTTACAGTTAAAAGCATGCTAATGCACTTGCCTCTTTTCTTTCTTCCCTGTCTTCCCTCGCTTTCCTATCCAGCCCTCCCCTCTTCATTAATATACAGATTTATACAGGGAACATTATGCAAATCTCCCTGCTCCAGATTAAATTGGAAGCTCTGTAATTTGCTCTGAAATATAATTCTGTACACATTAACTATCCACCTTAAGGCAAAACAGTATATTCAGACAGAGTTTAACCTAATTACATTGCAAACATTAAAATGCCATTTGAGTTGGGAATGTCTTTTTTCGTGGGGATATCTGCCTTGTGGTGTGAGGACCCATCAAAACTCTACTGTTGGTACAACTGCTTAAGAGTTGCATAAACATCTGCATACATTCTAATACGAACCCTATCTGACTGTACTGTTACCGAACTAGTAGACGGCTCGTAATGGAATTGAACCACAACGAACAGACTGAAACTACACTGCAATCAACCTGCAGTAAAAGACTGACGCATCTTGTTCTTCACTGAATATGATACCAGTCAGGTCTTGTGACAAATAGAAATAACAAGCTACAATAGGGCCAACGGTTCGTCAAACGAGGAGGAAGGAAGATACCGAGGGGGTAAAGAAAACACTGTCCTTATCCATCATAGGAGGATTGCTCTGTTCCTCCAAGTCAAACAACATGTGGCTGAGATATAGACACCCTGTCGGAGTTCATCCTCCCCGGGATTGAACGTGCTCAAACTCAAACAATGACTCCACTCATCTGCCAAGTGATATTAAATACTGTAATTGCCTGCCAGTCAGAGTCCGCTTCCCTCGCCCCGTCCTTCCGTCCTCCGCCCGCCATGGGGGAAACAAACACAGGCAGAAAATCCACGAAGAGGTAAAAGACGGAGACATCTTCTCTCAGGCCTGTCAAGGTTTTAAGCCCCACCTTTCCTTCCCTTTGACGACCACTGTAGTCTAATTCCTTTGTGTCAATGTTGGATGTTTAATAGGGATTTGAGGTGATTTAAGTGCTGCTACAGCTTCATGTTTGACTGCTAAACTTTCTCTATTTGAGACCTCCTGGTTAAATAGATTGGAGTTTAGGGTTGGGGAATAAGCTTTAGCAATTAAAAACTTTTCATTTGTGATGATATTTAATCTTGATGACAGTGCTGTGGCATGATATCGCGCCGTTTGTAAACTGGAGAGGAGCTTAATTTGACCACCAAATCAAATCAAATCCAATTATATTTGTCACATGCGCCGAATACAACCTTACAGTGAAATGCTTACTTACGAGCCCTTAACCAACAATGCTTTAAGAAGTTAAGTAAAATAATAGATAAATAAAACATAGAAAATAAAAGTAACAAATATTTAAACAGCAGCAGTAAAATAACAATAGCGAGGTTATATACAGGGGGTACCGGTACAGAGTCAATGTGCAGGGGCACCGGTTAGTCGAGGTAACTGAGGTAATATCTACTTGTAGGTAGAGTTGAAGTGACTATACATAGATAATAAACAGAGTTGTATCAGCAACGTAAAAGAGGGGTCTGGGTAGCCCTTCGATGAGGTGTTCAGGAGTCTTATGGCTTGGGGGTAGAAGCTGTTAAGAAGCCTTTTGGACCTAGACTTGGTGCTCCGGGACCGCTTGCCATGCAGTAGCAGAGAGAACAGTCTATGACTTGGGTGGCTGGAGTCTTTGACAATTTTTAGGGCCTTCCTCTGACACCACCTGGTATAGAGGTATTGGGTGGCAGGAGGTTTGGCCCCAGTGATGTACTGGGCCGTTTGATTACCCTCTGTAGTGCCTTGTGGTCGGGGGCCGAGCAGTTGCCATACCAGGCAGTGATGCAACCGGTCATGATGCTCTCAATGGTGCAGCTGTAGAACCTTTTGAGGATCTGAGGACCCATGCCAAATCTCTTCAGTCTCCTGAGGGGGAATAGGCTTTGTCGTGCCCTCTTCATGACTGTCTTAATGTGTTTGGACCATGATAGTTTGTTGGTGATGTGGACACCAAGGAACTTGAAGCTCTCAACCTGCTCCACTGCAACCCCATCGATAAGAATGGGGGAGTGCTCGGTCCTCCTTTTCCTGTAGTCCAAAATAATCTCCTTTGTCTTGATCACATTGAGGGAGAGGTTGTTGTCCTTTCACCACATGGCCAGGTCTCTGACCTCCCTATAGGCTTTCATCGTCATTAGTGATCAGGCCTACCTCTGTTGTGTAATCGGCAAACTGGATGATGATGTTGGAGTCGTGCCTAGCCATGCAGTCAAGAGTGAACCGGGAGTACAGGAGGGGACGGAGCACGTACCCCTGAGGGGCCACTGTCTTGAGGATTAGCACAGCGTATGTGTTGTTACCTACCCTTACCACCTGGGGGCGGCCCATCAGGAAGTCCAGGATCCAGTTGCAGAAGGAGGTGTTTAGTCCCTGGGGCCTTAGCATAGTGATGAGCTTTGAGGACATTTTGGTTTTGAACTCTGAGCTGTAGTCAATGAACAACATTCTCACGTAGGTGTTCCTTTTTTCCAGGTGGGAGAGGGCAGTGTGGAGTGCAATAGAGATTGCATCATCTGTAGATCTGTTGGGGCGGTATGCAAATTGGACTGGGGGTCTAGGGTTTCTGGGATAATGGTGTTGATGTGAGCCACTAGCCACTAATATTTAGCAAGGACTACTATACTGTATCAATCAAACTAGGAACTTCCCTCCTCTACAACTTAGGAAATAAAACAATAACACTTAAAAGTCTATGCAAGTTGAACAGATGAGTTTTGAACACTATGAACACATGGATTGTACGTGAACAGTATCTATAGCAACTGGAGCCAAGAGTGCCTGGTCCCTGTCACAGCAGTCCTCGTCAGAGCCCTCTCTGTTTACGCTCAGTCAATTCCCACCAGCCTCTCTGTTTTCTACTAGGTGGTGAGGTGAAGGGTGTGGGGGGGGGGGTTGTAGGTGTGAGATACGCCTTTTTCTTATGACTTATAAAGCATTTAGAGACAACGTTGCATTCAGACACAGCCAGGTGCATTGTCATATATCTGAGGAATAAAATACACCCAACTGTTGGAATAAAAGTTGCGTCTTATCTATGCCGTCATGTCCTCATTGTCAAGCTGTTGTGCATTAAGTATACATTCAGGAGAGCACAAGTCAATCGTAGACCCTAAAACTATCCTGCAAGTTACTTCCTGATTCCTGGGTTGTATGAGTCCCCGCCACACATTCATCTCACGATGTTCCTCCTGCTCTGAGAAGCTCTGACATGGGAGAGTGTCAACGTCGTGCTCAATCTCCTTAAGTGCCCTGTGTTGTCACCTCTAGCATGTACCTATTACCTCTGTCACCCTCTGCATGAAGCTGATGAAGTGGGCATGGACAGGCAGAGAGAGAGAGAGAGACACCACGTCCCCATCCCCACGCTCGCTGTAGGTGTGTCCTACTTTACCAGCACGACCTGCGTGAAATATGCAATAGACCCGTCCATGAATATTTTACACATCCTCGAAGACCAAATTGCTTTAAAGTTTGGGGACTCTGCCATAAAAATGAGGGTGTCTTGTGGCAGATGCAAAGCTGAGATTCACTCTAGGAATGTGATGTTTGAGACAGGCTCGGGTAAGGCGTGTGCAGCTAAGAGCTTTGTTTTTTTTAAGGACTTAGAGGTTTAGTGGAAAAGACGGGGGTGGTGTCATGGAAGGGATGCTGTTTGGAGTATAATTCTGTATGAAGTAATGATGCAGTGTTCTGTTTAGGTAACACTGGGATTCACAACAGAATGGGAGATTGAGAGAAAATCTGTCAATACTTTGAGAGAAAATCTGTCCATATTTTGAGAAAAAATCTGTTCATATTTTGAGAGAAAATATGTCCATATTTTGAGAGAAAATATGTCCATATTTTGAGAGAAAATCTGTCCATATTTTGAGAGAAAATCTGTCCATATTCTGAATACCTAGTATTTACAGGGCTGTTGGTATCTTGCATGGTTAAAGTCACAGTTGGAATCCTTGCTCTTTCCAAATCTCTCTCTCTCTCTATTTCTCTCTCTCTTGCCAATGGGTCGACAGGCCTCCTAGTCCGTCCTGCAGTTAACTAATATGTTCCAATCTAAAGATCCTCAGCCAGTGTCCTCAGATTCCCCTCTCATGTCTCAGGTTCTTCCTCTCCTGTCCCAGGCTCCCCATCTCCTGTCCAAACTTTAGCCAGTCAACAACAGGTCCTCCCACCTGCATCTACAGTATAAACCCTGGTACGGGTTCTGCTCCTCTGACTCCTTGTGAACGAGTTTGGTGCCTGTGTTCGAAGCAGCAGAGCTTTGTAAACAAAAAAGTGAGAAATTAAGTGATCTATGGGAATTTAGAGAGGTCCAGCAGACCTTCTGGTAAAAGATGCAGTGATGAGTATCAAACCTATCACCTCTGATAAATGTTTTGAAAAAGCAGTGAGAGTAGGATGGGGGTCTCTCACCTGAGAGAGAGAGAGAGAGAGAGAGAGAGAGAGAGAGAGAGAAAAAGAAAGAGAGATACTAAGCAAAATAAGAGAGCAAGAGAGAAAGAGATACACAGAGAAATAGAGAGTTAGAGAAAGAGAGAGAGAGAGAGAGAGAGAGAGAGAGAGAGAGAGAGAGAGAGAGAGAGAGAGAGAGAGAGAGAGAGAGAGCAAAAAATAAACATCAGTGGAGGGAAAGAAAGATGATGGTTAAATCATAATGATGACTCACCTGAGAGACTTCAAACTCTGTGAAAGTAGAAGGTGTCTGATAGATGATGGAGATGACAGCTCCATGAATCCTGTGGGATCTAGACAACCTCGTGTTATTCAGAGTGGCAGACCTTAACGTCAGCCCGGGATTCATCATGATTATTCACCCTGCCATGTGTCTCATTGTGCCCAAAAACCAAATGGCCAAAAATCACTGAACTTTCTGTGAACAGCATACATTGTAAAAAATTATAGGTGCCCAAGGTGCAGTTTCATGAGGGTTATTCAGCAAAAATACCACACCAGTGGGATGAAGTGAATCTATGAATATATATTTAAATACAATATATAAATTGAAGTGACTCTATGATTTGATATAAAGTGTAATAAACTAGGTAGAGAGGTATTGCAAAAGCTTCTCCCTACCTGCTCAATGACATGTTCACCTGGGTCCAACATTTCACTTTTCCTTCCAAATACCAAAAAGTTAGTTTTCTGCCCTGCTCCAAACTTTCCCGAAGTCTCTGGATATTTCACAATAGTCCTTCTCCGGTCTCCCTCCGTTGGGTGTACATTAGTCCAATGAGGCTTAGTATAATAAAGTGAGTTCCTCAGTGGCCTCACCATCTCAAATGCCAGGCATCAGAGAGGGGAAAGGGCCCCAACAGAAGCAGACAAAGACCCCGTTCCCCCACATCTACCCTGCAGCATTTCATTACCTCCTTTATTATTACCTCAGACGATCCTGTGCCACAGCAGAGAAACCAGCCGGCCTTTTGAAGTTCAACGCTAAAGCACAGCTGCTCCTCTTGAAAGGGCCCAGCGCCAGCCTCCATCCTCTACTCTGCTCAGTCCCTCATCAGGTCACCACTTTTTCCGGGGGAGAACAGACTAGTCGTGACTTCACAGCGCTTGTCACAGTTTGTGTCGTCATAATGTGGGACAGGACACGCGGTCATTTCCACAACGGCTCCAGGTTGGGTCATCACCCTCTCTCACACATTGTCTGTCTCAACTCCCCCTTGGGATTGTATGGATGGATCCCATGGGTTTATGTCTCTTGATGTCACTCTGTTGTTATTAACAAGCTACCTCGGGCTGGAGGAATTCCTGGTAGGATGATATTGTTTTAGTTGTACTGTTATTACTGTACTGGACAATAGATTATATTGTTTTACTGGGTTGCTGGGCAGCTGATTCAATCACAAGATCAGTATTGTCTGTGCAGCTAAAGTTTCAACCAAACATGTCATTGAATATCCTTACGACACACTATTTCGCAGCGGTAGCCCACTTTCTTAAGTATATGCACAAACATTGTGTACCGTTCGTTCAAAGCTCTCTTAGTGTTTTCCCCCGGGGTGATCTGTCAGTGAGTGACAGTCTGTCCCAAGTGGCTGTCTGTCTCTCTCTCTCTCTCTCTCTCTCTCTCTCTCTCTCTCTCTCTCTCTCTCTCTCTCTCTCTCTCTCTCTCTCTCTCTCTCTCTCAGATGGGATGGAGAACGAGGACGAGCAGACAAAATTGTCACGATGCCCACACTAATGCTGATGCCTGCAGAAATGTTACAGTTTCTCTGTATCGAGGATTTATTGTAATACACTGTCAACAATCCGTTGTTAAATGCCTCCTATAAAAAGAGCGAGGACAGAGGCCCTGTACATAAATGCAATGCACCCTCCTGGGAGATGCTTCTAGACCAGTGCTTCTCTGAAATCCTCAAACATCTGCATTTCTCTTTAATAGGCGTCTCTATTGAATGCCGTTGTTTTACACTGACAAATATTGTTTGGACGGTAAAAGTGTTTGATTAATGGCGTTGGCTTGTTATCACCACGTTTCCCTAGAAGATGGGAAAGAATGGATTGACAGAAGAGAAGACTGCACTGAGAGAAAGAAGGGTCAAAAGTAATTTTCGGGTTTCACGCCAGAAAGATTCAACTGCAGCTCCCCTGAGGTTTTTAGATAACTATACACACAATCTCTATTAACACCCTGTTGGGGTGATTGAACACACACTCCCCACTGGAGCCCTCTCTATCGTTAACCAGTCAGAGTACGATGATGAGGGGCGGCTAGCATCTTAACCCGGCTAAAACCTGCATCTGATACAAACCTGAAGAGGTGGGATGGCGGTGGATCAAGCTAGCTACCCATCCCAGAGTAGCAAGAGGGTCTATGTTCGGGGTCTCCCACCCAATGCTTAATGGGCGTGCTGAGCTGGGAAACACGCAGAGTCTAACAGCAGGTAACATCTCCTCCATCCTCACTGGGTTAATTAAGTTTCACCACTCTCAGATTTACGGAGCGGGAGAAGGCTCCGGCCATAAGTCATGTCAAGCAACGTGACCGTGTAGAGTGTGTATGAAAAACCGATACAGGCGGGAGGAGAAGAGACACGGCTCTGGTACATGTCTGCAATCTTAATTAAACACGCCCAGCTGCGCTCTCCTCTCTAACACGCAAGCACAAGACTCCAGCTTAATTTGAACCCTCCACTCTTTGGGATGGAGAGAGAGAGGGATGGCGGGATAGAGAGCGAGAGAGGGATGGAGAAAGTGCTGCACAGCACATTGTGGAGCTGCATCTATAAAGGGAATCGCTGAGTCGTCCATTAAAGCTGGTTACTGAGGCAGTTTAGGTGCAACCCTGGACATCCTCCCTCTGTTTCAAGGATGAGGGGAAGGAGGGAGGAGAGGTGGGGGGGGGTAGTTGTTAGGAGTTGTGGGGGGGGGGGTAGTTAAAAGACAGGTGGCTGCTGGACATTATTCATCATGTTGCGCAACATATTGCTGAAATCATCACCATGGATACGTGATCTGCAATTGCATTTGGATCTACAGGCTCGAACAAAGAGGATGAACAAAAACAACCTCAAAGTAGCAGCACTTCCTAGAATCCATAACCTGACAAACTAACTCCCCGACTCGATGCTCGGCCTGCTAGCCCTGTGTAAATAGCACCACTCACAGACAGACTTCCTCAATCAGGCAGCACCAATATGTTATCATGCAGAAGGAGGTGTCAGTCACAGGGGCCATGACCAACCTGGTCTCAGAGCATTTAATACTATGCTGTACGTAAAGCCAAGACACTCCATTGCGTGTGATATGTTATATTTCGTGAGGTATGTGTTAATTTGTAGATGTCCAAGATCCAATGTTTATGATATGTTAAGAATTACAATGTGTATTATATGTTAAGAATTTTCAAAATGTACAATATGTTATGAATATGTATGATATGCTACGAACTCTAGCTTGGTCTCTAACATTAGCTAGCTGGCTAACGTTGGCTAGGCTGGGTGTTAGGGTTAGGGGTTAGGGTTCATGTTAAGTTTCGGAGTTAGGTTAAAGGGTTAGGTGAAGGATTAAGGTTAGGGTTAGGGTAAATGTTAGCTAAAAGGGTTAAGGTTACAGTTAGGGGAAGGGTTAGCTAACAAGCTAAGTAGTTGCAAAGTAGCTGAAAAGTTGTAAGTTAGGGTTAGGGAAGGGTTAGCTAACATACTAAGGTGTTGCAAAGTAGCTGAAAAGTTGTAAGTTAGGGTTAGGGAAGGGTTAGCTAACATGCTAAGGTGTTGCAAAGTAGCTGAAAAGTTGTAAGTTAGGGTTAGGGAAGGGTTAGCTAACATACTAAGGTGTTGCAAAGTAGCTGAAAAGTTGTAAGTTAGGGTTAGGGAAGGGTTAGCTAACATGCTAAGGTGTTGCAAAGTAGCTAAAAATAGTAAGTCATTGAAAAGTTGCTTATCAGGTAAAATGCTAAATTGATCAGTGATGAGAATCGAACTCCCAACCTTAGAATTGCTAGATATTCGTGTTATACGCCCACTTATCCACCGTACTTTGGTTTTTGCCTTAATTAACCATCTATCTTATGTAACGATACCAAACGTAACATATCGTACTAATTTGAGTATCCCGATTTTATGTCTAGTCTATGAGACCAGGCTGCCACGAAAGGTCAGTCACAGGGGCCATGCTAGGGCCGACTTATTTCTGGGGGATTTTCATGGGAATGTGAACTTTTTGCTGGATCCATACTTGGCAAATATTAGAGGAGTCTGAGGGTAAGAATATGGCCCATTTTGTTATTGTGTATTCTCTCACCCTCAGCAATCGGGGTCATACAGACCCTGTGAACAGCCTCCCATTTGTTTTGCACTAATGCTACTGTTGTTTGACATGTGCTCACAACTCCCTTCTACGACCATCTCAAATATGCACCCAAATATTTGCATTCAATAACATTTAAACTGAGAGAGTTGGTATTCACATCACTCACGCGTTGGCATTCACAGCGCTTCTCCTTGTTTGTGTGGTATTGATGACAAACATGCTTTCTCTCTTGCTCTCCCTCTCTCTTTCTCACTCACTCACTCACTCACTCAACCCCCCCATCCCCCTCCGCCCACACACACACACACACAAACTCACACACACGCACTGGAGAGAAAAAAAACAACACCGACCTTCTTTTCTCCTCTGTGAAGTTTTCACTAAATATCTGTGCCCTGAGGCCCGACAACAATAATGCGGCCCAACAGAACAGAGCTTTGTGTTGTGTCAGACCTTTGAGGTGAGCTTTATATCTTCATAGACAACATTAAACTAAAACCAGTGGTCTTTCGGACTGTTTGGAAGGATTACATCCAGACCACATTAAAACAACTTAAAAGAAGGCTTCCTGTAATGTCTGAGCCGTGCTTGAATAATCCAATCTTAGAATGAATAAATGAAAATGGGCAATAATCTACTTTGACCTCATCTCCTATAACAGATTCATTACACATCTATACTTATTTCATGGACGTGTTCTAACAGGTTGAACCGCAATTTTTAAAGGTTAATCAAATCTATCCATAGCTTATCTATAGCGCATTCATGACATGCTATGCACAAACTCAATTTGACATAAACAGTTACATTCATGAGTTTCATTGACAAAAACCTGATAAAAACGAATTTAGGTTTGCTCACTGGGAAATGAATATGCAACTAGTCAGTGACAACTGTGTGGAGTATGGAGTTTGTGACAGCAACCATGTGATTTCATTACAGAATTATAGACACTATGTAATGGTATTTTCTATGGCCTTCTATGTAGAAGAAGCTCTTACCGTCTAACGAAGGAGCGTCATAGAGCCAAACATGTTACAAGTGCAATTCTCATATTTTTCTCCTTTTCTCAAATGACTGCCTCGCCTGGTTCACCAACTACTTCTCAGATAGAGTTCAGTGTGTCAAATCGGAGGGCCTGTTGTCCGGACCTCTGGCAGTCTCTGTGAGGGTGCCACAGGGCTCACTTCTCGGGCCGACTCTTTTCTCTATATATCAATGATGACGCTCTTGCTGCTGGTGATTCTCTGATCCACATCTACGGAGACGACACCATTCTGTATACATCTGGCCCTTCTTTGGACACTGTGCTATCAAACCTCCAAACGAGCTTCAATGCCATACAACTCTCCTTCCGTGGCCTCCAACTGCTTTTAAATGCAAGTAAAACTAAGTGCATGCTCTTCAACCGATTTCTGCCCGCACCGTCCCGCCCGACTAGCATCACTACTCTCGACGGTTCTGACCAAGAAAATGTTGACATCTACAAATACCTAGGTGTCTGTTTAGACTGTAAACTGTACCTTCCAGACTCACATTAAGCATCTCCAATCCAAAATTAAATTTAGAATCGGCTTCCTATTTTGCAAAAAAGCCTCCTTCACTCATGCCGCCAAACTTAACCTTGTAAAACTGACCATCCTACCAATCCTTGACTTCGGTGATGTAATTTACAAAATATCCCCCAACATTTTACTCAGCAAACTGGATGTAGTCTATCACAGTGCCATTCGTTTGATCACCAAAGCCACATATACTACCCACCACTGCGACCTGTATGCTCTCGTTGTTTGGCACCTCACTACATATCCGTCGCCAAACCCACTGGCTCCAGGTCATCTATAAGTCTTTGCTAGGTAAAGCCCCGCCTTATCTCAGCTCACTGGTCACCATAGCAACACCCACCCGTAGCACGCGCTCCAGCAGGTATGTTGCACTGGTCATTCCTGAAGCCAACACTTCATTTGGACGCCTTTCCTTCCAGTTCTCTGCTTCCAATGACTGGAACGAATTGCCAAAATCTCTGAAGCTGGAGTCATATCTCCCGCTCTAACTTTAAGCATAAGCTGTCAGAGCAGCTTACTGATCGCTGTACCTGTACACAGCCAATCTGTAAATAGCCCACCCAACTACCTCATCCCCATATTAGTACTTACCCTCTTGCTCTTTTACACCCCAGTATCTCTATTTGCACATCATCATCTGCACATCTCTCACTCCAGTGTTAATGCTAAGTTGTAATTATTTTTGCCTCTTTGGCCTATTTATTGCCTTACCTACCTACTCTTCTACATTTGCACAAACTGTACATAGACTCTTTCTATTTTTCTTTTCTTTTGTGTTAGTGACTGTACTTTTGTTTATATATAACATTGTGTTGTTGTTTTTGTCGCACTGCTTTGCTTTATCTTGGCCAGGTCGCAGTTGTAAATGAGAACTTGTTCTCAACTGGCCTACCTGGTTAAATGTAGGTGAAATTAAAATAAACAATAAATAAAATATTTGTAGATTTTAAAGTACTCTGCATTTTAGAGAGCCTTTGCGCACAACATATATTGGTGAATAAAAATAATTCAGTGAAGAGTTGCCTTATTCAATTGTTCAATCCATCAAATATTGGAAAGTGAGAAAAGTGTACAAAAGGGGTTGACCAGTGGTGCTTTAAACATACCCTAATAATCCTCATCAATCATGGAACTGTGAACTGTGATGATAGCTGTCTGGTCGTGGTGAACCGTGCGCCAGGTTTAAACGTTTATGTACGATTTGCATTCCATGATGATTCAAATAATTATTGCACAACTTGTAATACGTTAGCCTAATATGATCCACTATTGCTGGCGATCCCCCAGAACAACCACACTAACGTGACTGCGGTAAGGAAGTTAAATTGACGATGTAATGGAATGATGCAAAATGTAAGGAAACTAACGCTGAAGTGACAGTTCTAAATGTATGTTGGTATAACTGACGGCGGCTACCGATAGTGGCAATTTTTTTTACACGATACAAATTGGAAAAAAGTCAAGTGAAAAGTCTGGGAAACACTTCAACATTTCTAGAAATCATAAATCAACTCAGTTGCTTTGACGCTGTGCTGTCATTTGCGTATAGCTACAGAAGCCTATAGCTTGGGTTTCCACATGGAAAAGGTGATATGTTGATATGCTTCAGTTCCCTGCCATGTGACTGGTTTCACATTTGTCTCCAGCGATCATAAAGTAAAATAGATTATGAAACAATTGTCATTTGTGTTTACAATTCCCTTATCCAAACAGCCTACTCATTTACCTGGCTCTTATCAATAGCGCTTATGTAAATGAAATAGCACGGAGAGTGGTGCTATTTCTACCCCAAAAAAATTCTACCCCCATTATTTAATCGTTTCATCATGCGTAAAGATGGTGGAATTATGAGGGAATTAAGTCAAGGTCAGAATATCGAGTATCTGCAGACACGCCTCCGACACACCTCCATTTTTTCCGGACTCCACCCCAAAAGAACAGCGGGTGAATAGCATGCTATTCTCATGCTTAAATTCAAGGTCAAAATACACATAGAGAGAAAGGTGCATAAAAAAAGGAATTACGTTCCATTTACGTATGCTTAACTCTGGTCGGAAACGCCCTCCTTAGTGAATAATGGCAGAATGCTAGCTAGCTTTAACACCTTGTATGTTTTTCTCACTAATATACAGTGCTGTGAAAAAATATTGCCCCTTTCTAATTTTCTCTACATTTGCATACTTTTGATACTGAATGTAATCAGATCTTCAACAAAAACCTAATATTAGATAAACGAAACCTGAATGAACAAATAACACAACAATTACACGTTTATTTAATTTATTTCATGAATAAAGTTAATCAACACCCAATGCCCCCCTACCCTCAATAACTGGCTATGCCAACTTTAGCTGCAATGACTTCAACCAAACGCTTCTTGGACTTTTTCCACATTTTGTTGCATTACAGCCTGAATAAAATCTATTAAATTTAGATTTTGTGTTATGGGTCTACATACAATACCCCATAACGTCAAAGTGGATTTTGTTTTACAAAATCAATACAAATTAAAAGCTGAAATGTCTTCAGTCAATACGTTTTCAACCCCTTTGTTATGGAAAGTCATAATAAGTTTAGGAGTAACAATGTACTTAACAAGTCACATAATAAGTTGCATGGACTCACTGTGTGCAATAATGGTGGTTAACATGTTGGTGGAATGTTAAGGGCTAATCACTACAAAGATACATGCGTCCTTCCTAAGTCGGTTGCTGGAGAGGAAGGAAACCGCTCAGGGATTTCACCATGAGGTCAAAGGTGACTTTAAAACATTTACAGAGTTTAATGGCTGTGGTAGGTAAAACTGAGGATACAAACTGAGGAACTGAGAATACAAATATTCCAAAACATGCATCCTGTTTGCAATAAGGCATTGAAGTAAAACTGCAAACAAATTGGCAAAGAAATTAACTTTATGTCCTGGATACAAAGCATTATGTTTGGGGCAAATCCAACACAAGATATCACTGAGTACCACTCACGTCACTGAGTACCACTCTTCATATTTTTAAGCATGGTGGTGGCTGCATCATGTTCTGGGTATGCTTGTCATTGGCAGGGACTAGAGACAATTTTGGGATGAAAAGAAAAGGATTGGAGCTAAGCACAGGCAAAATCCCCCTCCCCCCCCCCAAATGTGGTTCATTCTGCTTTCCAACAGACACTGGGAGACAATTTTACCTTTCAGCATGACAACAACCTAAAACAAAAGGCCAAATTTACACTGGAGTTGCTTAGCAAGAGGTCATTAAATGTTCCTGAGTGGCCTACTTACAGTTTTACCTTATATCAGCTTGAAAATCTATGACAAGACTTGAAAATAGCTGTCTAGCACTGATCAAGCAACCAACTTGCCAGAGCTTGAAACATTAAAAAAAACATATATATATATATTGTACGATCCAGGTGTGAAAAGCTCTTAGAGACTTACCCAAAAAAGACTCACAGCTGTAATCGATGCCAAAGCTGATTCTAACATGTATTGACTCAAGGGTGTAAATACTTATGTACACTGAATATATATATAAAATATATATAAAAAAATATTCTGGACTTCATTTTCATGATATTTGTTAAAATTGATAAAAACTTGTTTTCACTTTGTCATTATGGGGTATTGTGCGTAGATGGGCCAGAAAAAAAATTATTGAATCAATTTTGAATTCAGGGCAGATAGAAGAATTTGTTTCCATTGATCGTACTTGAGATGTTTCTACAACTTGATTGGAGTCCACCTGTGGTAAATGAAATTGAATGGACATTATTTGGAACGGCACACACCTGTCTATATAAGGTCCCACAGCTGACAGTGCATGACAGAACAAAAACCAAGACATGAGGTCGAAGGAATTGTCCGTAGAGCTCCGAGACTGGATGATGTCAAGGCACAGATCTGGGGAAGGTTACCTGCAGCATCGAAGGTCCCCAAGAACACAGTGGCCTCCAACATTCTTAAATGGAAGAAGTTAGGATCCATCAAAATCCTAAATCTGGGACTCAGCCAAACTGAGAAATCGAGGGAGAAGGGCCTTGGTCAGGGAGGTGACCAAGAACCCGATGGTCACTCTGACAGAGCTCTAGTGTTCCTCTGTGGAGAATGGAGAACCTTCCAGAAGGACAACCATCTCTGCAGAACTCCGCCAATCAGGCCTTCATGGTAGAGTGGCAGGATGGAAGCCACTCCTCAGTAAAACACACATGAAAGCACACTTGGTGTTTGTCAAAAAGGCACCTAAAAACTCTTAGACCTTTTGAGAAACAAGATTATCTGGTCTGATGAAACCAAGATTGAACTCTATGGCCTGAATGCCAAGCATCACATCTGTAGGAAACCTGGCACCATCCCTACGGTGAAGCATGGTGGTGGCAGCATCATGCGTTAGGGATGTTTTTCAGCAGCAGGGACTGGAAGACTGGTCAGGATCGAGGGAAAGATGAACGTAGCAAAGTAGGTCCTTAATGAAAACCTGATTCAGAGCACTCAAGACCTCAGACTGGGATGAAGGTTCCCCTTCCAACAGGACAACGACCCTAAGCACACAGCCAAGTCAACGCAGGGATGGATTCGGGACAAGTCTCTAAATGTCCTTGAGTGGCCCAGCTCGATCGAACATCTATGGAGAGAACTGAAAATAGCTGTGTAACAACGCTCCCCATCCAACGTGACAGAGCTTGAGAGGTTCTGCAGAGAAGAATGGGAGAAACTCCCCAAATACAGGTGTCTGCAGGCTTGCAGCGTCATACCCAAGAGGACTCGGGGCTGTAATCGCTGACAAAGGTGCTTCAACGAAGTCCAGAGTAAAGGGTCTGAATATTTATGTGAATGTGGTATTTCATTGTTTTGTTTTTTTACACTTGCCAAAATAAAAATAAACTGTTTTTCCTTTGTCATTATGGCGTATTGTATGTAGATTGATGATGGAAGTAAAACAATTTTATACACTTTAGAATAAGGATGTAACCTAGCAAAATGTGGAACGAGTCAAGGGGTCGGAATACTTTCTGAAGACTCTGTATAGAATAAATGTGTAGGAAAATAACTGACTGTTGGGTGTTTTAGACACCCACCCACTTACCCACCTAGGAGCCAGTATCCACATGAATGTACCGCTCCCATGTTTTCCACTCAATAGAAGAAGCTTCCTAAAAATGTGGCGAGGAGGGTAGATGTAAGGCCAGGTCTGACTGGATCTAATGGCCAACGGATTTTTCTAAACAAATTAGTCTGTCTTGTTCCCCAGCAGCTCTTATTCTATTTCTATAAAGGTTGATACATTCTTATATTTCACACCTCAAGATGGATGCCTGAACACAATGCATTGCTAGGCATTAGTGCTGTTGCTTGCAGGGGAGACATGGTGCTGACTAGGTTAGCGGTTGGGTTGTCATACCGCAACAGTTGGGTTGGCATACCGCAAATACCGCAACAGATTTTGATATTTTATCTATAAGAGTGGACGTGACATTTTCCCTCATAGCAACCAAAGGATGTTTAGAGAGAGCGAGAGCTCTCTCACATTCACAGAATCACATCAGTGTGTTTATCTTTTTTACTGGGGGGAATAATTGTTGCCTAGTGTGGTTTTATCTCATGCAAGCAAGAGAACACTGAACTCATGATGTGTTGTAAACATTGCATACAGACACTGCAATTTGTTTTCAATCAATTAACTATGTTACTAACAAACCCCTGACTGTGAATTGTATTTTGGCACATAGATAAGTCCTTAAAAAAATTGTTTACAATTCATTCATGCTGCCAAACAGCCATCTCCATCTCCCATTCCATCTTACAATATCACAACGCACACCAAAGTACATCCCTTTTTGCATATTGCACCTAATGGCCAGCCAATCCTTCTATCCAGACAAACACACCCCTCAAGGTAGGACGTTGATAATTCAGTTATGCAAGTTCTGCCACTGAACCAAAGTGTAATACCTCAAGTCAAGACTGTAGATGACTATATGGGCACGCCTGGGCTGGTGAGGAGGCGCCTGTGTCCCCGTCCTAATCCCCTTAACGAGGCGTTCATCATGGGGTTGTCAGCACACAAACAGACACAACGTGCTGTAACAGTTTCATCCCACCACAAAGCCTGTTAATGAGTCCATATGTAGGAAAGACAAACAGGGATATTGTTTTACTTTGTTCTGGGGACTACACTGTGTTTGGAGGTGGTGTAAATGTGGATAATTAGACTGGATGAACACAGCCGCCGTGCACAACCTTCAGAAGAGGTCAAAGCAGAGGAGGCTGGAGGCAGGAGCTATAGGAGGATGGGATCATTGTAACGGCTGGAATGGAATGAATGGAACGGAGTCAAATGTGGTTTCCATATGTTTGATGTGTTCGATACCATTCCGTTTATTCCATTCCAGCCTTTACCATGAGCCTGTCCTCCTATAGCTCCTCCCACCAGCCTCCTCGGGGTCCAAGGACGGACTGCGTGGCATCGTAGCTACAGGAGGTCTTTCATGGTGAAAGATAGTCAGTGGACACAGAGGACGAGGCTACTATAATGTTCCTCAGGGACAAAGAGGGGAAATATCTCATGTTAAATATGCGAGGATACATTATCTCATTTCAGCGTTTACGTTTTCAAACTGTAATTTATTCACCACGTAAGGATTTAGGAACCGCCGCTTTAGATAATAGATGGACAGAAGGCCGATGGATGAACTGCATTAACTAACGAGCTCAGTGGTGAGTGATGGAAAAAAAAGAGCAGGAAATGACCACAACAAAAAGAGATCCGATTTAAACGGATCCATTTTTTTAATAACCCCTGTGTTGTTTATAAACAAATCCATATGTGTGTTTTTGAATAAGATCTCTCCACTAAATGCTCAGTGTAAGCCAGGGTGCAGTCTAATCTCTTGGCTGTTGTCAGTTCCTGGGGCTTGTTTGGCTGGAGTTAAATGGATAGCAGCTCAAGTGCAGCGCATTTAGCCTGAGTCCTGTTTTACAAAGGGCAGAGAGGGGAGGGGGGTTCCTTAAGTAGCTTTAGAAAGGGGATTGGGTTTCATGCAACATTCTTTGATAAGCTGCACACAACATGTAGCTGGGAAAACAAACAAAACGTCCACATAAAAGAAAGGAAAAAGTTCCATTGACTTGAGGCTATACTAGTGTTTGAAACACTTGTAACAATTCACCCGACAAAATGTATTTGAATAACAGCTCTTAAAACAACGGAAGGACACATGCTTTTCTAGGTTTGTGTTTCAATGAGGTGAACTATTCTACCAGTTGTGCTCCTATAAGCCAGGGTCCCCAACCTTTTCTATTATGAGAGCGTCTTTAAATAAATGACACATGTCGCATGCTACACCTTTTATATGGCTTTCAAATAGGTACATTTCTCTCTTCTCCTCTACCCTGCAACTCATCCCTGGGTCGTTGGCATGAAAGAGATGTGTTTGTCAATATACCTGGTAAAATAACGATTGATAAACAGTTTTTGGCATGACAGGCTCCATAAAATTATATTTTATATTTTCCCCAAATGTATTTTCTCCGTTTTTCTTAATTTTTTTAACGTTTTCGACTCAGTATTACCATTATTCATAGAGAAACAACGAAAATACATGTTCTGAGTCCATGTCAATGTATTTTATTTTTTGTGCAGTTCCCATTGAATTGTGCACTTGCAAGAGAGGAATGTTTAAGTCCAGGGATGTTTCTGCTGTTAGGGATACTGCTGCAACCCACTGAATACAAATAATCACAATTTACAATTCTGTCAGGTATGCCTTCTTTGCATTTAACATTCAATTGGTAAAGTATTTCCGTGCACCTACAGGATGGTTATCAATAGCATCGCTAACTAGCTACATGCGAAGTGATAGACAAGTGTGCGCACCAAACACAGGGGCAATATTGCTGGAATTTAATTGCCAGATATGGTGCTGTGCTTGGCTTTTTTAAGCCAACAGTGGCTAACCAGGGGAGAGATCATGTTATATGTTCATGACACTTTGCAATGGAATCAGAATTGAGTTACTGGTAGCTTGTGCTCTACCTCTTGGAGACCTCTGCTATAGACTATTTATTTTATCATAAGCAAATATGATCACTGATAGTTATGAAGAGGACACCTGCCCGTCTAAGCATTTAAATACTGTCAATGGAGGTCATCTAATGAAAATACGCCCGGAACAATCACTTTGTTTCCTAATTCACAGCTGATACGATGTCTTGATGACTTACCCGGTTTAGTAGCATGGCTAAAAAGCAAATTTCCATATCTGTCTTTCATTGGGCTACAGTTGCCTAGTGCCATGCCGTGCTTGGTGATTCCACAACGACGCTCGTTCACTAAAACGATGGTTCTCCATGGTTATTACTCGGGGTGCAGAGTTTTACGAACAGCAGAAAATAAGCATCTACATAAAGATAAAGCCCATCAAATCGACATAATTGCTTTGTTTGCCTTTGATGGAAAGGAGGAGAGAGGCAGCATACAAATGTCTCTATTACCAATTCTGTTTGTCTATTTCACCTGGAATGGATCCTGCTTAAAAGCAAGTTAATGTTCTACTGGCACTGATACCCTATTGTGATCAATGCAATGCAAAATAACAATACCATTCCTCTCTCAAATCATGGAATAGCCGCAGATGATGCCAATGCACAGCGCCAAGAAATGGTTGTCGATTGTTCAGCGTGTATTGTTCAGAGTTTATGCAGAATGACTAAACCTTTATGTGGTCATACAGTGGGGCTGAGAGAGAAGATGTATGCTTGGAGGTGCTCCTAATGGTTGATTTCAGCTCAGATTAAAATGCAATTGCCCATGTACAGTGCTGTGAAACAGCATTTGCCCTCTTTCTAATTTTCTCTTCTTTTGCATATGTTTGATGCTGAATGTTATCAAATCTTCGACAAAAAAAACGAATATTAGATCAATCAAACCTGAGTGAACAAATAACGACAATATTTATTTCATTTATTTCATAAACAAAGTTACGCAACACCCAAGAAAGTAATTGCCCCCATACGCTCAACAACTGGTTATGCCAACTCCAACCAAACGCTTCCTGTAGTTGTTGTGGATGAAGTCTGGCCCACTCTTCCATGCAGAACTACTTTAACTCAGCGGCACTTGTGGGTTTTCAAGCATGAACTGCTCGTTTCAAGTCCTGCCACAACATCTCAATTGGGATTAGGTCTGGACTTTGTTGCTTTTTTTTGTCGCTTTTTAACCATTTTCAAGTAGACGTGATTGTGTGTTTGGGATCATTATCTTGCTGCATGACCCAGCTGTACTTCAGCTTCAGCTCACAGATGGACGGCCTGGCATTCTCCTGTAGAATTATCTGATACAGAGCAGAATTCATGGTTCCTTCTATTAAGGCCAGTTGTCTCGGTCATGAGGTAGCAAAGTATCCCCAAACCATCATACTACCACCACCATGCTTGACCATTGGCATAAGATTCCTACTGTGGAATGCAGTGTTTGGTTTTTGCCAGACATAACGGGACCCATCTCCTCCATTTTTGTTTTTCGGTCACTCAGGTTCCCTTAATCTAATATTAGGTTTTGGTTCAAGATCAAAAATAGAGAAAATCAAAAATAAACAGATTTCACAGCACTGAATGTGCAATCACTACTGTGGAGAGTGAAATCAAAAGGGGAAAAGCATTGTAATGTTGGAAATAATATACCTGGATGTACTTTTAGAGTGTGGACACATGCAGTAGTTAGTCTGGAATCGGTAGGAACACAATCAGACATCATATTAGCACAGTGTGTGTGTGTGTGTGTGTGTGTGTGTGTGTGTGTGTGTGTGTGTGTGTGTGTGTGTGTGTGTGTGTGTGTGTGTGTGTGTGTGTGTGTGTGTGTGTGTGTGTGTGTGTGTGTGTGTGTGTGTGTGTGTGTGTGTGTGTGTGTGTGTGTGTGTGTGTGTGTGTGTGTGTGTGTGTGTGTGTGTGTGTGTGTGTGTGTGTGTGTGTGTGTGCATCATTTCCGATGGAGCAGAAATTCCCCATCTCTCTGAATAATGGATCAGGAGCATCTGGCTGGTTTTCAGAGTTCCTGATTGATAAGAGTGGTAGGACAGAGAGAGAGAGAGAGAAAGAGAGAGAGAGAGAGAGAGAGAGAGAGAGAGAGAGAGAGAGAGAGAGAGAGAGAGAGAGAGAGAGAGAGAGAGAGGTGGGGGGCAGAGAGGGGAAGACAGAGAGGGAATGAGGGAGTAGAGAGAGGGAAAGAGGGAGAGAGGAAGGACGTGACAGGATGACAGAGGGAAAGGGATGGAGCTGTAGCGAGAGGAGCTGTGGGGCTAAGGAAGCTGCCATTTTGTCTCTGTCTCCTCTTTCATCTGCAGATATCAGCCACGGCGCCATCTCTCTTCTCTCTTCCCTGCAGGGGAACAAGCAGCTGCCACATAGACGGGAAGCATTTACTCTGTGAAGAAGAACACACTGCTGCTAAATAGGACTAATGCTTGTGGTAAATAGCACAGATTGACTTAGGGCTCAATTCAAACAGAGCTGCTTCAGCCGACATCTGCATAGCGATTGTTTTTAGCGGTGCCAGAGGTAGAACTGCGATAGGGCTTCAAAAACTGGAATGTGAGTTGTAATCTACACCTTGAAATCCTCATTATTTAGTTGAATGATTTTTCAATTTGGGTGTCATTATTTCTATATAGCCTACACTTACTCGTTCTGAACCTCTAACGCGAGTGTGATGGGTGTGGCTTTGTGACAATGATCCAAAGAGCAGCTGCACAACTCCAATGCAGTCACACCTCAGACCCGCCAACACTTCAGCTATATGCTTGATCTGATTGACTCTCAACTAGATCTAACAGTCTCATGTCAGAATTAAACATTCATCCATGTTTCTCAAATTTCAAAGTTGTTGCAAACATCCAATTTCGAAGGTCTTTATGGTTAAGTTTAGGCATGAACTCTGAATGGTTACGGTATCACTGTGTGTGTGTGTGTGTGTGTGTGTGTGTGTGTGTGTGTGTGTGTGTGTGTGTGTGTGTGTGTGTGTGTGTGTGTGTGTGTGTGTGTGTGTGTGTGTGTGTGTGTGTGTGTGTGTGTGTGTGTGTGTGTGCGTGTGTGTGTGCGTGCGTGCGTGCGTGCGTGCGTGCGTGTGTGTGTTCTGACAAAGTTGTAATTTTTCACAAGGTGCATGCAAACATCAAACAGCCCTGTCTTACAGGCTAAACAGCAAGGTTTAAAAGTACAAAATGACATGAAATCCTCAAAGATATATGACCCCAGATGGAGACAGCCATGGAGATTCCTTTGATCGGTTGTTTTTGGTGTCCGACCAACTTGTACATTTACCATCTACTGTCAATGCTCTGTGTTTGTTCCTGATTCTGTAGGTTGACAGATGGAAGGCGTTGGTGGTGAATGAGTCTGACCAAGGTGGCTCGTTCTGGTTGTCATGACACTTAGGTCTTAGAAGGCTAAGTACAAACCAGTCAGACGTCCCACACTCAGTAGAATACTACTAATGCAGCTGGAGTGTGTGGGAACACTGTCACTCATGGTAATTACCCACTCACACATGTTTTACTCACACACACACGCGCGCGCGCGCACGCACACACACTCTAACACACACACACACACACACACACACAAACACACACTCACACACACAGGTCCTGAGTCCCAACAATAAACCATTAAAACCATAGTCTTCTCACCCCTGCCCTCACTAGCAAAGCCCCAGAGAAGGGTACAAACATTACAAATAGGCCTAATAGTGCTTGTGTAAGCTGAAGAGAGCTGGAGTCGGCAGCGAAACATGGTCATGTCTGTGGATTGTTCCTTAATGCTGACTTGCCATCCCACAAAACAGCTTCATCTTTTTATCCTCTTTTCTAGGAATCCACTTCTCTCCTTCCTGATCTGTTGTCATTTCTCTCTCTCTCTCTCTCTCTCTCTCTCTCTCTCTCTCTCTCTCTCTCTCTCTCTCTCTCACTCTCTCTCTCTTTCTCATTCTCTCTCTCAGTCTATCTCTCTCTCGCTCTCTCCCTTTCTCTCTCACCCTCTCACCCTCTCTCCTCGTCTCTATTTCACACCCCACCTCTCCATCTCTCTCCTCTTTTTCTATCCTTCCTCCCCTATTCCTCCAATCCTTATTATACCTTAGTGTCATCATTTGCTCTTTGGCTCTGTCATTGCAGCTCCCTTTGGGGTGTGTGAATCTTCACTAAGCAGATGCCAAGCAGTCTATATCCTGGGAGAGGTGTACCTGTCACACTGTAACTGACTTCCAGGCCAGAGCGGAGCAGAGGAGAGGAGAGGGAGAGAGGGCACACCATTCATACTGTCTGTCTGATAGTGCCCAGAGAGGTCCACAGTAGTAGCAACCTTTGGTCCCAAATCTGATGCTGGACATTGTATTGCATTTCTGAGGGTCTGTAAACAGAGGAAGGACACAACTCTAAGTCCCGTGGGCTTCCGTGGTACTTATTCTTGACAATACCAAGAAACTGATTCATTCCTTGGAATAAACAAAGTTATAAAAAGATTTAAAAAATGAAATGGTGAGTTGACTTTCCAGTCAAGCATTGGCTAAAACTCATTGATCATGAGCCAAATATGGTAGGTTACTCAGGGTGAAAAAGGCAGCAAAAACAGCAGTTGTTGTTTCTTTTTCTCCACAGAATCCGGCACGAGAACATGTTACCTAGCTCAGTTTAGCCTCCGATGTTTACGGCCTCCTCCTCCTGCTCTTCCTCTTCGCCTTTGAAGCTAGAGGTCAAGATTCCCCAGTCGCTGAAGAATGACACCCCCCTCTCCTCCCCGGACAGGGATGCCATGGTAGCTTAGGGCCACAGTGCGTGTTGCCATGCCGTGGACATTCAACAGTATTATGGGATGTTTTGGTCTGGTGGAAGTGGAATTCCTGTGTGGCTCCACCTGTTCAGGTAGAAGAGCAAAGCCACACTGCCATCTAATGGAATCCCTAATCAAATCCATCCCTATTGGACCTGACTACTCCCTCAGCCCATTTTATTTGATTTATTTGATTGAACCTTTATTTAGTCCATCCGGGGACAGATTCACATAGAAATGTGAGTTCTATATATGTCATTCTCATTGAAAGCAAGTCTAAGAAGCGGTATATATGTTCTTTGTGCATTATTTCTATGTTTCCGTTCTAAGTGTAGTTTTTGTGTCTTGTACTTCCGGCTTTGTACACCAGCTTCAAACAGCTGAAAATACAATATTTTGGTTTATGTAAAATATATTTCAGAGTGGTTTAGATGGTACAATAATTATTATTTTATTAAGCAAATCAGTAATCAGTATTTACCATGACAGCCTACACAGGCCAATTGTGCCCCATCCTATAGGATTCCCAATCACAGCCGGTTGCAATACAGCCTGGATTCGAACCAGGGTGTCTGCAGTGACACCTCTAGCACTGAGATGCAGTGTCTTAGACCACTGTGCCACTTGGGAGCCCTATGTATGACCCCAGACGTTTTGTCACAAACTGAAATTAGGTGAACTATTAGAATTTTAGCAACCAGGAAATGGCGGAGCGATTTCTGCATAGTGCGTCTTTAATTGTATCTGACTCCATCATGAGTATTATTCTGATTTACAACTCAGCCTCACTCACCTGACATGTAGCATATAATCTTGGCACTGAGAGCTAAGAAATGTATTTTTTTCCACAGTAATTTTCACCTCCTTCTTTATTATTGAATTTATCAAGTCGAGTAAGTGTATTAACCCTGAAACTGACACAGGTATGGATGAAAAGTTATTTGCTCTACTCTGTGCACTGTAAAAGTGAAAGAAGAGGGACAGAAAACACATCTTATTGCTTTGTACAGACAACAGAGGGACATTTATAGAATGTAAATATACAGGACTGTATGTGAGTGTCATCTTGAGCAAAGAAAGGAATCAAATCCATCTAGTGTAATCTCATGTTCTGGTGCACACAATCATGTATTTACATCACACTTTATTTGGAGAGTCTGGATAGATTCTCTACAGGTTATCATACTAACAACAAACTATATGTTGATAAGCAACTGCTGGCTAAGGTTAGGTTTAGAATAAGGGTTAGGGTAAGGGTTAAGGATAGGGTCAGGCTAAGGGTTAAGATTAGGGTTAGGGTTAGAATAAGGGTTAAGGTTAGGGTTAGGGTAGGGGTTAAGGTTAAGGTTAAGGTTAAGGGATAGGGTTAGGGTTAGGGTTAGGGCCAGGGTTAGGTTAAGGGTTAAGGTTTAAGGTTAGGGATACGGTTAGGGTTAATGTTTGGTTTAGGCTAAGGGTAAGGGTTAAGGTTAGGGTTAGAAGAAGGGTTAAGGTTAGGGTTAGAAGAAGGGTTATAGTTAGGGTTAGAAGAAGGGTTAAGGTTAGGGTTAGAAGAAGGGTTAAGGTTAGGTTTAGAAGAAGCGTTAAGGTTAGGGTTAGAAGAAGGGTTAAGGTTAGGGTTAGAAGAAGGGTTAAGGTTAGGGTTAGAAGAAGGGTTAAGGTTAGGGTTAGAAGAAGGGTTAAGGTTAGGGTTAGAAGAAGGGTTAAGGTTAGGGTTAGAAGAAGGGTTAAGGTTAGGGTTAGAAGAAGGGTTAAGGTTAGGGTTAGAAGAAGGGTTAAGGTTAGGGTTAGAAGAAGGGTTAAGGTTAGGGTTAGAAGAAGGGTTAAGGTTAGGGTTAGAAGAAGGGTTAAGGTTAGGGTTAGAAGAAGGGTTAAGGTTAGGTTTAGAAGAAGCGTTAAGGTTAGGGTTAGAAGAAGGGTTAAGGTTAGGGTTAGAAGAAGGGTTAAGGTTAGGGTTAGAAGAAGGGTTAAGGTTAGGGTTAGAAGAAGGGTTAAGGTTAGGGTTAGAAGAAGGGTTAAGGTTAGGGTTAGAAGAAGGGTTAAGGTTAGGGTTAGAAGAAGGGTTAAGGTTAGGGTTAGAAGAAGGGTTAAGGTTAGGGTTAGAAGAAGGGTTAAGGTTAGGGTTAGAAGAAGGGTTAGGGTAAGATGGACTATCCAGAAAAAAGTGTTACCTGTATTTCTATAGTGTGAGGTAGACATGAGATATTGCCTTTGAGACAAAATAACTGTGATATATTAAAATCTTTATGTATAGTTTAATTTGCAAATAAATTATACTACATTAAACTCTGCACTGATGGTCATAATATGTCTTTTTTTGAGTGCATATGTCGAATTATAAAAAAATATATCTAATAATAATAATATATCTAGTTATGGGTAAAACAGTGGCGATGAACAAATGTGAAATGAATGCAACATGTGTGTACATATGCTAGCAGGTCCTCACATTCATTGAATATGACTGTGCACCGACATGAAGGTTTTTATACAGAAGATTCATTTGTACAGTACATATGACTACTTTGTGGATCTGTGATAGAAAACAAATCAGGCCCCTGAGCACTCATGACGTTAACTGGTCATTGGAACGCACGACAAAGATGTTTGGGACTATTTATCATTCAACCGGACACACCGCAGTCATCCTCCTGTAAACTGTGTGGTGATTACCAAACCTTGAAATCTGAGACAACTAACGCACTAACGCTGGGAGGGTGAAAACACCAAACACGTGTAAAAGGAATATAAACTATTAGCAACAGGGGAATGAAAGCCGTTGTTTTCATGTCCTTAGGAACTTGTTGTGGTGCTTGAGGTTATGACTGTCACATTAAGGGACAAGAGCTAGGGCCCTATTTCGTCTTTATCACTGAAGCATTACAGAATGCGTGATAGAAATGTGAAGGTGATTTCCGATTGAGCAGCAGCGTTTAGACGTGAATGGGTCTAAGCTAACATGGGTAACATGGGTAGCGTTGCCTTCACATTTCAATCACTCTGCAAAGCTGAACTTCCACAATGCGGATTTGAATAGAACCGCGAGTGAAAGACTCTCTGACCTTAAAGAGGGGTCACCATCTATTTATCCCGTTTATCCTGTACAATACCCCCTCTTAGGGGCACAGAGAAGGCCGTCTCGTATCTAATGTAGCAATGCTACTGAGACATCAAATTTTCTGTTTAAAGCGTATTTAAGCATGTCATTATTGGAGGTAAATAAGAACCAATGGGATCGGGCCATGTTCATTTCAGAACCAGTCACGCAGACCCAAGGTAATCACAGTTTAACTTTCCCTCCAAACTGTATCGTCATGCTTTAACAAATTTAATCAAACACATTGGGAGCTAGCGGTAATAGACATGATCTCACTCGCCTCTCAATAAACAATTATGAATAGTGTGTTTGCCTTCTGTTTATTTAGCTCATTTCAGTCCCAATCAAAGGGCAATATCGAGCATGTTTGAAATGAGAAAATAGTTGTTTCCCAAGGCTCTGGCATATCTGTATCAGTCAGCCTCTGGTGTCGAGGTTAATAAGTCTCTGGCATTTTACCGCAAATAGGGAATCAAATAGGGAATCAACTATTGTCAGATGCCATCAATAGAAAATGAAACCCCATCCACAGGTGGGCCGATACATCCGTAACAGAGCAAACAAATAGAAAGTGGAAAGAGACGTCGGATTCATTGGGCTGCTCGATGGAGTGTGGAATGGTCACATCCTTTTTTATTGTCTTTTATGACCCTCCCAGCGAAGAATCACAGTACAAAGATATGAATAATGTATCATTGAGATTTCAAATGATTTTAGCCCAGAGAATATTGAAGCTGTACTCGCACAGCCCTTGAAGTCGGGAAATGAATTGAAAGCTACCGGACTCATTCATCCACATAGTCAGCAATACAGTGGAGTGGAACGCATGGTGTTGATGCAGCACCCTGGGTTTTGGCTAAATGAGAAAGGCCCCAGCCCTGGGGGTGCAATGGACTGCTACCAAACTTCAGTCTCTGTCTCCAGGTTTCACTCGCTAGCAAAGTCTCTGGAGAGGACTTAGATGTTTTTCTTTTTGTGGGGTTGGAAGGAAGGGATAAATGGAGGGGGAGGAGGGAGCAGGTTTATCAGCTTCTGGAGAAGGAGTTTTTACCACTCTCTCTCTATCTCTCTCGCTTTCTCTTCGTCACTTACAGTGACAGAATCGGGACGGTTAGTTCTCCTCAGGTGAAACCGCAGAATAGGTTCAGGTTTGTTTTTATTGGTTTAAAAGGGCAGCTTTTTAAAAGGGCAGCTTTTTCTTAAGGTAAGGACACGCACTCCTGTTTGATAAGAGCATACTTTTCGTAAAAGTCTAGACGCAATCTACTTTGGAACATTACTTTACCTGAAATCCAGCTCATCAGGTGACTTTAAACAAAAGCTAGTCATTGGTCTAAACCCATCCACCCCAGACTGTATTAGCTGTTAGGGCCTGTGGCTAGGATAATGAGAAGAGAGCGAAGTGGTGGTGGGTACAGCCATTTTTATTTTATTTATTTTACCTTTATTTAACTAGGAAAGTCAGTTAAGAACAAATTCTTATTTTCAATGACGGCCTAGGAACAGTGGGTTAACTTCCTGTTCAGGGGCAGAACCACAGATTTGTCAACTTGGAGTTTGAACCCTCCGGTTGCTAGTCCAACGCTCTAACCACTAGGCTACCCTGCCGCCCCATTTGAGGTAACAGGTCCAGTGAAAGTGAAAGAGCAACGGCAGCAGGATTGACAGGACCAGGTGTGGCTAGAATGGTAGTAGAGGTACCATACTGTATTCGCTCCCTCTGACGGACAGTCATGACGGCAGGCAGGGAGGGAGACCGAAGAAACGCAAAATAATGGCAAAACTTCCTCAAAGTTATACACTCGATTCAAGCGCACCCACTCAAGTTATAAAATAGCAGTGTCTGCTCTTGTTTGAGTAAAGTAGCTTTGAAAATTACTGCTCTGTAGAGAGTGGAATCAATCAAATTATCTCTTTTCGTGGAGTACCTAAACAAATGTAAATGTGACCGCTAGTTTGTGGATAATTTGTCATTGAGGACCTTTTCATTCACTAAATAAGAGAGAGGTGGTGAAGCGAGCAGACGGCTAATTACCACTGAAGCAACACAGTGTTGTAAGGCCAGAGTTACTGACTTCCCCAGACTGAGACATGGCTTACAATAAATTATTAGTTTAAGCACTGACATCTCCACTGCTTGGAGAAGGGCTTCTGTCAATACTGTACAGACACACACGCACGCTGGTCTCTGGTATGCAAATGCTTGCGCATATAGGCACACGCAAACACATGCATTGTGCTGCTGAAGACGTTATCTGAGCTCATGATCATAGAGACAAAACATTTTAGGGTAGATACTGATTGTTGTTCTTCTCCACTACAAAGATGATGTCTTACTTAGTTAAGCAGTAAGGCACGCAAGCCAGTACTGTATCATGAATGCAACCACAGGTACATGGTGTTGTTCTGCCCGATGTGCCTTATTGCTTTCATAAAACTATTGCCAACGTAATCAAAGAACAATGAATTACATATTTTCATTCAAAACATTATTTTGGTAAGTCAATTCATACAATTTCCTTCTTCCACCTGATCAGGTGTTTAGTTATTTTGGTCGTGTTGCTGCAGATGCGACTCAGTCTTTAATCATTTTGTGTCAGTTGTAGGCTGGACAACGTTCGTGTCACTTCCTAGCTAGCGAGCCATCTTCAGCTAACTCAGTGTAAGGGAGAGATCAAAATTCAAAAGGGAAACATTGTTGCCAAGGTAGGACAGGCAGACAGAGAGCCTTATATTAACCCCCACTGTACCAAACTAAATGCGAGGCTTATATTAAGCCCAGCTGTACAAAACAAAATGCTAGGCTTATATTAACTCCCGCTGTACCAAACTAAATCCTAGGCTTATTTTAACATTCGCTGTACCAAACTAAATGCTACGCTTATTTTAACCCCAGCTGTACCAAACTAAATGCAAGTCTTATAATAACCCCAGCTGTACCAAACTAAATGCTAGTCTTATATTAACCCCCAGCTGTACCAAACTAAATGCTAGGCTTATATTAACCCCAGCTGTACCAAACTAAATCCTAGGCTTATATTAACCCCCAGTGTTCCAAACTAAATGCTAGGCTTATATTAACCCCCAGTGTTCCAAACTAAATGCTATGCTTATATTAACCCTTGCGGTACCAAACTAAATGCTAGGCTGATATTAACCCCAGCTATACAAACTAAATGCTAGTCTTATATTAGCCCCCTTTGTACCAAACCAAATGCAAGGCTTATATTAACCCCCGCTGTACCAAACTAAATGCTAGGCTGATATTAATCCTCACTGTACCAAACTAAATGCTAGGCTGATATTAACCCTCGCTGTACCAAACTAAATGCTAGGCTGATATTAACCCCCGCTGTACCAAACTAGGCTGAAAGCAAAGGGAAATAATGTGTGAGTTGAGATACATGCAAGAGATGATTCTGACATCAACATTTTTAGCACATGGAGATGTGTGAAACATACTCCTCAGCCTGAAGTTTCCCCACTTGCGCCGGTGAATAGCTTTTTGCGTGGCTTTACTTGCAAGGTGCTTCGAGAGGGCGGTCACATGTGCTAGCAAAGCAGAGATCCTGTGTTTGAGCTCGGTGTGAGACCGAATCAGGAGGAAGTGGTACTCAAACTTCTGTTACACATGCGTGTGCAGGTGTGCATCTGTGTGTGTGTCAAAGGTAGAGACCCTACCGCCACTTTTTCTTTTATTTTTATTTTTACATATGCAGCTCATGAAGCTAAATTAGAGAAGAAAAAAAGTGTGTTTCAGACCCACACAGGTGGCCAGGTGTCACAGACCCAGGAGGAGGGACGACATGTTTTTCTTTGTACTCCGTTTTCTATTAAAAAACAACTCGTTTGTTATTTAATTGGATATTTTGCATACTTGATAGCATTTTCGCTTGGGGACTCAGTGGGGGTCAAACGATGGCCATGGAGGGGTGAATTCAAATTATGTTTGGCATTGAAATGAACTTTTAAAAGTTGCACACAGTTATTACATGACCTAATCACAGACTCATCTAAATGGCAGGCCAGTCAGTCTGTGATTCAGAAAATGACAAAAAAAAATTGAACACAGTACAGTAGCACACCAAGACATGAAGAGGACATGAAGAGGGCACGACAACACCTTTTCTCCCTAAGGATACTGAAAAGATTTGGCATGTGTCCCCAGGTCCTCAAAAAGTTATACAGCTGCACCATCGAGAGCATCCTGACCTGTTGCATCACCGCCTGGTATGGCAACTGCTCGCCATCTGACCTTAACCTGTCTAGGACTGGGGGACCCCGTTCCCCTAGCGGAACCCCTCGCCAACAGCCAATTAAATTGCAGGGAGCCAAATACAAATCAACAGAAATCTCATAAATCAAATTAATCCAGCCACAGTGTCTGATTTAAAAAATGCTTTACAGCGAAAGCTCCACAAACAATTATGTTAGGTCACCACCAACTCACAGAAAAACCCAGCCATTTTTCCAGCCAAAGCGAGGAGTCACAAAAAGCACAAATAGAGATAGAATTAATCACGAACCTTTGATGATCTTCATCAGATGACAGTCCTAGGACTTCATGTTACACAATACATGCATGTTTTATTCGGTAAAGTTCATATTTATATCCAAAAATTGTATTTTCCATTGGCGTGTTATGTTCAGTAGTTCCAAACAACATGCAGTGATATTGCAGAGAGCCACATGAATTCACAGAAATACTCATTATAAATGTTGATGAAAATTCAAGTGTTATGCATGGAACTTTAGATACACTTCTCCTTAATGCAACCGCTGTGTCAGATTTTTTTAAAAACTTTACGGAAAAAGCATAAACTGAGTATGGCACTAAGAGCCCAAACCAGCCAGAAGAAATATCCACCATGTTGCACAGTCAACATTAGTCATAAATAGCATTATAAATATTCACTTACCTTTGATGATCTTCATCAGAATGCACTCTCAGGAATCGCAGTTCCACAATAAATGTTTGTTTTGTTCGTTAATGTCCATAATTTATGTCCATTCATGTCCAAATAGCTTCTTTTGTTAGGGCGTCAGTCGGTTGAAAAGTTCAAAAGTTATATCATATTATATTACAGGTCGAATAAACTTCTCAAACTAATTATAGAATCAATCTTTAGGATGTTTTTATCATAAATGTTCAATAATGTTCCAACCGGATAATTCCATAGTCTGTAGAAAAGCAATGGAACGAGAGATACCTCTCATGTGAAATGCGCGTGACTGAGAACAAGGCTGCTGGCAGACCCCTTAGTCAAACAGCTCCCATCCGGCCCCCCTTCACAGGAGAAGCCTGAAACAACATTCTAAAGACGGTTGACATCTAGTGGAAGCCTTAGGAAGTGCAACATAACCCATATCCCACTGTGTATCTGATAGGGGCTGAGTTCAAAAACTACAAACCTCAGATTCCCCACTTCCTGTTTGGATTTTTTCTCAGGTTTTTGCCTGCCATGTGAGTTATGTTATACTCACAGGCATCATTCAAACAGTTTTAGAAACTTCAGAGTGTTTTCTATCCAATACTACTTATAATATGCATATATTAGCATCTGGGTCTGAGTAGGAGGCAGTTTTATGGGCACGCTATTCATCCAAAAGTGAAAATGCTGCCCCCTATCCCAAAGAAGTTTAAGGCACTACAGAGGGTAGTGCGTATGGCCCAGCACATCACTGGAGGCAAGATTTCTGACATCCAGGACGTCAATACTAGGTGGTGTGAGAGGAAGGCTCAAAAAATTGTCAAAGACTCCAGTCACCCAAGTCATAGACTGTTTTCTGTGCTACAGCACGGCAAGCAGTACCGGAGCGCAAAGTCTAGGACCAAAAGGCTCCTTAACAGCCTCAACCTCCAAGCCATATGACTGCTGGCCACCCAGACTATTTACATATGGCCACCCGGACTATTTACATTGACCCCCCCATTTTGTTTTTACACTGCTGCTACTCACTGTTTATTATCTATGTATAGTCCCTTTACAAATTACCTCGACTAACCTGCACCCCCACACATTGACTTGGTACTGGTACCCCCTGTTTAAAGCCTCATTTTTGTTACGCAATTTTCTTGTCATACTTTTGGATTTTATATATTTTTTTACTTTAGTTTATTTAGTAAATATTTTTGTAACTCTATTTCTTGAACTGCATTGTTGGTTAAGGACTTGTAAGTCAGCATTTCACGGAAAGGTCTACTACACCTGTTGTATTCGGCACATGTGACAAATAAAACTGGATTGGATTTTTATAGAAACCTGTTGTTGAGAGATAGACACCTGTTTTAACCTTACAGGTAAACAGCGACAGGCCCAACAGTTAGAAAGCAAACCGGTTCAAAGACTCTGATTATTACCAAATATTCATGGGAATGACATCAGAAATGTAAGTACATCTGAAAAACAGAGAATGAAGCATTTTTATTTGACCATAAACTTAGCCAGACGGAGAGAGAGCTGGAGGGGATTAAAAAGGGAGCGAGGGGGAGAGCGGACTGCACTGTCGATCACACTGCTTGCTGGAAAAACAGGATGCCTTTGACTGTCCTTGTGGCATTACATGATGTAATGTGTGAGAAAGTCAGTCAAGAATTATTTGTTTTTCTACACGAGGCGCACACACTCATTCAAAACACCAACATTCTCACCAGGAGGACGCTAGCTAGCTGCCACTGTGAGCAAAGCAGCTGGGCAGAGGACGTTGGGACTTGACGATGGAACGCACGGATGTGAGGAATTAAGAGTAAGTCAAAGTGAAAAGGATTATAAAAAGAGGAAAGAAGTGCTTGAAGGGAGAGAGAGAGACTGCTGATAAGGGTGACGGAGAGAGGGAGGGAGAGGGGGAGGGAAGGAGACGGTCCATTGTGTTACACTGAACAGAATATCAATCTACCCCCCTCCTAAAGTGATTTTAATACATCCTTCTTAACCCAGTTCTGACTCACAATGGAAGGGTAATACCACATGTCAGACATTTCCTTTCATACTCCAATTTTAGGATCACGACCCGGATTACTTACAGCCGTGCGTTTGTGTGTGCGTGTCTGTGTGTGCTCGTTTCAAGTGAGTGTGTGTGCCCGTACACACACGCTCATATTTGCACTCCATAGATCTGATAGGATTCAACCTCTCAGACATGAACCGCCGCTAAAGTCTCCACTAACTAGAAAAACCTCCAAGCACGGTGTCAGAAATGTCACGCGAAAGGTTATCGACGGACAAGCCAATTATTGGGAGCCGAACTCTGACTGCCTGCTCTCTGTCAGTGTTCCACATTATAACCACATCATTACAGTCTCCGGCTGAGATCTTGCTCACGATAGAAGTCGTCTGGGATGGCTGAATACATTCATGGTATCAATGCTACTCAGGAACATGCCACAGTAACTACCAGAAGGAACACCATGATGAAATCATCTATTTTTAAATGAGCTGCTGAGATATGTTTAAAGCCACTCCACTAGCTACATGCTACTCCTGTTCACTATCTCTGGAATACAGATGGGTAGACAGCCCTCTCCTTATGTTTTCCTCTCACTGCAGGTAGGAACTGTGAAATGGCAGGATAGGTTTAACTAAGAAATATAGCAATACCTTTACCTAGACCACCGGTAGGCTGGGTAAAGGTACAGCAGTAATACCTTTACCTAGACCACCGGTAGGCTGGGTAAAGGTACAGCAGTAATACCTTTACCTAGACCACCGGTAGGCTGGGTAAAGGTACAGCAGTAATACCTTTACCTAGACCACCGGTAGGCTGGGTAAAGGTACAGCAGTAATACCTTTACCTAGACCACCGGTAGGCTGGGTAAAGGTACAGCAGTAATACCTTTACCTAGACCACCGGTAGGCTGAGTAAAGGTACAGCAGTAATACCTTTACCTAGACCACCGGTAGGCTGAGTAAAGGTACAGCAGTAATACCTTTACCTAGACCACCGGTAGGCTGGGTAAAGGTACAGCAGTAATACCTTTACCTAGACCACCGGTAGGCTGGGTAAAGGTACAGCAGTAATACCTTTACCTAGACTACCGGTAGGCTGGGTAAAGGTACAGCAGTAATACCTTTACTTAGACCACCGGTAGGCTGGGTAAAGGTACAGTAGTAATACCTTTACCTAGACCACCGGTAGGCTGGGTAAAGGTACAGTAGTAATACCTTTACTTAGACCACCGGTAGGCTGGGTAAAGGTACAGCAGTAATACCTTTACCTAGACCACCGGTAGGCTGGGTAAAGGTACAGCAGTAATACCTTTACTTAGACCACCGGTAGGCTGGGTAAAGGTACAGTAGTAATACCTTTACCTAGACCACCGGTAGGCTGGGTAAAGGTACAGCAGTAATACCTTTACTTAGACCACCGGTAGGCTGGGTAAAGGTACAGTAGTAATACCTTTACCTAGACCACCGGTAGGCTGGGTAAAGGTACAGCAGTAATACCTTTACTTAGACCACCGGTAGGCTGGGTAAAGGTATTCCTATATTGCTTAGATCTGCCCACTTCTTCAAGATATTCAAGGGGGTATCAATGAGGCTCGTGGGGAAAGTTGTTATTGGACTGGAAAGTATAGGTCTGCTTCGTACTGTTCAGTTCCAGGACACTGTATCATAATGGCAGGATTCATGACTCCATTTGTCTCAACCAGAACCCCGCTCTTCAGTCCCGGTCTAATAGCGAAGGAAATTATTTTGACTTATGTTTCCGTTCCACGGTATAATCATTAACTTGTGTTAGTCGATGTTAACCTTTATCCACCCAGTCAGGAAAGTGAGAACAGACTCTCTCTCTTGTCTCTTTCTCACGACCTTGGCAATGTCCATGAATGATGAAAAAGGAGAAAACTGAAACTTAAAAAAAGAAGAAAAATCTCTACATTATAAAGGGGAAAAGCTAGTGGAGTATTGAACATGGGGGTAAAAGTCAGTGGGGTGTAGGGGAGGGGGTGGAGTGGAGTGGTGGGGGGGGTGTTATGTGGTGATGTGGGGCCGATAAATTCAGAATCGGTATCCCAGAGGGCCGTTGCGAGCCGTAGGGCCAGATGGCACGCCACCCTGCGATATGTCACGACGAGCCTGTCATGTATTTCATGTTCAGGGTGGTCGGGGCCGAGGTATGGAGGGCGGGAGGGGGAGGAGATGGAAGGGGAGGGGAGGAGAGGGGAGGATGGGGGGAAGGAAAAGAGACCTTGGAGTTTTCCACTGAGCACCGTGATGTCTGAACAGCATGTCTGTAATTCTCCCTGCTCTGACCTTCAGGAAGTAACTGATGGCTCCCCATGCACCCGCTCCTTGTTCCTCTCACTGTACACACCCTCCCACCCCGTATCCCACCACCCACCACTCACCCCGCTGCCTCCCTGAGCCTCTGTTCTATTGATATATGTGGGGAAAGCACAATGTCATGAAATATGTGGTTAACTCGTGTTTATATTGCTTTGTACAGTTCAGAATTGTGGATATTTTGATTTGACCCTTCTGTAAAAGGCTCTCTCAATACCATAACTGACTGATAATTAGTGTTATTCTACAGCATGTGTTGCATCTCTGTAATCAAACACACAGTATTCTGTAGCGATTGAATAACATCATTTCATTAATGCTGTTTGCCAGTAGGCTAAATTAGGCAGCAAAACACACACTCTCCTCAGAGTCTTGCAGTATAAAACCAGGTTAAGACCGCTCTAATACATTTATGCAAATGATCTTTATATCGTTATATCTTTATACAACAGACCACAAGACAAATTAGGCAAAGAGACAGTGTGTACAGATGTAGGATCTTAATTTGATCACTATTTTACTGCATAAAATGTTCCTGCTAAGCAGGAAATACAAACTTGCATAGTATTTGAGTTTTAAAAAGGCTTCTATAGTTTGTAATTTACACTTTGAAATGGCTGACGTGATTTGCCCTAATGAAAAATGTATCAACCCTTACAAAAATGTCTATTAGTTTAAATCCAAATAATAATTCTAATTTCCTGTTGCTGCAGGATTATTTTATTGCTGTGGCAAACTGACTCAAATTATATAAGATCCTACATGTGTGTGAGCCTGTGTGGCGGGCCTGTGTGTGTGTTTGTTAAAACTAACATGTAGTTGTCATGTTGATTGTTTGTTGTTTGTATCCTTGACGTATACAATCTACAGTAAAAATACTCTGCTCAGACTTTTCATTGTCCTCTCTCCCATAGGAGTTTGTAAAGATGTTTATCCATTTTGTAAAGGGCATAGTTACAGCCCACATACTCATTTGATAGGTACAGTAGTGTGTGTGTGTGTGTGTGTGTGTGTGTGTGTGTGTGTGTGTGTGTGTGTGTGTGTGTGTGTGTGTGTGTGTGTGTGTGTGTGTGTGTGTGTGTGTGTGTGTGTGTGTGTGTGTGTGTGTGTGTGTGTGTGTGTGTGTGTGTGTGTGTGTGTGTGTGTGTGCGTGCGTGCGTGACTGCGTGCATGCACGTGCGTGTGTGTGATGTACGTGTGTGTGTCTGTGTGTGTGATTAGAATCTCTTCTCTTATCAGTGTGTCCCTGGCGTGCTCTTGTCCTCTTGACTCTCCCTGTCCCTGCTGTGTGTCTGTCCTGGACGATACAGTGGCATTGTGGGTCTCTACAGAGAGAGAGTGGCATGGCCTGTGACACGCGGCGTACCAGCTGATTAACATACAGGCATCCTGCTCAATCGATAGGCTAATTAACATCATGACCCGCGCCGATAGCGATCTAACTATCTAGCGGAGAGATAAATCAATGGCGTCCTTATCAGTGGATGGCTTCCCTGTTCTCTAAAGTTTGTGTAAGGACCAGATAGCAGAGGATACACAGGGCAAAAATGAAACCATTAGTTACACAAAGTGAGAGAAGAGGGGGAAGGAACAGGGGGCGGAGGAGCCCGTCCCATTTTTTCGGAGGCAACAAAGAAGTTGCTGGGCTTTTATGGATGAAGACAAACAGGCATTCAAGAGAGGGAGTTACGGAAGGAAGATCTGTGGTCCTCAGTTTCAGTCGACTGGAGTTGAGCCTCTGAACAGAGGCTGGGAGAGAGAGAAGTAGAAAGAGAGAAGCAGAGAGGAAATCAGAAAGAAAGAGAGGGACAGAGAGGACAATACAACTCTATCTTCACAGCGACAAAACACTGCAGGAAGGACCCTCACTCGCGATAATGGTGGAATTGACTGGAACATCTAATTCCAGCCAATACTGTATCTTTACTGGTGGATCCAACTTGTACCCTACAAGACAGCTACGGCAGGGACAGTGGAATCTACAAACCTTTGGTGCATACATGAGTAAAATATAATTATATTCAGTCAAGATTCCTAGATTCGAATACCGGGTCCGTCATGACAGGGATGAACCGACCTGTGTGTGTGTGTGTGTGTGTGTGTGTGTGTGTGTGTGTGTGTGTGTGTGTGTGTGTGTGTGTGTGTGTGTGTGTGTGTGTGTGTGTGTGTGTGTGTGTGTGTGTGTGTGTGTGTGTGTGTGTGTGTGTGTGTGTGGTTCGCTTGTGGGTGTGTGTGATAGAGTGCTAATGGCAGCCGTGTTTAACAGTACCCAATTACCTTGCGTTGACTTTTAAATTCTGTGAAAGTCCACTCTCCCTTATCACGTTAGTGCTTCTGTTGAACTTCAACACCCCTCCCCCCTAACAAAAATGATAGATTATTTGGGTTTTAATAGGACTTCATGAGGAAAAGAGAAGAAACTAGATGTGTTTTGTCTTCCCCCTCCCCCCTCTTTATTGCTCTCTCTTCCTTTCACTCACTCTCTCTTCCTCTCCCACTCTCTCTTCCTCTCCCACTCTCTCTTCCTCTCCCACTCTCTCTTCCTCTCCCACTCTCTCTTCCTCTCCCACGCTCTCTTCCTCTCCCACTCTCTCTTCCTCTCCCACTCTCTCTTCCTTTCACTCACTCTCTCTTCCTCTCCCACTCTCTCTTCCTCTCCCACTCTCTCTTCCTTTCACTCACTCTCTCTTCCTCTCCCACTCTCTCTTCCTCTCCCACTCTCTCTTCCTTTCACTCACTCTCTCTTCCTCTCCCACTCTCTCTTCCTCTCCCACTCTCTCTTCCTCTCCCACTCTCTCTTCCTTTCACTCACTCTCTCTTCCTCTCCCACTCTCTCTTCCTTTCACTCACTCTCTCTTCCTCTCCCACTCTCTCTTCCTTTCACTCACTCTCTCTTCCTCTCCCACTCTCTCTTCCTTTCACTCACTCTCTCTTCCTCTCCCACTCTCTCAATTCAATTCACTCTCTCCAAAGAGAGAGAGAGAGAGATTATCAGTTTGTTCAGAGACATTTCCTTTTTTAATGACTTTGTAATGCAGTTCGGCCCATTTGATAAAGGGAAAGAAAGAGAAGTGTATCTCGGGAAATGTGGCAGGTTTTTTAGCTCAGCCTCCATAACATGTTTAATTGTGTCAGGAAAGTAGAACAGCACGCCAATGTGACCTTCCTTGGACTCAAATCACTCCTGCTTTTGGAAATGAGCTCCGATCGACGACGCTGAAGTGCATTGCGGTCTCGTTCGGAAACTTTTTTAGCATTCAGATCTGTCATATGACAGACTGCTGTAAGGAAGTGCTATGAGATGTGGCTACACATTGATTCATTCTGGTGTTATTTCATTTTCATAGCTTCACAATCATCACACACCACACAAGAACAGTTCCATTGTTGTTATAATTATAGAGATATGGATACTTTGTGTGTCTTTTCCTACAGTCTCCTCTCTCTCCTCCCTCTCTTTTCCTAGTCTCCTCTCTCTTCTCCCTCTCTTTTCCTAGTCTCCTCTCTCTTCTCCCTCTCTTTTCCTAGTCTCCTCTCTCTTCTCCCTCTCTTTTTCTAGTCTCCTCTCTCTTCTGCCTCTCTTTTCCTAGTCTCCTCTCTCTTCTCCCTCTCTTTTCCTACAGTCTCCTCTCTCTTCTCCCTCTCTTTTCCTGCAGTCTCCCCTCTCTCCTCCCTCTCTTTTCCTAGTCTCCTCTCTCTTCTGCCTCTCTTTTCCTAGTCTCCTCTCTCTTCTCCCTCTCTTTTCCTACAGTCTCCTCTCTCTTCTCCCTCTCTTTTCCTACAGTCTCCTCTCTCTTCTGCCTCTCTTTTCCTAGTCTCCTCTCTCTTCTCCCTCTCTTTTCCTAGTCTCCTCTCTCTTCTCCCTCTCTTTTCCTAGTCTCCTCTCTCTTCTGCCTCTCTTTTCCTAGTCTCCTCTCTCTTCTCCCTCTCTTTTCCTAGTCTCCTCTCTCTTCTCCCTCTCTTTTCCTAGTCTCATCTCTCTCCTCCCTCTCTTTTCCTAGTCTCCTCTCTCTTCTCCCTCTCTTTTCTTAGTCTCCTCTCTCTCCTACATCTCTTTTCCTAGTCTCCTCTCTCTCCTCCCTCTCTTTTCATAGTCTCCTCTCTCTCCTCCCTCTCTTTTCCTAGTCTCCTCTCTCCTCCCTCTCTTTTCCTAGTCTCCTCTCTCTCCTCCCTCTCTTTTCCTAGTCTCCTCTCTCTTCTCCCTCTCTTTTCCTAGTCTCCTCTCTCTCCTCCCTCTCTTTTCCTAGTCTCCTCTCTCTCCTCCCTCTCTTTTCATAGTCTCCTCTCTCTCATCCCTCTCTTTTCCTAGTCTCCTCTCTCTCCTCCCTCTCTTTTCCTAGTCTCCTCTCTCTCCTCCCTCTCTTTTACTAGTCTCCTCTCTCTCCTCCCTCTCTTTTCCTAGTCTCCTCTCTCTTCTCCCTCTCTTTTCCTAGTCTCCTCTCTCTTCTCCCTCTCTTTTCCTAGTCTCCTCTCACTTCTCCCTCTCTTTTCCTAGTCTCCTCTCTCTTCTCCCTCTCTTTTCCTAGTCTCCTCTCACTTCTCCCTCTCTTTTCCTAGTCTCCTCTCTCTCTTCCCCCTCTTTTCCTAGTCTCCTCTCTCTTCTCCATCTCTTTTCCTAGTCTCCTCTCACTCCTCCATCTCTTTTCCTAGTCTCCTCTCTCTCCTCCCTCTCTTTTCCTAGTCTCCTCTCACTCCTCCCTCTCTTTTACTAGTCTCCTCTCTCTCCTCCATCTCTTTTCCAACAGTCTCCTCTCTCTCCTCCCTCTCTTTTCCTAGTCTCCTCTCACTCCTCCCTCTCTTTTACTAGTCTCCTCTCTCTCCTCCATCTCTTTTCCTAGTCTCCTCTCTCTTCTCCCTCTCTTTTCCTAGTCTCCTCTCACTTCTCCCTCTCTTTTCCTAGTCTCCTCTCTCTCCTCCCTCTCTTTTACTAGTCTCCTCTCACTTCTCCCTCTCTTTTCCTAGTCTCCTCTCACTTCTCCCTCTCTTTTCCTAGTCTCCTCTCTCTTCTCCCTCTCTTTTCCTAGTCTCCCCTCTCTCCTCCCTCTCTTTTACTAGTCTCCTCTCTCTCCTCCCTCTCTTTTCCTAGTCTCCTCTCTCTTCTCCCTCTCTTTTCCTAGTCTCCTCTCTCTTCTCCCTCTCTTTTCCTAGTCTCCTCTCACTTCTCCCTCTCTTTTCCTAGTCTCCTCTCTCTTCTCCCTCTCTTTTCCTAGTCTCCTCTCACTTCTCCCTCTCTTTTCCTAGTCTCCTCTCACTTCTCCCTCTCTTTTCCTAGTCTCCTCTCACTTCTCCCTCTCTTTTCCTAGTCTCCTCTCACTTCTCCCTCTCTTTTCCTAGTCTCCTCTCTCTCTTCCCTCTCTTTTCCTAGTCTCCTCTCACTTCTCCCTCTCTTTTCCTAGTCTCCTCTCTCTTCTCCCTCTCTTTTCCTAGTCTCCTCTCTCTTTTCCTAGTCTCCTCTCTCTTCTCCCTCTCTTTTCCTAGTCTCCTCTCTCTTTTTCTTGTCTCCTCTCTCTTTTCCTAGTCTCTCTCTCTCTCTCTCTCTCTCTCTCTCTCTCTCTCAGTAGGGTGGTGCTGGTCTGATGGCCTCTCGTTTGACGGACATGAGGAGTCATGATCACCCGTGTCCTGGCGCATGTGACACACATGACCCCAGAGACATGTCCACTAGACGACCATGTGGCAGATGTGACGGCAGCCGCGTGGCACGGGGCATATGTTCCACGCCACGACCACCATCTGGCCTGAACATCAACTTAGCCTGCAGTCAACCCTAACCCTCCACCCCTCTACCCTGCACTCACATTCTGCACTTAGTGTAGGCTACCTCCACAATAGTGACGACGAATATAGAGAAAGAACAGTTATTGTGACACACAGTAGCAGAATGTGAAGTGGAGCTGTGGGCATTCTATTGTTGTAATGTATGGGGTGTAATTTGCTGGAATGCAGAGGATGTTGTGAAGCTGCTTTGCTGGAACCGACAAAAAAAAACAGGCAAAAAGAAGCAACACAAAGCTGTGAAGTAGAATTCAGGACACAACTCAGGATGCTAAAACGATGTCCCACAATGGAACAGAACAAGAACAGGAATAGAATGGAACGGAACCTGGACTGAAATACAACAGCACCGCACATTACCACCATGTAGCAGGATTTAGCCACTTACTTTCCAGTAACCCTCGTTTCTGAACATCAACTAGCAGCTTTAATTGATTATTTCTCTATTTGTCCAGACCGCTCAGTGCGAGGAGTTAAAAGTTATAAATTGAAACAGTTTTCAGAGGCTATTTAGGCGCAGGCCAGTATATTACATTGAGGGGGGAAACTGCTATTGGGTTATCGTGATTTATGAGCTTGGGTGGGATCTCACAGTTACCTACTCCTGTCCTCTCCCCTCCTCGCCACTCCCCTCCTCTCCCCTCTTCTCCCCTCCTCTCCTCTCCTCTCCCCTCCCCTCCCCTCCACTCCTCTCCTCTCCTCTCCTCTCCTCTCCTCTCCTCTCCTCTCCTCTCCTCTCCTCTCCACTCCACTCCACTCCACTCCACTCCACTCCACTCCACTCCTCTCCTCTCCTCTCCTCTCCTCTCCTCTCCTTTCCTTTCCTTTCCTCTCCTCTCCTCTCCTCTCCTCTCTCCTCCTCTCCTCTCCTCTCCTCTCCTCTCCCCTCCTCTCCTCTCCTCTCCTCTCCACTCCCCTCCCCTCCTCTCCTCTCCTCTCCACTCCCCTCCCCTCCACTCCTCTCCTCTCCTCTCCTGTTCTGTCCTGTCCTGTCCTGTCCTGTTCTCTCCTCTCCACTCCCCCCTCCCCTCCTCTCATCTCCCCTCCTCGTACAATTACATTTATGCTTCCACGAACACACTACTCATTTGAATATTATCCTAGTGCCCTTTCTTACTTCTAATCTGACGCGCTCAAATGGAATTTTATTCCATTTGAATGGTCTCTCCTTTCATGAATTAATAAATAGATTGTCTAGGGGAATATCTTTTAGAATGTATGGAATTTCCTAGTCAATTCTTACATAATTGGGTTTCCTTCAGGATCATCACTTAACTGCACCATCTCTGGGTTTGACACCTTTAAATAGATGACTTTTCCAAATGAGTTGCAGTGTTTTAATTACTTCATTACTCTCTCTCTCCCTCTCTCCTCAGATGACTGTTGGTGTCCTGTCCTGTTCAGTAGCGTATGTTAAAACACTCTTATCTGCATTCTCTTGGTGGAGGACAGTAAACAAGATAAGGTTGGCCAAACAAACGGCCGTTGTCAGCGCTGTCGAGGATCATGACTATTTACCCCCTGGACAGCTGATCAAACACCGTCCAAACCGATAGGCTCACACAGGCCCCGGCACACAGGGACAGGGTACTGTTCGTTTTTGACCAATGTTTACCCAAAAATATCACAAAACACTCCCAAGGACACCCTGTTGACACGACTAGACATCAAAAGTCAGATAAAAAATTTTAAAAAATGTTTGAGTAAACTATGACTAGTGTCGAGAGACAAGGCAGAGAGCGGAAAGAGCTGCTAACATCATGCCTCTCAGGGAAAGAGGGACACACGGGATGACACCTGTGGCTGTGTAGATTAGCTTCTCTTCCTCTGAGTTAAAGCATCAGACACACACAGTGTTGGGTGAGGGGAATTACCTCCCTGCACACTGAAGCCCTGCATGGCCTGTCATTCTCTACCCTTTTCCTCTCTCTCCTCCCTCCCTCTCTGTGATTTGTCTCTCCGCTGCCCTTCTCTCCATCCACTCGTCGTCTGAGGCGTCTCCATGGTGATTGGTGTTCCCCTCTCCACCGGTGAGTCTTGAATTATGTCTCTGTGTTATTAAATCTCAGCACTTAGACTGGGTCCAGGGTGTATTAGAGCAGCCGTTCTGTACACAGGTTGGGATCTAGCGAAGAGGAGAGAGGGACCCCACATCTAGTCAGCTGAGAGGAGAAATGCTGCTGTCAGCATATTTCCTACACCCACACACAGACATGGATGCTCAGGGATACACACACACACACACACACACACACACACACACACACACACACACACACACACACACACACACACACACACACACACACACACACACACACACACACACACACACACACACACACACTACTACATTCATACACACACACGGATGCTCAGACACACCCATAAATACACAAGCACACCACACACTCTCACTCACACACACACACACTGTCTCACTGACGTCAGCATATCTCCACAACAGATTTAAGAACCTGAACCTATAGCCCTCTGCATCTGATCGACCACAAAACATAAACACACACACAAACACACACACAAACACACACACAAACACACACATAAACACACACACAAACACACACAAAACAAGAAAAGTTTTAATCAAAAGCTTTATATTGAGAGAAAAAGACTGGTTTGAATCATTGCAGAATGTACACTACATGAATGAGCTGGACGAGAGAGAAATAAATTGAGGGCTTTGAGTTTCTCTCTCTTTCATTCCGATTCTGTGCAGAGCCACTGTTCTCATGGAAGGCTTTGATTAGCTCAATGGCTCATGTGTTTGATCCAAATGCAGGTTCATTGCTATATGTAAAAAATAAATAAATAAAAAAATGATTCTCTATTTTGAAGGCATTGTTTAATGGGGTTTTGGAGACCAACAACCGAGGAACTCAATGTGTCTGTCCTCTGTTTAATTATGGGTTATGCTCTGAGAATATCAGGGAGGAACATTATCCATTCTCTTTGATTGCTGCATGGGCGTAAAAGGAATATGCTCTAATTTGCTGCACTGTATACAATTATGAACACAGACATACGGCAGACAATGCGAGAGACTGTGAGTAGTTACAGAGTAATGAATGTACAGTGTGGATCCTTCCAATGCACGCTGGTCTTATTCAGCGGCTTGATTGGCTCAAATCAGCCGAGTCTATAGCGCAGAGACATTCAATGGTTTCTCAAAGACAGCTTAAAACAACAAAGCCCATCGGATAATATGTTTGCTGTTGATCTTGAGATACAGTGTAACATACTGCAGCCACCATGCTAGGAGAGAAGTGTACACTGTAAACGCACACACACAACCACGCCCCCTGTCTCTGTCCTTCTTGCCCTCGTCTGACCACAGCCGCACCCCGATGGTCTTTACGGGTGTAAAGTGAAAATAATTGGCTGTCTTGACCGTGAGAGGTCAGAGAGAGAGAGAGAGAGAGAGGGGGAATAACAAAAGAGAAGGGAGAAAGCTGAATGTTTAAGGCTAACGGAGTGTGTCTCCCCCAGGGGAAGACAGGATGGGGGAGGGAGGAGGAGGGAAGGGAGAGGGGGATGGGAGGAGTGGCAAAACACCACCCGCTCTACCTCTCTACCACTTCACAGTTCTACCTCCCTGCCTGTTTGTCAGTCATGCTGCTGAGCAGAACTTGAGTCTTAGACACACGAGTTGTGTGTTAGTGTGTGTTGACTTTGGATGCATCACCACCGTAAATCAAACTATCATCATCATCATCATCATCATCATCATCATCATCATCATCATCATCATCATCATCACAAATCAAATGCCCGTACTTTTACTCGCTGTCTCTCCTCACCAAAAAACTCCACGGCGTCTTTGAATGTCCTCCATAACCCAGAGACATGGCATCTACCATAATACAATAACAAGACAATGAACTGCTCTGTGTGCTGCCAGAGCTATCACCCCTGACCTGGATACGGTTAACTAGTCTGACTGGGTGCATGTTTGACTAAATAGGTCCATTTAATTGGGTGATGAGAATCCATTATATTTCTGTTCCTAGTCGGTATCTTAATGACTGGCTGGCTGCGGCATGTATTCTCTTTGTACTCCATGTTTAAACCATGACTGGGTGAGGCTCCATTCCGGAATCAGCGCCAGTTCGTTCCATTTCCCCTATTACACTCTGCACAGCCACACCACAGACATTAGCATTAAATCAATTTGAATGGAAATTTCACGTCCCATGTCCAAAATGAATGGATTTAATCAAGCAATCCTACAGGGCATTCATACACATTATGAGAAACTTTAGTTTGGAGCTCGAGAACGGGGGAGTGAAACAGTTTCATTTATCAAAATCCACATGTTGACCTTGAGCACGTTGTAAAGTCATTACAGGAAGTGGAGATGAGGAAATAAAAGCTATCACGCCAGAGTCATTAGGGGACGCAGCCAATGAGGACACTGTTAATGACCAGACCTACTGCTCACTACACACATCTACATGCACGTATACACACACACATTGAGGACGCTCAAACACACACAAACACGCGCACACTGATGTAAGCACATACACTGATGTGAGCACACATATCAACGTGCTTGCACACACACACACACACACACACACACACACACACACACACACACACACACACACACACACACACACACACACACACACACACACACACACACACACACACACACACACACACACACACACACACACACACACACACACACACACACACACACACACACACACGGTCTGAATCAAGGCCAGCAAACCCTCCATACCCCTCTAAGAAGGTGCTCACTCCGCTCCTGTCTTGGCAGGATCCCTCTCCCTCTATCCTTCACTGAATTATATTCAATTGATTTGCTAATCAGCTGGAGTAAAGTGGTACCATTATTTCTGGCCAATCATCTGTTGACTATATACAGTGGGATATTCTAGCTCCATTGTTTATTTTTCTTTATGTATATATATATATATATATACAGATATAGATATATACATTTGAAATCGGAAGTTTACATAAACTTAGGTTGGAGTCAATGAAACTCGTTTATCAACCATTCCACAAATTTCTTGTTAACAAACTATAGTTTTGGCAAGTTGGTTAGGACATCTACTTTGTGCATGACACAAGTAATTTTTATAACAATTGTTTACAGATTATTTCACTTATAATTCATTGTATCACAATTCCAGTGGGTCAGAAGTTTACATACAGTAAGTTGACTGTGCATTTAAACAGCTTGGAAAATTCCAGAAAAGTATGTCATGGCTTTAGAAGCTTCTGATAGGCTGATTGACATCCTTTGAGTCAATTGGAGGTGTACCTGTGGGTGTATTTCAAGGCCTACCTTCAAACTCGGTGCCTCTTTGCTTGACATCATGGGAACATCAAAAGAAATCAGCCAAGACCTCAGAACTAAAATTCTGGTTCATCCTTGGGAGCAATTTCCAAACTTTTTGGAGAAATGTCCTCTGGTCTGACGAAACAAAAATAGAACTGTTTGGCCATAATGACCATCGTTATGTTTGGAGGAAAAATGGGGAGACTTGCAAGCCTAAGAACACCATCCCAACCGTGAAGTACGGGGGTGGCAGCATCATGTTGTGGGGGTGCTTTGCTGCAGGAGGGACTGGTGCACTTCACAAAATAGATGGATTCATTGGGAAGAACAATTATGTGGATATATTGAAGCAACATCTCAAGACATCAGTCAGGAAGTTAAAGCTTGGCCGGAAATGGGTCTTCCAAATGGACAATGACCCTAAGCATTCTTCCAAAGTTGTGGCAAATGGCTTAAGGACAACAAAGTCAAGGTATTGGAGTGGCCATCACAAAGCCCTGACCTCAATCCCATAGAAATTGTGTGGGCAGAACTGAAAAAGTGTGTGCGAGCAAAGAGACCTACAAACCTGACTCAGTTTCACCAGCTATGTCAGGAGGAATGGGCCAAAATTCACCCAACTTATTGTGGGAAGCTTGTGGAAGGCTACCCAAAATGTTTAACCCAAGTTAAACAATTTAAAGGCAATACTACCAAATACTAGTTGAGTTTATGTAAACTTCTGACCTACTGGGAATGTGATGAAAGAAATACAAGCTGAAATAAATTATTTCCTCTACTATTATTCTGGCATTTCACTTTCACATTTAATTTCTTAAAATAAAGCGGTGATCCTAACTGACCGAAGATTAGGATTAAATGTCAGGAATTGTGAAAAACGAAGTTTAAATGTATTTGGCTAGGGTGTATATAAACCTCTGACTTCAACAATATATATATAACTATATATATATATATATATATATATAACTATATATATATATATATATATATATATATATATATATATATATATATATATACATATATATATATATATAGAGAGAGAGAGATTTAATCCATCTCCAAATGCATATACTCCATCAAACCGTATCAAGGTTTGGTTGAACAAGAGTGATTTTCTTAGAACATTCACACCCAACAACAAGCGTTGAAACCAGATACTCACCCTGCTACATTGGTGCATTTTGAGGTCATTTTTAGCTCTGAGCGTTGCTTGTGTTGTGGTTGTGCTTCAGAGCAAGTCACAGTGTAGAGGAGAGAGGGAGATGGACTGAAGGGGTGATTTGGGTCATTTATTTTCTCTAGGAGGGCCATTTCCAGCACTCAGAGAGAGAGAGAGAGAGAGAGAGAGAGAGAGGAAGAGAGGGAATGAAAATAGACCCAGTAGCGCCTGAGAAATGCTCTTCAGCCAAGGAGAGAGGAGAGCAGAGCAAAACAGAGGAGAGGAGAGGAATGAGGGGACATTTTCAGACAGTCATTACCCTCTCGGCCGGACATATTTATGCGCAATATCATCAGACTCTCACAGCGTAAATTGCTCCATTTCTTGTTATGCTACGAGACAGCAATTTTACTGGAATCCACATAAAAAAATGGCAGGAGAGAAGATGAAACTGGGAGAAAAAATGGAGAAGAGGGGAAGACAGAGGGGACAGAAAGAGGATTGAAAAAGAAAGAATGAGATAGGGTGCATACGGAGAGAGATTTAAAAAGAGGATGAGGTTTGAAGATACAGTATATTTGTAGCACTTTGCAATAACTCCACGAAATAAAGCATTTTTAATGGATTAGTGAATAGTTTATTCATCATGTATTTTTCATTACAACAACAACTTTTCAAGCATTTATTTAATAATGATAAATCATTAGAAAATTGATAAGAATTTTAAAATACGTTCTTATAAACCATTGACTCATTTTTCCGAAAGTATTTTTGTCTGGCCTCATCTAAAGTGTAGGCTATTTATACTTTATAAATACTTTATAAATGTTTTGAGTGAAAAGTGTAATTTCTCACAAAAAGATGGACATGCCATTGATAGACTACCAGCAGTACCTGATTCTCTGTAAGGTCTCAAAATGGCCCCAAGATCATATCAATGGCTTAACAATAAGCACACAATACAAAGGATGTTTAAGAAAATATACTCCAAAACAATTACACTGTTCTAAAAGTGTGATGTGTAACTTCAGACACACTCTATGCTGAGTAAAAAAAAATGCTTAGAGCAGTCTAATCTAGGTTAACCCAGAACTAAAATCATGAGGAATTTGGTCAGCTGAGTGACTAAGTTCTGGGACCATATGTGTTCCAATTTGGGAGTTCCGGTTTGCGAAGTCTCCACCCTCGCAAAAGGAAACAATCAGCATTATAACAATTCATTTGAAAGACAAACATGTTATTGGGAAAGTGTGTTTACACATAATCCTTTGATTGTAAGCCAACCTCGTTTGTTTTCACGTCGTGGTTACACGCGCATTGGTTTTGTTGGTGAACACCCCACCCGTCGACAGTTTGAGGAAACTATGATGGCGCCGACAGCTAACTTTTCAGTATATATATTTTTAGGTGTGTTATTTCTTTCATTGTTTACTCAGAACTATCTTGCATTATTACCCACAGACAAAAATAAGTATAGGATATTAGTTTGGCAGTCCATCACCAGCATTTCGACCAGAAATGTGACTCTCCTGAATTGGATTCTTTGTTCGTACCTGACGAGGCATTTCCACTCATACCAGGGGCTGCTCCAGGACGCCGTCGGTGGAGAAGTGGACTACAGAGTGGACAAGTCAAACTCAGGAGGCGTGCATACCATCCACCACTTCCGAGTATATTAGTAGAAATCAGGGACAGTAACATACTCTGTTTCAAGGAATAATGGCTCTCTCCGGATATACTTATTCCGTCCACATAGCCAGCAGTGTTCTTCGTATATAACTCGGACAGGAAGAAAAAAACTCTCTGGGTAAAAAGAAAGGCAGAGGTTTATGTTTCATGATAAACTACTCATGGTGTGATTGTGGTAATATACAGGAACTTAAGTCCTTCTGTACTCCCGATTTGGAATACGTTACTATTAAATGCTGACCGCATTACCTCAGGAAAGAATTCTCTTCGGTCATGTCACGGTAGTGTAGATTGCCCCTCAAGCCGACACCGCAATGACTCTCAAGGAACTACACTGGACTTGTGCAAACTGGAAACTGCATATCCTGAGGAACTTTAATAAAGCCAATTTAGGGAAAACGCTACCAAACGTTTTATCAACACATCACCTGTGCCACATCACTCTTCACCATTGCTACTCCCCTTTCAGGGATGGCTACAAGGCTCTCCCCCACCCTCCCTTCGGGCAAACCAAATCTGAAATGGTCCACCCACATAGACAGTGTAGTGAAGAAGGTGCAACAATGCCTTTTCAACCTCAGGAGGCTGAAAGTCTTAACTAGAAAGTCTAAAGTCTTAACTCAATTATTTTAATCAACGGTGAGCTCACTCGTGATGTGATTAGTTATACTTAATTAGCTAATTCATATTGTAGTTTATGTCAGCTGTGTCACGCCTTGGTCATAGTGTTTTGTGTTTCATTATATATCGGGTCAGGCCAGGGTGTGACATGGGTTTATTTTGTGGTATTTCGTATTGGGGTTTTTGTAGTTATTGGGATTGCGGCTGAGTAGGGGTGTTGCATAGGCTTGGCTGCCTGAGGCGGTTCTCAATCAGAGTCAGGTGATTCTCGTTGTCTCTGATTGGGAACCGTATTTAGGTAGCCGGGGTTCACTGTGTATTTCGTGGGTGATTGTTCCTGTCTCTGTGTAGTGTTCACCAGATAGGCTGTAATTAGTTTTCACATTCCGTTTGTTTTTTTGTATTTATATCAGTTATTTCATGTATCGCGATTCATTCATTAAAGACATGAGTAACCACCACGCTGCATTTCGGTCCGACTCTCTTTCAACAAACGAAGAACGCCGTTACAAGCTGAGAGTTAGAAAATATGACCGCTTGTGTTTCATCAATCTTTCCTCAGTTAGCACTAGGACAAATGTAGCCTACATTTTTCCAGTTAGGATGATTGTGTTATGCTATAGATACTTCTGTGAATATCTGAACGTTGCATCCAAAAATAAACTGCTCACATTCTGGACATAACTTTGTAAGGACTGTGTTTGTGTAAATAGTTTCTAAAATAATGTGTGGCCAGCTCAAATGCTGATTGTTGCATCAATCAAAACTGGCCGTTCTAAATAAGCATTCTAAATGAGCGATCATTTAGTGATCATGATCGTACGCTTCAGGGACCACTGTAGAACGGTCACACCTGTGTGATGGTACGTGTGAAAGGGTTAACACTCGCAAGGCTGCCGGCCCAGACGGCATCCCTAGATGCGCCCTCAGAGCATGTGCTGACTAGCTGGCAAGTGTGTTTACGGGCATATTCAATCTCACCCTGGGGTGGCAGGTCGCCTAGTGGTTAGAACATTGGACTAGTAATCAAAAGGTTGCAAGATTGAATCCCTGAGCAGACAAGGTAAAAATCTGTCGTTCTGAAGAAGGCAGTTAACCCACTGTTCCTAGACCGTCATTGAAAATAAGAATGTAAAATAAGAACTGACTTGCCTAGTTAAATAAAGGTATCAAATGTGTTTATAAAGCCCTTTTTACATCAGCCGATGTCACAAAGTGCTGTACAGAACCCCAGACTAAAACCCCAAGCAGCAAGCAATGCAGATGTAGAAGAACGGTGGCTAGGAAAAACTCCCTAGAAAGGCCAGAACCTAGGAAGAAACCTAGATAGGAACCAGGCTATAAGGGGTGGCCAGTCCTCTTCTGGCTGTGCCGGGTGGAGATTATAACAGAACATGGCCAAGATGTTCAATCGTTCATAGATGAGCAGCAAGGGTCAAATAATAATAATCACAGTGGTTGTAGAGGGTGCAACAGGTCAGCACCTCAGGAGTAAATGTCAGTTTTGACTTTTCATAGGTGATCATTCAGAGTTAGAGACAGCAGGTGCGGTAGAGAGAGAGAGTCGGAAAAAACAGGTCCGGACAGATAGCACATCCGGTGAACAGGTCAGGGTTCGATAGCTGCAGGCAGAACAGTTGAAACTGGAGCAGCAGCACAACCAGGTGGACTAAGGACAGCAAGGAGTGATCAGGCCAGGTAGTCCTGAGGCATGGTCCTAGGGCTCAGATCCTCTGAGTGAACAGAAAGTGAAAGAGATAGAGAGAATTAGAGGGAGCATACTTAAATTCACACAGGACACCGGATGAGACATAAGAAATACTCCAGATATAACAGACTGACTCTAGCCTCCGACACAAACTCTTGCAGCATAATTACTGCATGTTGAGACAGGAGGGGCCGGGAGACACTGTGGCCCCATCCAAATATACCCCCAGACAGAGCAAACCAGACAGGAAATAAACCCACACATTTTGCCAAAGCACAGCCCCAACACCACAAGAGGGATATCTTCAACCACCAATTTACTACCCTGAGACAAGGCCAAGTATAGCCCATGAAGATTTCCCCCACGGCACTAACCCGAGGAGGGTGCCAACCCGGACAGGAAGATCATGTCAGAGACTCAACCCACTCAAGTGACGCACCCCTCCTAGGGACAGCATGGAAGAGCACCAGTATGCCAGTGACTCAGCCCCCATAATAGGGTTAGAGACAGAGAATCCCAGTAGAGAGAAGGGAACCGGCAAGGCAGAGACAGCAAGGGTGGTTCATCGCTCCAGTTCCTTTCTGTTCACCTTCACACCCCTGGGCCAGAATGCACTCAATCATAGGACCCACTGAAGAGATGTGTCTTCAATAAAGACAGAGACCGAGTCTACGTCTCTCACATGGATAGGCAGACCATTCCATAAAAATGGAGCCCTATAGGAGAAATCCCTGCCTCCAGTTGTTTGCTTAGAAATTCTAGGGACAACAAGGAGGCCTGTGTCTTGTGACAGTAGCGTACGTGTAGGTAAGTACAGCAAGACCAAATTGAAAAGATAGGTAGGAGCAGGCCCATGTAATGATTTGTAGGTTAGCAGTAAAACCTTGACATCAGCCCTAGCCTTAACAGGAATCCTGTGTAGAGAGGCTAGCATTGGAGTAATATGATAAAAAATGTTGGTTGTAATCAAGATTTTCGCAGCCGTGTTTAGCACTAACTGAAGTTTATTTAGTGCTTTGTCCGGGTAGCCGGAAAGTAGAGCATTGCAGTACTCTAATCTAGAAGTGACAAAAACATAGATACATTTTTCTGCATCATGTTTGGACAGAAAGTGTCAGATTTTTTTGCAATGTTACGTAGATGGAGAAAAAGCTGTCCTTGAAACAGTCTTGATATGTTCGTCAAAAGAGAGCTCACTGTCCAGAGTAATGCCGAGGTCCTTCATAGCTTTTTTGAGACAACTAGTTCTAGGTTCCTTGGGACCTTGAACTAGCATTTCTGCTTTGTCCGAGTTTAAAAGTAAAAAAATTGCTAATTGAAAATGTTTAATTGAAATGTACATCTGTGTATTGTCCGCATAGCAGGGAAAGTTAACATTATGTTTCCGAATGACATCACCAAGAGGTTAAATATATAGTGAAAACAATAGTCATAAAACAGAACCTTGAAGAACATCGAAATTTACAGAGATTTGTCAGAGGACAAACCATCCACAGAGACAAAAATATCTTTCCTACAGATAAGATCTAAACCAGGCCAGAACTTGTCCATGTAGACCAATTTGTGTTTCCAATCTCTCCAAAAGATTGTGGTGATCGATGGTATCAAAAGCACCACATGCTTCAAGATGGCCACCAATGTTCCTGAACTCAGGAAGGCAAAGGTAACAGAACTAAATGACTATCACCCCGTAGCAAGTCATCATGAAGACCTTTGAGAGACTAGTCAAGGATCATATCACCTTACCTGTCACTCTAGACCCACTTCAATTTGCTTCACGCCCCAATAGGTACAAAGACGATGCAATCTGCACACTGCCCTATCCCATCTGGACAAGAGGAATACATATGTAAGAATGCTGTTCATTGACTATAGCTCAGCATTAAACACCATAGGACCCTCCAAGCTCATCATTAAGCTTGGGGCCCTGGGTCTCAAACCCGCCTGTGCAATTGGGCCCTGGACTTCCTGATAGGTTGCCACCAGATGGTGAAGGGAGGAAACAACATCTCCTCTTCTCTGATCATCAACACTGGGGCCCCACAAGGGTGCATGCTCAGCCCTGCTGTACTCCCTGTTCACCCATGATTGCATGGCCATGCACACCTCCATCTCAATTATCAAGTTTGCAGACGACACAACAGTAGTAGCCTTGATTACCAACAACGACGAGACAGCCTACAGGGAGAGGGTGAGGGCACTCGGAGTGTTGTGTCAGGAAAACAACCTCTCACTCAACGTCAACAAAGGAGATGATCGTGGACTTCAGGAAACAGCAGAGGGAGCACCTCCTATCCACATCGACGGGATAGCAAGTGTAGAAGGGGGAAAGTTTTAAGTTCCTCTGCATATACATCACGGACAAGCTGAAATGGTCCACCCAGACAGACAGTGTGGTGAAGAAGGCGCAACAGCGCCTCATCAAACTCAAAAAGCTGAAGAAATGTGGCTTGTCACCTAAAACCCTCACAAACTTTTACAGATGCACAATTGAGAGAATCCTGTCGGACTGTATCACCGCCTGTTACGGCAACTGCACCATCTGCAAATGCAGGGCTCTCCAGAGGGTTCTGCAGTCAGCCCAACATGTCACCAGGGTCACACTGCCTGTCCTCCAGAACATCTACAGCACCCGATGTCACAGGAAGGCCAAAAAGATAATCAAGGACAACAACCACCTGAGCCACTGCCTATTCACTCCGCTACCATCCAGAAGGCGAGGTCAGTACAGGTGCATCAAAGCTGGGACCGGGAGACTGAAAAACAGATTCTATCGCAAGGCCATCAGACTTTTAAACAGTCATCACTAACACAGAGAGGCTGCTGCCTACATACAGACTTTAAATCATTGACAACTTTAATAAAATGGTCACTAGGCACTATGCCACTTTAATAATGTTTACATGTCTTGCATTAGTCATCTCATATGTGCAGTGGCAATTACCTGGATTTCTGCATAAACTGGTCATCAAATTTGATCTGATATTTATCTAGGTCACCACAATAGACAAACATAGTGGGTTTAAGCTAATAACCCACAAATTATTGTATTTTTCTTGTCGATATTGAATACAACATTTAAACATTCATAGTGTAGGTTGGAAAATGTATGTGAACCCCTAGGCTAATGACTTCTCCAAAAGCTAATTGGAGACAGGAGTCAGCTAACTTGGAGTCAAATCAATGAGACGAGATTGGAGATGTTGGTTAGAGCAGCCTTGCCTTATGGATAAACACTTACAACATTTGAGTTTGCTATTCACAAGAAGCATTACCTGATGTGAAACATGCCTCGAACAAAAGAGATCTCAGAAGACCTAAGATTAAGAATTGATGACTGGAAGGGTTACAAAAGTATCTCTAAAAGCCTTAATGTCCATCAGTCCACGGTAAGACAAATTGTCTATAAATGGAGAAAGTTCAGCACTATTGCTACTCTCCCTAGGAGCGGCCGTCCTGCAAAGATGACTGCAAGAGCACAGCGCAGAATGCTCATGCCGCTCTGTCATTGCTCATACATATATTTCTATGTATATATTCTTATTCCATTCGTTTACTTAGATTTGTGTGTGTTAGGTAGTTGTTGCAGAATTGTTATGTTACATGTTGATCTTGCTGCACTGTCAGAACCAGAAGCACAAGAATTCCGCTACACTCGCAATAACATCTGCTAACTATGTGTATGTGACCAATACAATTTGATTTGATATAACTACTGCTGTACACACCTTTTCTATTAATATACTGCATATTGTCACCTAAAACCCTCACAAACTTTTACAGATGCACAATTGAGAGAATCCTGTCGGACTGTATCACCGCCTGGTACGGCAACTGCACCATCCGCAAACGCAGGGCTCTCCAGAGTATATGATACACACCATCATATACATCACTGAGTGCACAAACATTATTGAGATGCACCCCCCGCTTTGCCCTCAGAACAGTCTCAATTCGTCGGGGCATGGACTCTACAAGGTGTCGAAAGCGTTCCACAGGGATGCTGGCCCATGTTGACTCCACAGTTGTGTCAAGTTGGCTAGATGTCCTTTGGGTGGTGGACCATTCTTGATACACACAGGAAACTGTTGAGGGTCAAAAACTCAGCAGCAATGTGGTTCTCGACACACTCAAACTGGTGCGGTTAAATCTTTTGTCTTGCCCATTGAACCTCTGAATGGCACACATACACAATCCATGTCTTAAAAATCCTCCTTTAACTGGTCTCCTCTCCTTCATCTACATCTATGGTCCTTCTGTGGCTCAGTTGGTAGAGCATGGCGCTTGTAACGCCAGGGTAGTGGGTTCGATTCCCGGGACCACCCATACGTAGAATGTATGCACACATGACTGTAAGTCGCTTTGGATAAAAGCGTCAGCTAAATGGCATATATTATTATTATTATTATTATTATTATTACACTGATTGAAGTGGATTTCACAAGTGACATCAATAAGGGATCAAAGCTTTCACCTGGATTCACCTATGTCATGGAAAGAGCAGGTGTTCCTAATGTGTTGCACTTAGTGTATATTTATAGACTCTGACATTGCTCATTCTAATATTTCTGTATTCTTTTTTACATTTGCGTGTATTGTTTTGTCAGGTATTATTGCACTGTTGGCGATAGGAACATAAGCATTTCACTTCACCCAAAATAACTTTGGCTAAATATGTGTGTGCGACCAACAACATGTCATTTGACTTAAGCCTTTAGCAGAGTTTTCAGGACTCTTTTCTCCAGATTTTCACATGGCTTTTAATGGAAAAATAGACATGGTATAGATCAGAGCCATCGCCTTTCATTGGACTTTCACATTATCTGTTAGAGTATTGACTTTCTAGCTGTGATTGTATTGGACCTTTTTTTTATTACATTTTGTACAAATGTTACTTTGGACTTTCTTTTAAAGATTCAACCAGAGGTCAGGACTCAGTTAATTTGGGAATTTCCTCATTGGACTTTTTGCTCTGACAGGATTGTTGATGATTTAATCAGTATTTTGTTGAACTTCCTATTAATACACAATAACTGCATTAACCTATGGCCCTAATCACTCATTTCTGGCAATTGTGTGGTTTATGCACGTTTGCTACAACCATATTGTCTTACGATAATGTTGTACAATGTCTGACTATGACATTCAAGACATAGCAGTGAAAGCTCAGTTGTGTAAAGACAAGATTAAAAAATAACCACGCCGTAACAGAAATAGGCAGAACCAAATTACACCACATTCAGCAAAACATCTCAAAAGGCTACACGTCATCACACAGTACACTAAATGTCTCATTAGCCAGAGCAATCCGCTAACTGTATCCAATTTACAGGGAGAGAAAGAGGCTTTCTGGGAGACAGACAAACAGACAGACAGATATAACGCTAAAACTGGCACCCCTCAACAGCATATTCATCCTTAAGAGTCTGTTGACGCACCCGTACGTTAATCTAAGTAACATAATAAAAAAATACCCATTGAAATCCATCAATTTAGTCCACAGCATCTGCCGATGTCGGCCTTCCGCATCTGCAGTGAAAGTGCGGCAGTGGCCGAGCTACAGCGGTCTGTAGCGTCCAAGCGGTTTGGCCCACAAATAGGACAACTAGATACAGCACAGATACTTCAATTATTCATTTTTTGCCATTTATGTATGTGTTATTCAATGCGTTTCTATGGGCTTTAGTTGTAAAGGCCAAATTCTATATTTTTTTTATATACCTAAAGTGTCACACCCTGATCTGTTTCATCTGTCCTTGTGCTTGTCACCTTCCCCAGTATCCCCTGGGTATTTATACCTGTGTTTTCTGTCTTTCTGTGCCAGGTTGTCTTGTTTGCCAAGTCTACTAGCATTTTTCTACTGGCTCCTGTTTTTCCCAGTCTCTGTTTTTCTCGTCCTCTGTTCTGAACCTTGCCTGTCCTGACTCTGAGCCTGCCTGCCGCTGTACGGGTTTTCTTCTGGTGAAAGAGAGGCGGACCAAAATGCAGCGTGGTGGTTATTCATGTTTTTAATAAAGACGACTATACGTGAACAGACTATACAAAACAAGAAAAGTGAAAACCTAACCAGTCCTATCTGGTGCAAACACAGAGACAGGAACAATCACCCACAAAACCCAACACAAAACAGGCTACCTAAATATGGTTCCCAATCAGAGACAATGACTGACACCTGCCTCTGATTGAGAACCATATCAGGCCAAACATAGAAATAGACAAACCAGACACACAACATAGAATGCCCACCCAGCTCACGTCCTGACCAACACTAAAACAAGGAAAACACATACGAACGATGGACAGAACGTGACAGCCGCCCTGTATCGTTTTGGACTCCGACCTGGTTATGAACTCTTGCCTGTCCCCGACCTACCTTTTGCCTACCCCTTGGACTATAATAAATATCAGAGCTCAAACCATCTGCCTCCTGTGTCTGCATCTGGGTCTCGCTTTGTGTCGTTATATAAAGGGGTCATAAAATTCAAAATCAAATGGCTAAATGAGCCATGGTATGACCATCTTAAAACAATTCCATACGTCCGCTTGGTAGAACAACCACCTAGTCTTTTTGAGCTTTTTGAATCCTGATATTTTGCTCAGAGGGGTTGCTGGGAAATGTGTTGAGACGAGGCAGTGGAGTCTGGCTGGAAAGACTGTCACACACCACAGCCTACTAGCGTGATTGGATAATTAACCTCCTCTTAACTGGCTGGGAATCATAATAGGGCATGTAGACAAATCCCGCATAGGACACATCATATCAGGGTAATACATCATACGTCTCTTTGAGGCACAATCATATTGCTATAGCATATAGCATATAGATAGCTGGCACGATGATATCAGAACTCTGCATTCTGAACATTCTAGGGACACCTGCTCTCATCCCTGATCCCTGTCCCATCAACGGCACATGTTGCCATGGTAACAGGAGTTGAGTGTTTACAGGAAGTGGTTGCTAGATCGATGCTACTCATAGGTATTGTTTTTATATTGCAACATCATGGTAGGACGCATAATGCAAATTTCTACATTTCTGCCTGTTCAAATCTCACGGACAACTTTAGAATTTTGCAACTACTTACTACTTTTTAGCTACTTTGCAACTATTAAGCATGTTAGATAACCTTTCCCATAACCTTAACCCTAACCCTAACCCTTTAACTCCAAACCCTAACATGAACCCCTTCACCCCTAGCCTAGCTAACGTTACTGTTAGCCACCTAGCTAACTTTAGCCACAACAGATTTGAATTTGTAACATATCATACATATTGCAAATTCATAAGATATTGTCTGAATTTTAATTTTTAACATATCATACGAAATGGATGATGGAAAGCCACAAATTATTATTTTAAATTTTAAATTGAATAACCTTTATTTAACTCGGCAAGTCGGTTAAGAACAAAGTCTTATTTACAATGACGGCCTACCAAAAGGCAAAAGGCCTCCTGCGGGGACGGGGGCCTGAGACTAAAATAAAAATACAATGTAATATAGGACAAAACACACATCACAACAAGAGAGACACAACACTACATAAAGAGAGACCTAAGACAACAACATAACAGCAAAACATGACAACACAGCATGGTAGCAACACAACATGACAACAACATGGTAGCAACACAACATGATAGCAGCACAAAAACATGGTACAAACATTAATGGGCAAAGTCAACAGCATAAAGGTCAAGAAGGTAGAGACAACAATACATCATACAAAGCACTCAAACTGGACAGTTTTATCGAAATCTCTTCATTCAAAGACTCAATCATGGACACTCTTACTGACAACTGTCAGTAAGAGTGTCCATGATTGAGTCTTTGAATGAAGAGATTTCGATAAAACTGTCCAGTTTGACTGTTTGTTGCAGCTCTTTCCAGTCGCTAGCTGCAGTGAACTGAAAAGAGTAGCGACCCAGGGATGTGTGTGCTTTGGGGACCTTTAAACGCTACCCATCCCGTTAGCGGGATAATTGTCATCAACAACTGCTGAATTTCAGAGCGCCACATTCAAATAATATTATTAAAAATATTTATATTCATTAAATCACAAGTGCAATATAGCAAAACACAGTTTAGCTCTTTGTTAATACACATGTCATGTCAGATTTAGAAAATGTATAGATCACTAGACAAAACATTATGAACACCTAGCGTTGGACTAGCAACCGAAAGGTTGCAAGTTCGAATCCCCGAGCTGACAAGGTACAAATCTGTCGTTCTGCCCCTGAACAGGCAGTTAACCCACTGTTCCCAGGCCGTCATTGAAAATAAGAATTTGTTCTTAACTGACTTGCCTAGTAAAATAAAGGTAAAATTAAATTTAAAAAATCAAAGTTTGGTCACGAAAATCAGAAAAGCAATAAAATGAATCTCTTACCTTTGTTGATCTCCAGATGTTTTCACTCACAAGACTCCCAGTTACACAATAAATGTTCCTTTTGTTCCATGAAGATTATTTTTATATTCAAAATACCTCTGTTTGTTTGGCGTGTTATGTTCAGAAATCCACAGGCTCGAGCGGTCACGACAACGCAGACAAATTCCAAATAGTATCCGTAATGTCCACAGAAACATGTCAAACGTTTTTTATAATCAATCCTCAGGTTGTTTTTAAAATATATAATCGATAGTATATCAACCTCGACTGTCTTTTTCCAAGCTCTGTTGCGCAAGCAAAACTCATGTGAACACCTGACGCGATGTTATCTTTCTCGCTCCTTTTTCAAAACAAAAGCCTGAAATTATGTCTAAAGACTGTTGACACCATGAGGAAGCAATAGGAAAAGGAATCTGGTTGATATCCCTTTAAATGGAGCAAAGGCAGGCTATGGAACATGGAGCTTTCAAAATAGAAGCCACTTCCTGGTTTGATTTTCCTCAGGTTTTGCCTGCAATATCAGTTCTGTTCCACTCACAGACAATATTTTGACAGTTTTGGAAACTTTAGAGTGTTTTCTATCCTAATCATTCAATTATATGCATATTCTTGCATATGGGCCTGAGAAATAGGCTGTTTACTTTGGGAACGTTATTTTTCCCAAACATAAAAATAGTGCCCCCTAGCTGAAAGAGGTTAACAGAATGTGACTGGCAGAACGGGTGTTGTATGTGGAGAATGAGGGCTGCAGTAGATATCTCAGATAGGGGGGAGTGAGGACGAAGAGGGTTTTATAAATAAGCATCAACCAGTGGGTCTTGCGACGGGTATACAGAGATGACCAGTTTACAGAAGAGGAGAGAGTGCAGTGATGTGTCCTATAAGGAGCATTGGTGGCAAACCTGATGGGTACATAGCATATGAAACGTAACATATCATAATACATGGAGAGAGACAGAATTACATTTACTGTGTTACGTCTACCCGTGAGTCCAGGTTGCATCCACAGGCCATGCAAGTTTAATAACTGTGATCACAATTTTTGTGAATTGATAGTGCTTTTTTGAGAGGACAGTGTTATGGTGGCTCAGGAGTGACAAAAATAGCAGGGCTATTATAGCGGAACATTTCACCTTAATCATGACAAAAAAAAACACTTTTCAGATTACTGTTGGTTTGGACAGAGTGGCATACCTTGTAAAAGTTTATCTGACCACTGAAGCACAGGCATGAGCAGGGGTTGGTTGCCAGAGGCATTATCAGTGGGAGTGTCAAGTTTTCAAATATCCTTGTTATTGGAGTTCTTGTTATACTTTTATTAATCCCACAGTCTAGTTGTCCCTCTCGTCTATCTCTCTCCCCCTCTCCATCATGCTCTCTCACTCTCTCTCTCTCTCGCTCTCTCACTCGCTCTCTGCCCCCCCCATCGCTTTCCCTCTTTCCCCCTCTCTCCCTCCCTCTCTCTCTGTTGTTATTTTAGTCTCCTCCGCACACAGCCTGGGCTTAATGAAGTGTGGATGAGCGAGATGGCGACTCGATCAGAGCTATGAATAATTTATTATGTATGAATAAGGGTTTAGAGTCTATCACAGTTTCATAATGTGTTCCTCCTTGAAGCCTTCCTGGAATTCAGATGAAGAGCGTCGTGTCAGGCTAGGCTAGGCGGCGCTACACAGGGCCCCCCAGTCCCACCTCCCGGTGTGTCCTGGCATCTATAGCAGTGTTTTCCAACTCCAGTCCTCCAGTTACTACACATCAGAACACATTTTTGTTGTCGCTCCGGACAAACTCACCGGATTCAAATCATTAAGGGCTAGATGATTAGCTGAAAAATTGAATCCGGTGTGCTTGTCCAGTGCTACAACAAAAATGTATGCTGTTGGGGGTACTGGAGGAGTTGGGAAACACTGCTCTACCGTAATGCTAGGCACGGCATGCGCGTGTGTTTGCGAACAGATTTAGTGTAATCCCCTTCACAGCAGATGCGACTTCTACCGGAGGGGCCACTGTCAGGCGCAGCAAAACGGTGGATGGTCACCTACATGCTGTGGAAAATCAGGGCAGTATTAGACGCTAGAACTTTGATTTGTGATCAGAGCAATTCAAATCAAATTGTATTTGTCACGTGCGCCTTACCGTGAAACGCTTACTTACAAGCCCAAGACCAACAACGCAGTTCAAGAATTAGAGTTAAGAAAATATTTACTAAATAAATAAACTAAAGTAAAAAATGGGGGGGTCAATGTAATTAGTCCATGTGGCCATTTGAGGAATTGTTCAGCAGTCTTATTGCTTGGGGTTAGAAGCTTTTAAGGAGACTTTTGGACCTAGACTTGGTGCTCCGGTACCGCTTGCCGTGCGGTAGCAGAGACAGCAGTCGATGACTATGAATTTTTTGGGCCTTCCTCTTTTACCACCTAGCATATACGTAGGTCCTGGATGGCAGGAAGCTTGGCCCCAGTGATGTACTGGGCCTTACGCATTACCCTCTGTAGCGGCTTACGGTCGGATGCCGAGCAGTTGCCAAGCAACATTTCCTTTTTTTTATGTGACTAACTTTTTATTCTGCTTTTCATTCCGGGTATAGAAAGATAACCCGAACCCCATTCACCCTCTCACTGCATTTGTGATTTGAACTTTTCCTAGATAAGGTTTTGATGTGCCAAAACTTCATTCAGAATCATTCCATTAAAGCACCTAAGTACAAGGTAAATGAATAGATTAGAGATAAACAACGCCTTGGCAAAAGTGCAGTGTGTGCCAGTCACGACAGCATGCATTTGGAAAAGAACCCCATAACACCCCAGGGTGTGGTTGACACGTTTCAAACACGACAAACGCTCATTACGATCATAGACTGCTGCGTTCTCATGAGCGTGCAACAACTCAGTACAGATGTGTTGGCACGTTTAATATGATCAAATGTGGAATTGTCACATATTTTGCAGCTACGTCGAACAAGGACATGTCAACATGTTAACCATGTTAGCAATCACTCAGTCCTTCACCTGATGAAAGGAATGTTCAGTTTGACGTTGTAAATGTGAATGTCTATTGGAACATACAGGACCCTCACTTCTCATCCCTTGTCAATTTTTGGTTTGGTGATTCATCGGTACGTCATTACAGTATATTGCTCCATTGTTGCAGTTAGAATGACTTGGCCCTCTGTGGGACTGGAGCTGTAGTTAGTGGACTTCTCCTCTCTGTTCTGACTGAACCCAGGGGTCCGTGGCCCCGGCGCTCTCTCACACACCACTCATAATTACCCTCAACAGCAATCAATATCATAATTAAACATAGTGGGGATGGCTCTGACGGGGCGCTGGCATCGCTCCCGGTAACCATCCATCAAACACACTGTTTCCCCCTCTCCCGTCCTCTCTCCTCTCTCTCTCCCGTCCTCTCTCCTCTCTCTCTCCCGTCCTCTCTCCTCTCTCTCTCCCGTCCTCTCTCCCCTCTCTCTCCCGTCCTCTCTCCTCTCTCTCTCCCGTCCTCTCTCCCCTCTCTCTCCCGTCCTCTCTCCTCTCTCTCTCCCGTCCTCTCTCCTCTCTCTCTCCCGTCCTCTCTCCTCTCTCTCTCCCGTCCTCTCTCCTCTCTCTCTTCCGTCCTCTCTCTCCTCTCTCTCCCGCCTTCTCTCTCCTCTCTCTCCTGTTCTCTCTCTCCTCTCTCTCCCGTCCTCTCTCTCCTCTCTCTCTCCCGTCCTCTCTCTCCTCTCTCTCTCCCGTCCTCCCTCTCCTCTCTCTCTCCCGTCCTCTCTCTCCTGTCTCTCTCCCGTCCTCTCTCTCCTGTCTCTCTCCCGTCCTCTCTCTCTCTCCCGTCCTTTCTCTCCTCTCTCTCTCCCGTCATATCTCTCCTTTCTCTCTCATTCTCTCTCTGCCTTTGTTCAGCTCGTGTTCTGTGTTCCCTTGTCACAACAAACTCAGAATTAATGTTTTTTTTTACTCAAACAGAATTGAAAGTTAATTAAGGTAAATTATATTCCTATTTAAACTTTTGTGTGAAAAGAAAAAGACTTTGATTTGACAAAGATGTCAATTCGGAGGCATTGACAGTTATAGTATGTTTTTTTTGTACTTGAACAGATTTGAAGTACATTTCAATTTGATATTCATCTCGTTGGAACTTATAGACGATTAAGGTCTATTACATTTCTGTCAACTTTTGTGTGAGAAAAACATTCAAACAGTTTTAAAATTAACAAGACAACTCTGTGCTTTGATCTGAATATCTAGGTTGTGCTCAGCCTAGCATGACTAAATGTCTGCCCCCCCCCCCAAAAAAAATGAGGGGGGAAAACTATTGAGACAGAGAACGCGAGGGAGTCTGCAGCTTCAGACTCGTCCTGACCCCTGTGCTCCTTGGGAAAATGAGTTTTTGATGGACTGGGTGATTGACAGCTGGCTTGTGTGTCCACATCATTAAGGCTTGTGTCAGTGGTAATGGAGTCTTTTATCCAGCAACAGGGAGCCAGGGTCAGTCAGGGGTGAAGAGGACACGTCTGTAGAATAAAGGGATGGCTAAATGACAACACCAGTCCATGGAAGAAAGGAGGGATGGCTAAACGACAAAACCACACAGAGATAATCTTCTCTGGGTAACTTCTCACTCCATCAGTCTGGTGGTAAGGGTATTTAAACAGGACTGCAGAGAAACAGGTACACGCGCACATACAAGTGCACAGGTATACATACACGCACACACACATGAGTGTGCACAAACACACACACATACAGGAAATGCATATGGTACACAAAGTGAAAAAGTACAACTGAAGTTTCTGGTTTCACACTGGTGAATTCCTACTTGTGAGTTGTGAGCTGCTGAATCTTAACTTGAGAAATCCAGCCAAATAACAAAAGATCCTCTCAATGAGTCGATATTCCTCAATTCCAGTAGCCCTAGGTGATAGAAATCTACACAGCTCTCTCTCCGCTCCCCTGGGGTACACCAAATAGTCCATTTAGATTTTCCAACGAGGCTATACATTTGGGTGAGGCTTTTTTCTTGCCTGAGAAGCCTCATTTCACTGCCCCCAAAAAAAAAAAAAAAAAAAAAAATGTAACCATCTAGTGAAACCTTCACTCTTGCACAGACGTTTAGAAACTAAACCTGCCAATTTGAAAAATAAGCCACGGGAGTTTTTTGCGAGATGACTTTCGAGTAGTAATTAATACCATTAATAAGAAGGGGCTAGAAGTGTATTATATGGTGAGCTACCGAGTGGCTAGGACAGACAAGCCCCATGCAAACTATTGACAAAAAAAAGGTAATTGAGAGACGAGCTTAAAGATTTCTTTACTGACCATAATCTGCACTTGTCTGACCGCTTGCATGATGACGAGTTTCTCACACGACTGGCCTATCTGGGTGATGTTTTTTCTCACCTGAATGATCTGAATCTAGGATTACAGCAACTCTCCGCAACTATGTACAATGTGCGGGACAAAATTGAGGCTATGATTAAGAAGTTGGATCTCTTCTCAGTCATCGTATGATCATCGTATATCATCGTATGATTTTTTGAGTGCAAATGAACTCAAGCTTACCGTTGTTAGATTACTTGTTAGATATTACTGCACGGTCGGAACTAGAAGCACAAGCATTTTGCTACACTCGCATTAACATCTGCTAACCATGTGTATGTGACCAATGAAATTTGATTTGATTTTAATATCAAATGTGATATAGCGAAGCACCTGAGTGAGCTGGGTGCGCAATTACGCAGGTACTTTCCCAAAACAGCCGACACAAAAAACTGGATTCATTATCCCTTTCATGCCCTGCCTCCAGTCCACTTATCTATATCTGAACAAGAGAGCCTCAACGAAATTGCAACAAGCGGTTCTGTGAAAACGTAATTTAATCAGAAGCCACTGACAGATTTCTGGATAGGGCTGCGCTCAGAGTATCCTGCCTTGGCAAATCAGCACTGTTAAGACACTGATGCCCTTTGCAACCACGTACCTATGTGAGAGTAGATTCTCGGCCCTGACTGGCATGCAAACTAAATACAGGCACAGACTGTTTGTGGAAAATGATTTAAGACTGAGACTTTCTCCAATACAAACCAACACTGCAGAGTTACGTGCATCCTTTCAAGCACACCCTTCTCATTTACCTGTGGTAAGTTATTCACATTTTTGATGAACAAAAAAGGTTTTATAAGTAAGATGGATAAATAAAGAGAACAATTATTGATTATTATTCTATTAGTATTTGTGTCTTGTCCTATAAGAGCTCTTTGTCACGAGCCGGGTTGTGACAAAGACTCACACTCGTTCTTATGTTTAATAAATGTATTGTTTTGTTTGTGTGGCAGGCTTACAATGATGGCAAAAAATAACATTTGAGAGTGTGCTGAACCTGGTGCTAGAGGGAAAACGCAGCAGGAGGTTGAATGTTTGAAGGGGTACAGGACTATAACATGTTTGAGAACCACTGCTCCAAAGGATCAAGTATTTACTCCAAAAAAACAAACTAAGACGCAGAGGAAATCAACTAGATTCAGGTCTGCTCCAGCTATATGAAAACACACCTTATTCCTTCATGTAAAATTCAATTACCCAGGCCTGGCTCCTGAAAGCACAAAATCAAAGCGATTCATTACATGTAAATAAAATATACCACAACTCATCATACCTCCATTATGTTTTAATTACTCTACTGTGAGATACCTCCCCTGTGAGATGTTATAACCACCCAACGTAGCATCGTAAACAATTAGAGATGCTCCCAATGGGCCTGAGAAACAATCTCACTCACACTCACCAAAACACCTCTCACATTAGCAGACGTCCCTTTTTCCATCCAGGAACCTAAATTAAAAATGTTGTGATCACCCTGATTGTTTTGTATGGAATGAGGTGATAATGGAATTATACGCTGGGGGTCTCCTTCGGCAAGACTGACTGGTTTCTTACTTTTGTGATGGAGGCAGACAAAGAAGACATTAGCAGAGGCGGAAACAAACAAGGAAGGTGAAAAGATACAGGTGTCGGCTGGCGGCGTATCAATTTCCGTCACCGAATGTCAAGAACTCTGTTAATATGTGCCAGTCTGCTGATGTTGGAAAGAGGATATTGGAGTCCTTGGGTCTCAACCCCACCCTGGTCAATTGGGTCCTGGACATTCTGACAGCTCACCCCTAGGTGGTGAAGGTAGGAAACAACATCTTCACTTTGCTGACCCTCAACACTGGGTCCCCACAAGGGTGCATTCTCAGCCCCCTCCTGTACTCCCTGTTCACCCATGACTGCATGGCCATGCAAGCCTCCAATGCAATCATCAAGTTTGCAGACGACACAACAGTGGTAGGCTTGATTACCAACAACAACGAGACAGCCTACAGGGAGGAGGTGAGGGCACTCGGAGTGTGGTGTCAGGAAAACAACCTCTCACTCAAGATCAACAAAACAAAGGAGATGATCGTGGACTTCAGAAAACAGCATAGGGAGGACCCCCCTATTTACATCGAAGGGAAAGTAGCGGAGAAGGTAGAAAGTTTTAAGTTCCTCGGCGTACACATCACAGACAAACTGAGATGGTTCACCAACACAGACAGTGTGGTGAAGAAGGCGCAACTGCGCCTCTTCAACCTTGGCTTGTCACCTAAAACCCTGACGAACTTTTACAGATGCACAATCGAGAGCATCCTGTCGGGCTGTATCACCGCCTGGTACGGCAACTGCACCTCAATCAACCGCAAGGCTCTCCAGAGGGTTGTGCGGTCTGCACAACGCATCACCTGGGGTAAACTACCTGCCCTTTAAGATACCTACAGAACCTGATGTCACAGGAAGGCCAAAAAGATCATCAAGGACAACAACCACCAGTGGCACTGCCTGTTCATGCCGCTACCATTCAGAAGGCACGATAAGTACAGGTGCCTCAAAGATGGGTCCGATAGACGGAAAAACAGCTTACATCTCAAGGCCATCAGACTGTTAAACAGCAATCAGTAACTCAGAGAGGCTGCTGCCTACATAGAGGCAACTTTAATAAATGGATCACTAGTCACTTTAAACAATGCACTTTAATAATGTTGACATATCTTACATTACTCATCTCATATGTACAGTTGAAGTCGGAAGTTTACATGCACCTTAGACAAATACATTTAAACTCAGTTTTCTACAATTCCTTACATTTAATCCGAGTAAAAATTCCCTGTCTTAGGTCAGTTAGGATCACAAACTTTATTTTAAGAATGTGAAATGTCAGAATAATAGTAGAGAGTGATTTATTTCACCTTTTTATTTCTTTCATCACATTCCCAGTGGGTCAAGTTTACATACGCTCAATTAGTATTTGGTAGCATTGCCTCTTTTTTTTACTTGGGTCAAACATTTCGGGTAGCCTTCCACAAGCTTCCCACAAAATGTTTGGTGAATTTTGGCCCATTCCTCCTGATGCGCTGGTGTAACTGGGTCAGATTTGTAGGCCTCCTCGCACACACTTTTTCACTTTTGCCCACAAATGTTCTATATGATTGAGGTCAGGGCTTTCTGATGGCCACTCCAATACCTTGACTTTGTTGTTCTTAAGCCATTTTGCCACAATTTTGGAAGTATGCTTGGGGTCATTGTCCATTTGGAAGAACCATTTGCGACCAAGCTTTAACTTCCTGACTCATGTCTTGAGAAGTTGCTTCAATATATCCACATAATTGTTATTCCTCATGAATCCATCTATTTTGTGAAGTGCACCAGTCCCTCTTGCAGCAAAGCACCCCCACAACATGATGCTGCCACCCCGTGCTTCACGGTTGGGATGGTGTTCTTCGGCGTGCAAGCCTCCTCGTTTTTCCTCCAAACATAATGATGGTCATTCTGGCCAAACAGTTTTATTGTTGTTTCATCAGACCAGAGGACATTTCTCCAAAAAGTACGATCTTCGCCCCCTTGTTCAGTTGCAAACCGTAGTCTGGCTTTTTTTATGGCGATTTGGGAGCAGTGGCTTCATCCTTGCTGAGCGGCCTTTCAGGTTATGTCGATATAGGACTCTTATAGGACGATATAGGACTTTTACTGTGGATATAGATACTTTTGTACCCGTTTCCTCCAGCATCTTCACAAGGTCCTTTGCTGATGTTCTGGGATTGATTTGCACTTTTCGCACCAAAGTACGTTCATCTCTAGGAGACAGAACGTGTCTCATTCCCGAGCGGTATGACGGCTGCGTGGTCCCATGGTGTTTATACTTGCTTGCTATTGTTTGTACAGATGATCGTGGTACCTTCAATCTTTTGGAAATTGCTCCCAAGTATGAACCAGATAAAAACAAATTCTGAGGTCTTGGCTGATTTCTTTTGATTTTCCCAAGATGTCAAGCAAAGAGGCACTGAGTTTGAAGGTAGGCCTTGAAATGCATCAACAGGTACACCTCGAATTGACGCAAATGATTTCAATTAGCCTATCAGGAGCTTCTAAAGTCATGACATAATTTTCTGGAATTTTCAAAGTTGTTTAAAGGCACAGTCAACTTCGTGTATGTTATCTTCTGACCCACTGGAGTTGTGATACAAACAATTGTTGGAAAAATGACTTGTGTCATGCACAAAGTAGATGTCCTAACCGACTTGCTAAAACTTTGTTAACAAGAAAATTGTGGAGTGGTTGAAAACTCAGTTTTAATGACTCCAACCTAAGTTTATGTAAACATCAGACTTTAGAATACCATCTATTGTACCATGCCTATGCCGCACATCTATATATTTTTTGTACATATTCTTATTCCTCCCTTTACTTTTGTGTGAATTAGGTCGTTGTTGGGGAATTGTTAGATGACTTGTTAGATATTTCTGCACTTTTGGAACCGGAAGCACAAGCATTTCGCTACACTCGCATGAACTAACCTTGTGTATGTGATCAATCATATTTGATTTGATTTGATGTGAGAGGCTATTGTGCTACTGTGCTGTAGTTACCCTTTTGAATTCTCTGGTAATCTGTTCTTTGTATGGTGTTCATGTACACCAACTCTCCATGTTCCTCAAAACGAAAAGAGGACCAAGGCACTCTTCAAATAATGAATTAAAATGCTTTATTTGTATGGCATGTTCAATGGAAACAAAGTTTAAAAACTCAGACGCGGTTTGTCTGCATGGCCTTCGTCAGGGAGTAAAAAAGATATGATAATACAATGTCCTCTTTTGAACATCTATTTCCAATCAACCCTGATTAATTGTACAACATCTAATAAGCAATACTATATACACATTCAAAAGTGATATAGTATAGATATGTTGTAAAAAATGCATCTCAAGGCTTGAACCATCAGAACCCCCAGAGAGTCAGTGGGTGCTCTGGTCAGAGGGTGGTCTGGCGTGGGTTCTCTAATCAGTGGTCCTTCTGTAGCTCAGTTGGTAGAGCATGGCGCTTGTAACGCCAGGGTAGTGGGTTCGATTCCCGGGACCACCCATACGTAGAATGTATGCATACATGACTGTAAGTCGCTTTGGATAAAAGCGTCTGCTAAATGGCATATATTATTATATTATTATATATTATATTATTATATATTATTATATATTACTCTGGTCAGTGGGTGCTCTGGTCAGAATGCGCTCTCCCACAGTGGGTGCTCTGGTCAGAGGGTGCTCTCCCACACTGAGTGCTCTGGTCAGTGGTTGGTCGGGTCAGTGGGTGGTCTGGTCAGAGGGTGCTCTCCCACACAGAGTGCTCTGGTCAGAGAGTGCTCTGATCAGTGGGTGGTCTGGGCAGAGGGTGTGCTTGCCTCAATTTGACAAGTGTTTGTGTCAGTGTTATCTATTAATGATGGGTCATTGTTATATCAGTGGGTCAAGCAGCTACAGTAGGAACCTGAAGACTAAGTTTCTTCTTCTCAGTGTTCATTTTTCAACACTTCTCCTGTAAGTCATAATACCTGAGCCTGAACTCCAGGGACTTTCTCTGCCTCGGCTGTGCCTGGCTTCTGATTCTCTGAATAGCCCTTTCTCTTTATTTTCATCCCTTTGACAAGAACTAGAACCTTTAACCACCTACACCTACAGTATCTGTGTTAGCGTTATTAATCTCTCATCTCTTTCTTTCTTTCTTTATCTATCTCTCATCTCTTTCTTTCTTTCTTTCTTATCGCTTTCTCTTTCTTTCTTTATTTATCTATCTCTCATCTCTCTTTCTTTCTAACTCTCTCTGTTTTTCTTTCTCTGTCTCCCTTTATCCCTCTCTCTCTCTCTCGCTCTCTCGACTCTCTTTCTCTCTCGCTCTCGCTCATACTCAGATTACCTCAGTAAAAGGTAGATGAAGTCAAATAGTGACATGACCAATTAAATGAGTTGCTATTAAGCTCTGTGACTAATTAAATGAGTTTCTATTGAATGCCACTTAGAAGAGATAGTATACAAACTCTGTATCTTAATGAGATGCATATTTTCACTTGTCTTTTCCTTTCCCCATCCTCCTCCTTCTCTTTCCTCTTTCTCTCTCACTTCGCAAAGCCAGAATTATTAGAGAAATTACAGCCATCACATCTTGTCGTAAGTGTGACCTACCAGAGGACTAGCTGTGCTTTGAAGCCACGCTCTTCAGAGGCGAGGCGCTGAGATGTAACCGTCTGTTTTTGATCAACTTTGTTACATTTTAAGCCCCGTCGCTCTTTGATGAAGTTGTTGAGCATGGCGGCAGCTATGGCAGAGCTGGGCAAGCCGCAGGAGTGACAAGGAGCCACTCACAGATGACCTGAGCACGACAAAGACAAGAGAGAGAGCAAGAGTGAGAAGGGAAAGAAAGAAGAGAGAGAGAGAGAGAGAGAGAGGCCAGAAAGGCCCGGAGAATGCACAGGGGCCTGTTCCTCAGTTAATCTCAGACAGACTTTATTCTGTGCAAATTTCTTTAAGACTCTCCCGCAACCTAAAGTCTGCTCCTACCGCTGGGTACTTGGTAGGAGACTAATAGACAAGGCAAGGCCCCCGGTGGAGGACTGCATATGTTTATGTTAGTACATTCACAGATGAGCTTCCTTCTCGACATATTACTGATTCATAGGGGTTGGAATTTCACTCTGGTTTCTTATCGTACGTGACTAAGATGTAAGTAGAAAAATATGTATTCATGTGTAAGATTCTGTTTGTCAATTATTGCAGAATGGTTCTGTGGCTTAGCATAACTCAGTGGGGGAGAACACAGAATAAGATATTTTAATAATACAGCTGTGAATTGCTGTTTAGAATATAAAGCTTATCCCAACATGTGTTCTTTGTGTGGCATCATCCGTGACTAAATGTATGGTGAATCAAGCACAAAACAATTTTCATACAGGCAGATTTGCTCTTATCTACTTTTGCCACGACCCTGCTGTCTGTCACTGTAACTCAGCAGTGCGTGTGTGTGTTCGTGTGTGTGTGTGTTTGTGTGTGTGTGTGTGTGTGTGTGTGTACGAGTGTGTCTGTTTGGTGGAGGCCTACTGGGGACTAATATTTTCTACTTTGAAATTCACCACCAATCACCTCCACCCAATTTCCTCTAGTTTAGCACCTTAGCGAAAAAGCTATTATCAGCCTCCCTTGATTGTAAACAAGCCAATGGGATGGTTTGAATTCGTCACAGCTTAGGACCTGTTTAATAGTTTTTCATGGTCATTTCACACAATCAAATTATACCAAGGAAAAACTGGGAGAAAAAGCATCAGGGTTTGTCAAGCATGCAATAAATTCTCGGGAAAACTATGAAATCGAAATGAACATGTCTGCTTGAGAGTTTAATCAAACTGTCTGTCTCACGAGTCAGGTTGGGGATTGTAGCAATTTTTCTTCACATTAATGTGAAATGAATGACTACAGTGCCTTCAGAAAGTATTCACACCCCTTGACTTTTTCCACATTTTGTTGTGTTATAATGTGGGATACATTTGATTTAATTGGTATTTTTTGGTCAAAGTTCTACACAAAGTACTCTGTATTGTGAAAGTGGATGAAAAATTGTAACATTTGTAAAACATTAATGAAAGATAAAACACTAATATTTCTTGATAACATGATGCAGCCAACACCATGCTTGAAAATATGAAGAGTGGTATTCATTGATGTGTCGTGTTAGATTTGACCCAAACATAACACTTTGTATTCAGGACATAAAGTAAAACATTTTGCCACATTTTTTGCAGTTTTGCCTTAATGCGTTATTGCAAACAGAATGCATGTTTTAGAATATTTTTTATTATGTACAAACTTCCTTCTTTTCACTCTGTCAATTAGATTAGTATTGTGGAGTATCTACAATGTTGTTAATCCATCCTCAGTTTTCTCCTATCACAGCCATTAAATTCTGTAACTGTTTTAAAGTCATCATTGGCCTCTTGGTGAAATCCCTGTGGTTTCCTTCCTCTCCGGCAACTAAGTTAGGAACGACGCCTGTATCTTTGTAGTGACTTGGTGTATTGATACACCATCAAAGGATTAATTAATAACTTCATCATGCTCAATGGGATATTCAATGTCTGCTTTTATTGTTTATATCCATCTACCAATAGGTGCCCTTCTTTGCGAGGCATTGGAAAACCTCCCTGATCTTTATGGTTAAATCTGTGTTTGAAATTCACTGCTTGACTGAGGAACCTTTATCTGTATTATCTGTATGTGTGGGTTACTGAGGTGAGGTAGTCATTTAAAAATCATGATCAACGCTATTATTGCACTCAGATTGAACGTTACGTGATTTATTACTCCTGAACATCTTTAAGCTTGCCATTTCAAAGGAGTTGACTACTTATTGACTCAAGACATGTCAGCTTTTCATTTTTATTAACTTCTAAATACATAATTCCACTTTGACATTATGGGATGTTGTGTGTAGGCCAATTTAATCTATTTTAAATTCAGGCTGTAACACAACAAAATGTGGAAAAGGTAATTGGGTGTAATAATAGGGCTGTGGCGGTCATGACATTTTGTCAACCAGTGTAAGGGTTTTCGTCTGACGAGGAGGAGTAGTAGGAAGGATCGGAGGACCAATGCGCAGCGTCGTAAGTGTTCATTATATTTATTTATAACTCAGAACACAAAATAATAAAACAACAAAGAGAACGAAATGAAACCGAAACAGTCCTGTACGATGCATACATAAAACACAGAACACCCACGAAACACAAGTGGGAAAAGGCTACCTAAGTATGATTCTCAATCAGAGACAACTAATGACACCTGCCTCTGATTGAGAACCATACCAGGCCAAACGCAAACACAACATAGAAAACGGAACATAGACAACCCACCCAACTCACGCCCTGACCATACTAAAACAAATACATAAATAAAAGAACAAAGGTCAGAACGTGACAGCCAGTGATTGTCAAGCAAATAACTGCCAGTCTGAGGCTAATTAACCGTTAATTAACATAAACATGTTTAACATCTCCTGGCTTCCACACAGCCTACAAGACACTGATGCAGACATTTGGAACATCTACATTTAAAAAAGTCTAATAAGTCAATGTAATACAGCCTACACCATTATTTATTTTAGACAGGTCCAAAGAAACATGATATGAAGAAAATGTAGTCTATTTCAGAGGAACAGTATAGCATACTGAGTCAAAAAACATCTCATCCGCACTCAAATCGAGAATGAAGGTTATGTGTTTAATATGCCAGGTGAGCTACGCCGTTTGTAAAGCGGATAAATGTGCTTAACTTTTAAGAATTGAGCAATAAATGTAGCAGCACAAGAAATCTGGGATCCGAGTTTAAATAGTAGGATATAAGAGCACGTTTCACTAGGCTCTGTAGGCCATGGGCTCTGCAAACGTGTTCCAGGGGTCTTGGGCCCGTAGGATACTTTTAGAGTTATTTGGCCACTTTAGTTGTAATATTAACCTTATTATTAAAACATATCGGCCTATGGGCTAGGCCACATGATGCACGTGACTATGATTTTTCAAAAAAGAAATGTAACACTGTTTCTTGCCTTAGACTGCACACACTGGGCATTACTTACAAGTGATAATATTCTCACCATTCAGACTATTCTCAATGTAACCTTGTCTTTCCATACTGTATACTAAATCATATCTGTGTGAAATGAGTTTTGATTTAGAATGGACCCTTATCATACATCTGTCGGAACAGGGGTCAGGGTATAAAAAGACGTCATCCTCATGCACTGGAACAGCGAATGGAGGACGCTTTTCCCACGGTTCATTTTCAACTACAGTCAGGTAGGCTACTGGGGTTGTAAAACGAAGCAATGTGCTTAATATATGGAAAGTTGAGAAATAGATATAGTCGGCCTAACCGATAGAAAGCTGATGGGATTCCAGTTATTTTACTAGAGGCCATCAAAACCATTTGCGACTGGCCGTTAGCAAGTTTGGGAGGCTACAAATGGCCGGCAGCGGCTCAACGATCACGTGGAATTTGACTTGGGTCATGACTCCTGACTGTTGGTGTGGTAGTATTAAAGTCAAATCAAAAGTCCTAACCACACACAAACACACACACACACACATCATATTTAAATATACCAAATCAGATTCTATTGGTCACATACTTGTGTTAGCAGATGTTATTGTGGGTGTAGCGAAATACTTGTAAATATATCACACTGCATTTGTGCCATTGATTTCTGCCGGAGAGAAAAGAAAATGTATTTAAACCATATATACCCTATTAAGTTTCTCAAACCAATGCTTTCATTGGATTTCTTACATTAAGGTCATTTCACTATTCAAAGCACACAATTATAGGCAAAAGAGGGGGCACTTACTGGCTTATTACATAGAATGATCGTCGGTGCACACATCACTGACAAACTGAAATGGTCCACCCACACAGACAGTGTGGTGAAGAAGGCGTAACAGCGCCTCTTCAACTTCAGGAGGCTGAAAAAATGTGGCTTGTCACCGCCTGGCAGCAGGTCTCTCAGGAGAGTGGTGCGGTCTGCACAACAAATAAACGGGGGGCAAACTACCTGCCCTCCAGGACACCTACAGCACCCGATGTCACAGGAAGGCCAAAAGGTTCATCAAGGACATCAACCACCCGAACCACTGCCTGTTCACCCCGCTATCATCCAGAAGGCGAGGTCAGTACAGGTGCATCAAAGCTGGGACTTAGAGACTGACCAACAGCTATCTCACGGCCATCAGACTGTTAAACAGCCATCAGTAGCACCTCAGACTTGAAATCACTGGCCACTTTAATAATGGAACACTGGTCGCTTTAATAATGTTTACATATTTTGCATTACTCATCTCATATGTATATACTGTATTCTGTACTATTCTACTGTATTTAGTCTATGCTGCTCCGACATTCCCCGTCCAAATGTTTATATATTATAATTCCATTAATTTACTTTGGATTTGTGTGTATTGTGTGTATTATTGTGAAACTGTTAGATATTGCTGCACTGTTGGAGCTAGAAACACAAGCATTTCGCTACACCCACAATAATAACGTGTACCAATACAATTAGACATGATTTGATAGGTAATTGCTTATTCCACTGTGGTTTCTATGACATAATGGATTACATACTGCAATGTAATATGTGACCTAGCCACGCATACAGACCCCTGTCGCGGAACTGGCTCATATGAAGCCATTCCACAACCTCCATTCTCTCTCCCTTCTCTCACCATTGCTTATCTTCATTCTCTCTCCCTCTACGGGTAAAGGTAGTGTTAGCTTCGGTAGCGTTCGCGCCGGTAGCGCTAGCCGCTGTGTTTGTATGAGCAGATATTTACCTTTCTTCTCCTGCTTCTCCTGCTTTATTATACACAGTGTGTAATAGAGTTAGCTTCAGTCGAGTTAAGTGACTAGCAGTGTTTGTCTAAGCAGGTAGTTATCTCCCTAATTAGTCCCCCTGTGGATTCCTTACTCACATAGAGCAGGCAGATTTCTCTGCAAAGTTCAGGCGGCTCAGCCCCTCAGGCCAGAGACAGCAAGCCTTGAACCCCATTATTAGGCCCTGGAGGGCAGAACAGATACAGCAACCACCACTAAATTGTGCACTGTACAGTACATACCTATCTTTCTGGAGACACGTGATCATTGTGATGAGATGGAGTGGTAGATAGCACTGATCACGATGATGATAGGGTTGACGATAAGGATGATGTGGTGTGTGGAATTATGGATATTTATTAATGCAGGGTCTACAATTCTAAAACAATATTTTTTTCCTACAGAACAAACAGGTGTTGCATCACTTCTGCAACAGCAGATATATGACAAACATACACTATATATACAAACGTATGTGGACACCCCTTCAAATGAGTGGATTTGGTTTTCAGCCACACCCGTTGTAGACAGGTGTGTAAAATCAAGCACACAGCCATGCAATCTCCATAGACAAACATCGGCAGTAGAGTGGCCTTTACTGGAAAGCTCAGTGACTTTCAACATGGCACCGTCATAGGATGCCCCGTTTACAACAAGTCAGTTAGTCAAATTTCTGCCCTGCTAGAGCTGCCCAGGTCAACTGTAAGTGCTCTTATTGTGAAGTGGAAACGTCTACGAGCAACAACGGCTCAGCCACGAAGTGGTAGGCCACAAGCTCTCAGAACTGGACCGCCAAATGCTGAAGCGTATAGCGCATAAAAATCGTCTGTCCTCAGTTGCAACACTCACTACCGAGTTCCAAACTGCCTCTGGAAGCAAAGTCAGCACAATAACTGTTCGCAAGGAGCTTCATGAAATGGGTTTCCAACCGTAGACAAGCCTAAGATCACCATGGATTCATCCCCACTGGATTCTGGAGCAGTGGAAACACATTCTCTGGAGTGATGAATCAAGCTTCACCATCTGTCAGTCCTGATGGATTAATCTGTTTGGTGGATGCCAGGAGAATGCTACCAGCCCCAATGCATAGTGCTAACTAAAGTTTGGTGGAGGAGGAATAATGTTCTGGGGCTGTTTTTCATTGTTTGGGCTAGGTCCCTTAGTTCCTGTGAAGGGAAATCGTAACGCTGCAGCATACAATGACTGTTCCGTAGGCCTTTTGGAGGAGGGAACGTAACACCCTGCCACATCTCAACTCCCTGTGGAGTGAAAAAGTATGCGATCGTAGGTGCAGGGAAGGACGACAGAGGCAGAGAAAAATACATTTTACACGGTAATGTGGGGAAAAGGGGCTGGACGGAAGCAAAGCATAGAAAGTACAAGAGGCCCCTCCCCTACCTTACTTCCCTTCCCACTTCTTACCTAACCTTTAGCACCACCTGGCGCGATAACCAAAATACAACCAAAATACAGGGGTTGGTCCGCTTAGTGTGCATAGAAAGATTAACAACTACGGGTTATGTATGCCCGCAGGCCTCTTGCCTAAACCCTCCCCTCCCCTGCGGGAATAAATTAAACAGAATAATTACTAATACTTAGTGGACAATTTTAATACCCAAAAACACTAAGTCCTATTGGCATACACATACCTCTGAAGGAGCGGCTACAAAATAATATCAACAAAACTTTCACTGACCAACAACTAACACAGGACATAAAAATAAGTTCTAGTCTGATAAAGAAACATTGGCTTTAATCAACCTGGAGATGGAGTTGGTAATTGAAGTGACAGCTGTTTCTCCTGACGAGAGGGAGGGGTCAGAGCGTCAATCAGCGATGGGGCCGACCAGTCAGCTGCTTTAGGATTCCAGGAAGCTATTTCCTGAAATACACACACATACAAACCCACAATAACACAGAAACTGGGGAAAGTAACAATGACATTCTGGCCAATTCTGTGCTTCCAACCTTGTGGTAACAGTTTGGGGAAGGCCTTTCCTGTTTCAGCATGACAATGCCCCCGTGCACAAAATGAGATCCATACAGAAATGGTTTGTAGAGATCGGTGTGGAAGAACTTGACTGGCCTGCACAGAGCCCTGACTGGCCTGCACAGAGCCCTGACCTCAGGGGTCCAGATTTTGCAACTCTTTCAGAACATCAGCTATCTGGATTGGGTGAAGGAGAAATGGAGAGGTTTGGGCAAGTTGCTGTGGGGGTGCATGGCTGTTGACTTGGGTAGGGGTAGCCAGGTGGAAAGCATGGCCAGCTGTAGAAAAAGGCTTATTTAAATTCTCAATTATCGTGGATTTATCGTGGTGACAGTGTTTCCTAGCCTCAGTGCAGTGAGCAGCTGGGAGGAGTTGCTCTTATTCTCCATGGACTTTACTGTGTCCCAGAACGTGTTGGAGTTTGTGCTACAGGATACAAATTTCTGTTTGAAAAAGCTTGCTTTTGCTTTCCTAACTGCCTGTGTATATTGGTTCCTAACTTCCCTGAAAGTTGCATGTTGCGGGGGCTATTCGATGCTAATGCAGTACGCCACAGGATGTTTTTGGGCTGGTCAAGGGAAGTCAAGTCTGGAGTGAACCAAGGGCTATATCTGTTCCTGCTTCTACATTTTTTGAATGAGGCATGCTTATTTAAGATGGTGAGGAAAGCACTTTTAAAGAACAACCAGGCATCCTCTATTGACGGAATGAGGTCAATATCCTTTCAGGATACCCGGGCCAGGTCGATTAGAAAGGCCTGCTCTCTGATGTGTTTTAAGGAGCGTTTGATAGTGATGAGGGGTGGTCATTTGACCACAGACCCATTACCGACACAGGAAATGAGTCAGTGATCGCTGAGATCCTGGTTGAAGACAGCAGAGGTATATTTAGAGGGCAGGTTGGTCAGGATGATATCTATGAGGGTGCTGGTGTATACAGATTTAGGGTTGTACGTGGTAGGTTCATTGATCATTTGTGTGAGATTGAGGGCGTCTAGTTTAGAATGTAGAAAGGCCGGTGTGTCCCAGTTTAGGTCACCTAACAGTTTGATCTCTCTGATAGATAGATGTGGGGCAATACATTCACATGTGGTTTCCAGGGCACAGCTGGGGGCAGAAAGTGGTCTATAACAAGCGGTTACGATGAGAGACTTGTTTCTGGAAAGGTGGATTTTTAGAAGTAGAAGCTCAAATTGTTTGGGCACAGACCTGGATAGTATGACAGAACTCTACAGGCTGTCTCCGCAGTAGATTGAAACTCTTGTTGGAAAATGTTATAATTAGGGACGGGTTTAAAATGTTATAATTGGGGATTTCAGGATTTTGGTGGCCTTCCTAAACCAGGATTCAGACACGGCTAGTACATCCGGGTTGGCGGAGTGTGCTAAAGCAGTGAGTAAAACAAACTTAGGGAGGAGGCTTCTAATGTTAACATGCATGAAACCAAGGCTTTTACGGTTACAGAAGTCAACAAATGAGAGCCCCTGGGGAATGAGTGGAGTTAGGCGCTGCAGGGCCTCGATTAACCTCTACATCATCAGAGGAACAGAGGAGGAGTAGGATAAGGCTACGGCTAAAGGCTATAAGAACTGGTTGTCTAATGCGTTCAGATCAGAGAGTAAAAGGAACAGGTTTCTGGGCGCAGAATAATATATTTTAAATATAATGTACAGACAAGGGTATGGTAGGATGTGATGTTGTGTGATGTGGTGCAACGTTCCAACATCTAGTGGAAAGCCTTCCCAGAAGAGTGGAGGATGTTAAAGCAGCTAAGGGTGGACCAACTCCATATCCATGATTTTGGAATCAGATGTTTGACAAACAGGTGTCCACATTACGATTGGTCATGTAGTGAATATATAAGAATTATTTGGCCAAGCACATGGCTAATTCAGCTTCCATACATTTTACGCAACAAATTCAAAACTAAACAGAAACACACAAGCAGAGAGAGAGAGAGTGAGTAACACAATCACCAGATGGTGTCGCAGGGTATTTGGCAAAGTAGTATGTGTTGCACCTCCGTCCCTCAGTCACGTCATTTACATTGTTATCAACGTTCCACGGACGCCACATTGGTGTCCAAATGTAGAACGGGAGCTACTGACTGTTTCGCCCAGTGATGTAGTCGAGTCACTAAACCTCGAGTTCGAATCGAGTCCCCTGTGCTCGAGTCCGAGTCCGTCCGAGTCACCAGCGGTCGAGTCATGAGTCGAGTCACCAGTCGACTATGGCTGAAGTCTGAATCCCAGTGCTCAAGTCCTGGTCCAAGTGCTCCACTCTGAGACACAGGGTCTGCATTAACTCAACATAAAGTTATTTACCCAGATATAGCGCAGTGGCAGGATGCATTTAGTCAATGAATTGTTTACTATCCTTTTTCATTTCTTTCTGTGCCACCAAATGTTTGCATATGGGCCACTGTTAATGTTACCGGAGGTACTTCAGTTGCACAGCGTTCTTCAATGTTTCTGATAGAAATTCTGTGAATAGATCCTACATTTATCCTTATTCAACATGTGAGAGAGCCATGTTTGTTCTACTTAGCATATTTCTATCTGAACATTCCAAAACGTTGTGTCCTGCTGAATGCGCCTCGGGTTGTTAGCTATAGCTGGCTAATGAGGTACACTACCATTCAAATGTTTGGGGTCACATAGAAATGTCCTTGTTTTCCATGGCCTTGCTATGTGCAGATAGTATGCATCCCCTTGCTCTCAAGAATGGTCTACCATATAGCCAGTTGTGTAGGGTTAAATGAATCTGTGGCCACCAGACAGGTTTTGACAGCAACTCTAAAAAAATGAGAGGCTACAAGGAAAACACTCTTGATGCTGCAATGATGAAAATATCTCAAAAACCAAGAGAGGAATTACTAAAAACTCAACCAAAGAAGAAAAACAACGTAACAGTCTTTTGCACTTAAGAACCCCAAGGGTTCGGAGAAAATGAAAGCAATCCTGAAAAAGCACGGGTATATTCTGCAATCAGACAAAAAAATCACACACCTCTTCAAAGAACCCCCACTGGTGGTCTATAAGCGTGGTCGCAATATTGGAGACAGTTTGGTGAGATCGGACATGCCCCCTGAGCCCACTCAGACACTCTTGACACCTATCCCAAATGGGAACTACAAATGTGGCTCATGCGCACAGTGCAATGGCACTACAAAAATGTCTTTCTTCAGACACCCTGTTAGGGGTATCATCTCATGCAAGACCAAGGGAGAAATCTATCTCATCACCTGTTCATGTGGAAAAGCCAATGTTGACAAAAGGAAAGACAATTAAAACAAATGCATAGCTGAACACCGCAGCTCAATCAGGTGTAAGAACATTGACTATCCAGTAGCAGCTCACTTTGTTGAAGCTAACCATCCCATCTCCTCCATCAAATACACAGGCATTGAGCATGTTGCTCTACCAAGGAGAGGAGGTAACATCGAGATCCTACGACTACAAAAGGGAGGCTTACTGGATATCCTATCTAAATACATTGACCCGTAATGGTCTGAATATTGACTTAGATCTCAGGCCCTTCTTATGAACACATTTTCCTTTATAAAGTCTTATAAATTGACATTTAAATTTTTTACAGCTTATTAGCGTACACCTAATATGTTTCCCCTGTTGATTATGCTCATTATATATTAAGATTGAACCGAAAGATTACATGTAAACAAAAATGAAATGAAATATGAAATTATTATGTGAAATTGAATAAAACAATAATGTATGTTGATGCTAATATGATGTACAATATTCCAATTATGTTTCTATATGATAGCAATAGCGTAATACATTTAATATGCAATATATTCTATTTTAACAGTTTCACTAATTAATTTGAATTCACTTAATGATTATGACACACCCCTCACTACTGTCATTGGTTACACTAATTGCACTGTGTGTCTACATATCCTGGTTTAAGTATTTATGACACTACCCTGAGGAAGGCACAGTGATGCCGAAACGTTGGTAATTAACCATTCAATTGCCGGGAGATTATACATGGAGTGTGCGACTTTCTTTATTTTGATAGTTTCAGGTTTTCCATGAAAACACACATGAAATTAGTTGCAAAATGAATAGGAAATATAGTCAAGACGTTGACCAAGGTTATAAATAATGATTTTTAATTGAAATAATAATTGTGTTCTTCAAACTTTTCTTTCGTCAGAAATTCTTCAGCAATTACAGCCTTGCAGACCTGTGACATTCTAGTTGTCAATTTGTTGAGGGAATCTGAAGAGATTTCATCCCATGCTTCCTGAAACACCTCCCACAAGTTGGATTGGCTTAATGGGCTCTCCTTACTCACAAACTTTGATTCGTCTGTCCATAACACTTTTTTCCAATCTTCCTCTGTCCAATGTCTGTGTTATTTTGCCAATCTTAATATTTTATTTTTATTGGCCAATCTGAGATATGGCTTTTTCTTTGCAACTCTGCCTAGAAGGCCAGCATCCCAGAGTCACCTCTTCACTGTTGACGTTGAGACTGGTGTTTTGCGGGTACTATTTAATGAAGCTGTCAGATGAGGACTTGTGAGGTGTCTGTTTCTCAAATTAGACACTCTAATGTACTTGTCCTCTTGCTCAGTTGTGCACCGGTGCCTCCCAGTCCTTTTTCTATTCTGGTTAGAGCCAGTTTGCTCTGTTCTGTGAATGGAGTAGTGCACAGCTTTGTATGAGATCTTCAGTTTCTTGGCAATTTCTCTCACGGAATAGCCTTCATTTTCACAACAATAATAGACTGATGAGTTTCAGAAGAAATGTATTTGTTTCTGACCATTTTGTGTATGTAATCAAACCCACAAATATTGATGCTCCAGCTACTCAACTAGTCTAAAGAAGGCCAGCTGTATTGCTTCTTTAATCATCACAACCATTTTCAGCTGTGCAAACATAATTACAAAGGGTTTTCTAATGATCAATTAGCCTTTTTTTAAATGATAAACTTGGATTAGCTAACAGCCTGCCATTGGAACACAGGAGTGATGGTTGCTGATAATGGGCCTCTGTACACCTATGTAGATATTCCATTAAAAATCAGCCATTTCCAGCTACAATAGTAATTCGCAACATTAACAATGTCTACACTGTATTTCTGATCAATTTGATTTTAATGGACCGAAAGTGACAATTTCTTTCAAGAACAAGGACATTTCTAAGTGACCCCGAACGTTTGAATGGTAGTGTAACGTGACTGAACAAGGTGTAGCCTAAAAAAATGGTTAACGGTCTGGTTCACAAGTGACCTAAAGGTGGTCCTGTAGCTCAGTTGGTAGAGCATGGCGCTTGTAACGCCAGGGTAGTGGGTTCGATCCCCGGGACCACCCATACCTAGAATGTATGCACACATGACTGTAAGTCGCTTTGGATAAAAGCGTCTGCTAAATGGCATATATTATTATTATTATTATTATTATTATTACCTAGTTTTTGACCCGCCAATGCATGATAGAAGGAAAAAAACATAGCACCTGTATTATGGGTCATATCTTCTGAACGGCAAGGGCTAGAATCAAGCAAATTCCTCTGAGGAAAAGAGAGAGACATCGCTACCTTGGCTATGAAATGCAGTGGGGAAAGTGGGTGGGTTGAGCGAGACTACAAATTCAAAGAAAGACTACTTTTCTATACTCCAGGGAGTGAAAAACATAGCTAGCGTGTTGTTTTACTATGGAACTCAATGCTGATATTGGTTTGAATTATGGAAAACAGCTATTGTTTTGTAACCAGGCAAAGGTTAGCTAACTAGAAGGCTGGTGGTGACTGGTTAGCTACAGGGAAGCAAGAGAGCCTCCTTCGTGATAATCGGAGGCTGTGTGTGGTGCGTAGTTACCACTGCAGACCAGAACTGCGCGGCGTATCTATGCTGCTATTATTAATTGTATTTATCACTGAAAGGCTCTCAATCTCTCCAAAAACTCTTGTCGTCCACTTAGTTGTCCGATTTTAGTCTCAGAGATCATTTAGTCTTGTCTCGTTTTAAGTCAACTGACAAAAATGTTTTGTTAAGTTATAGTTTTTTTGGGGGGTCTATTAAGTCAGTTATAGTCTCGCCAATTGCCACTGAAAAAACGCTAATGTTTCTTCTTCAAACAGACTTTGCGAGAAGACCCAACATCCCTGTGTTAGTTACAGTAACACCTTCTGTTAAATCATAATATAGAGCAGCAGTCACATTACTGTAGGATTTACATCCCCATAAGCTCTCCAACTCCTGGCCCGACCGACACACAGAGGGAGAGAGCAGAGCTGCACTAGCTCCTGCTACCTGCCCAGGGTTTTACCCTGATGGAATACGCAATTAGGCCTCTCTGGCTCCTTTGTAATGGAATATGCAATTATCCTCTGCTCTATTTTTTTCACATATAATGTATAGACCTGTAACTCAATGGGAGTGAAAGTGTATTGCGGTGATTGAGTTCCCATCCATAACAATTGCTGCACTAGTCAAGTATGGGAGGTTTAAATTATGAGCTGTGTTATTGCTATTTTATACCAGGAAGCTATTTGGGAAACAACGGCACAGAGAGGTTTTCTCCACCCTGGCATTACGGGAATATGAGAAGGGAGTGGACCTGGGGAAGGCATCTATCAAACACAATGAATGTTCTGGCGAGGAGATTGAAAACAAGTTCCTTAATGAAGAGCTCAAAGTGGACTGTGTGTGTGTGTGTGTGTGTGTGTGTGTGTGTGTGTGTGTGTGTGTGTGTGTGTGTGTGTGTGTGTGTGTGTGTGTGTGTGTGTGTGTGTGTGTGTGTGTGTGTGTGTGTGTGTGTGTGTGTGTGTGTGTGTGTGTGTGTGTGTGTGTGTGTGTACGAACGGGCATGCGGGCGTTCGTGCGTGTGAGTGTGTGTACGAATCTCTATTAACTTCATCAAATCATTCTCTTTGACCCAAAGTATTTAAAAGAAAACGACTGGACACAAGATCCACTTGTTAGTTTGTAATTAACAAGGTTGTGTTTATCAGACTTTTCTCAGCTCAATAGGCACAGTATTTATACTATATCGCTATGTTCTTCAGCCCTCAGGCTCAGTTCGTGGGGGGGGGGACCTTTGCAGCTGCTGGAGAAACACATCAACACCAAAAAGGCAATGAAAACAACCCTCCAGTCTTTCAGTTCTCTAAGCAGCAGACATCCACATGACCTGACTGTCTGACGTTAAGACCATTAAACATGAATGAGTCCACAGTTCACCTCATGTGTAGGTGCGTGTATACTTGTGTGTGTGTGTGAAGACAGACCTCTTGCTTGGCCAAACAGAGAGGATAAAAGGAGGATGAGAGAGGTTGGCTAAGTGGAGGTCAGATAGAGCTGTTCCGCAGGCTTTGTCCGTCTTCTTGGCGTAATTAGCTTTGCAGGTCAGGCATGCTGTATGAAGCTGCTGTGGTGAATCATTAGACATAGACAGTCATTACTTTAGGTGATTATAACGTGAGCATTTCTGATATACATACTTTCACTTTGTAATCAAAATCTCCAGAACCACTCAGAAAAAGAGGTAATGTGTGTATATGAAGGTGAGTGTACATGTCTAAGGTCATGTATGCTTCTGTGTGTGTACTGTAAGTAGTATGCTGCCACTGAGTCATGATAGTCATTCTCCAGTTGAGGGCTATGTTCATCCTCCTGTCCTGCCTGACATCTCTGCCTCTCCTCTGGGAGCTGTCTGTAGTGCATCTGCATCCCGCTCCGCATGGCCCTCTGGCTCCAGAGACTCCCAGCCACATGCCACATAATCACTGGAACTACTTGTGTGTGCGTGTGTGCGTGTGTGTGTGTGTCTACTGTGTGGCTCCAGAGACTCCCAGCTCCATGACTCACAATCACAGGAACAGTTGGCAACGCCAGCGTACCCAAGCTGCACGGGATTCTGGGTAACTGTCTTAATTAGCCTGTCTTGGCCAGGCAGGCGTTCTGTATATTCACTCACACATATATATATACACACACAAACATACACAAACACACGCAAACAATTATACACACACAAAGGCATCTAACTGTTATCACCAACCCATTCAGCCAACACACTCTCTAACAAACACATGCCCATATAGAGTGTACCATATACCTCCATTAGTTGCAGCAGATGGCTGTAAAGATTTAGCTGGAGTCAATCCTATTTCTCCTGCTGTTGATTTGCAGGTTCCCCTATGCTAAGAGGCCCACGGAGAGAGCCTGTTGCACCACTGGAGTTGGGCACACCTGGTTTAGCAACTGTAGTTAGATGTATTATTTGGTGTTCATTAAATACAATATTTTTCCAGAGCAGTCCAAAACGTCCCAATGTCTTTATTGATCGCTATAATTATATATGTGTTTATTCATTTGTTAAATCATTCCTAATTAAAATAACCTTATCGTGTGATGGAGAGAGGCAGGGACTGCTAAATGAGTCAGGTTAATTTATATGCAAATAGAGATGAAAATGAAAGCCAAATGAAAGATCGTTGTGGATGACAAACACACAAACACCACACCATAGTTTGTGCACACACTCATTTTAGATATCATTGACAGCGACAGTGACTGTGGTTCATATTCAGTTCAATGTTGAGTCATCATCACTGTTAGAGATAGTAACAGTACCAGAACTCAGGATAAGACCCAGATGCAGACAGCTAGAATCACAGATGTTTATTGACCAAACATGGGGCAGGCAAAAGGCAGGTCAAGGCAGTCAGTAAGGGACAGAACGGCAGGCAGGCTCGGGGTCAGGGCAGGCAGAGGTTCGTAATCAGGTCAGAGTCAGGCAGGTACAGAATGGCAAGCAGGCTCGGGGTCAGGGCAGGCAGTATGGTCAGAACCAGGGAAACTAGGGAACAGAAACTTGAGAAAACAGGAAGATGGGAAAGCACGCTGGTAAGATCTGACAAGACAAGACGAACTGGCAACAGACAAACAAAGAACACAGGTATAAACACACAGGGAATACGGCGGAAGATACTTCACCTGGAGGGGCGTGGAGACAAACACAAAGACAGGTGAAACCAATTAGGGGGTGCCAATCAGAGGGGTCATCAGAATATCTCATCACATGTGTCTACAGTGGCTTGAGACTAAAGTATTCACCCCCTTGGTATTTTTCCTATTTTGTTGCCGTATAACCTGGAATTAAAATGGTATCATTTGATTTACACAACATGCATACAACTTTGAAGATGCAAAATATTTTTTATTGTGAAACAAACAAAAAAACTGAAAACTTGAGCGTGCATAACTATTCACCCTGCCCAAAGTCAATACTTTGTAGAACCACCTTTTGCAGCAATTACAGCTGCAAGTCTCTTGGGGTAGGTCTCTATAAGCTTGACACATCTGGCCACTGGGATGTTTGCCCATTCTTCAATGCAAAACTGCTCCAGCTCCTTCAAGTTGGATGGGTTCTGCTGGTGTACAGCAATCTTTAAGTCATACCACAGATTCTCAATTGGATTGAGGTCTGGGCTTTAACTAGGCCATTCCAATACATTTAAATGTTTCCCCTTAAACCACTCGAGTGTTGCTTTAGCAGTATGCTTAGGGTCATTGTCCTGCTGGAAGGTGAACCTCCGTCCCAGTCTCAAATCTCTTGAAGACTGAAACAGGTTTCCCTCAATAATTTCTCTGTATTTAGCACCATCCATCATTCCTTTAATTCTGACCAGTTTCCCAGTCCCTGACGATTTAAAAACATACCAATGGCATGATGCTGCCACCACCATGCTTCACTGTGGGGATGAGATGTGTTGGGTTTGCGCCAGACATAGCATTTTCCTTGATGGCCAAAAAGCTCAATTTTAGTCTCATCTAATCAGAGTACCATCTTCCATATGTTTGGGGAGTCTCCCTCATTCCCAAACAAGGGCACTGCGTTCATCCACCTCTGGCCTGCTCGCCTCCCTACCACTGAGGAAGTACAGTTCCCGCTCAGCCCAGTCAAAACTGTTCGCTGCTCTGGCCCCCCAATGGTGGAACAAACTCCCTCACGACGCCAGGACAGCGGAGTCAATCACCACCTTCCGGAGACACCTGAAACCCCACCTCTTTAAGGAATACCTAGGATAGGATAAGTAATCCTTCTCACCCCCCTCCCCCTTTAAGATTTAGATGCACTATTGTAAAGTGACTGTTCTACTGGATGTCATAAGGTGAATGCACCAATTTGTAAGTCGCTCTGGATAAGAGCGTCTGCTAAATGACTTAAATGTAAATGTAAATGAGAACACAAAACGTGTTTGCTTATATCTTTTCTTTAAGCAATGGCTTTTTTCTGGCCACTCTTCTGTAAAGCCCAGCTCTGTGGAGTGTTTGGCTTAAAGTGGTCCTATGGACAGATAATCCAATCTCCGCTGTGGAGCTTTGAAGCTCCTTCAGGGTTATCTTTGGTCTCTTTGTTGCCTCTCTGATTAATGACCTCCTTGCCTGGTCCGTGAGTGTTGGTGGGCGGCCCTGTCTTGGCAGGTTTGTTGTGGTGCCATGTTCTTTCCATTTTTTAATAATGGATTTAACGGTGCTCTGTGGGATGTTCAAAGTTTCTGATATTTTTGTATAACCCAACCCTGATCTGTACTTCTCCACAGCTATGTCCCTGTCCTGTTTGGAGAGCTCCTTGGTCTTCATGGTGCCGTTTGCTTGGTGGTGCCCCTTGCTTAGTGGTGTTGCAGACTCTGGGGCCATTCAGAACAGGTGTATATATACTGAGATCATGTGACAGATCATGTGACACTTAGATTTCACACCGGTGGACTTTATTTAACTAATTATGTGACTTCTGGAGGTAATTATTTGCACCAGATCTTATTTAGGGGAATCATAGCAAAGGGGTTGAATACATATGCACGCACCGCTTTTCCGTTTTTTATTTTTGGGAATTGTTTTAAACAAGACATTTTTTTCATTTTACTTCACCAATTTGGACTATTTTGTGTATGTCCATTACATGAAATCCAAATAAAAATCCATTTCAATTACAGATTGTAATTCAACAAAATAGGAAAAATGCCAAAGGGGTGTGAATATTTTTGCAAGGCACTGAAGTTGTTGATCCACCATTCTTAAATGGGTAGTTAGAGGTGTGTGTGGCTGGATGTGTATGTTTGTCTAGAAATGGTTGGCAAAAGTCACATTTTTTTATGTTTTCTCCCTGTCTCGTTTGTCTCTCTCTCTTTCTCTCTTTTTCTCTCTTTCTCTCTGGCTCCTGGCTCAGGAGCTCAAGACATGAGGTGTGGTGGTACATTCAGACATCCAGTCATCGTGCCTCTGTTGATCAAAGGAGTCGCAGTGTCCTTGACTAAAATCCCAAGAGGCTCTCACTTTTTTACACACTTAACTAGGAGCAGCAATTAAAACTATTTGACCATTCTCGCTCTCTTCCTTTCCCCCTCCTCTCTCCCTCACTCTTTTTCTCTCTTTCTTTCTCTCTCTCTCTCTATCGCTGTCTCTCCCTCTTTCCCTATCACAATCGCTTTGCTCTCTCTCTCATTCTTTATCTCTTTCTCTCCCTCACACTTTCTCTCTTTCTCTCCCTCCCGCTCACTCTCTTTCTGTCTCCCTATCTCTCTCCATTTCTCTCTCCTTATTTATATTTTCCTCTGTTTCTCACTCTCTCTAATTTTCAAAGGATAAATCTTGGTAACACTTTACTTGACATCCAGTGTCAAATGTGTTATGTTATGTTAGTGGTCCTTCTGTGGCTCAGTTGGTAGAGCATGGCGCTTGTAACGCCAGGGTAGTGGGTTCGATTCCCGGGACCACCCATACGTAGAATGTATGCACACATGACTGTAAGTCGCTTTGGATAAAAGCGTCAGCTAAATGGCATATATTATTATTATTATATTATTATTATTATTATATTATTATAACATGTCATATTATGGCCATTACACTGTCATGACCCATAAATCTACATCTGTTGTGACATATATTGCGTCATGTTGTGGCTGGTTATGACACCTACATCAGAGTGTCAAACCCACATTTATTCAAAGGAGTTTTTTCACTGCCAAGAAGTTTCCTTTAATTTGAACGTTTGTTTCTTAAACCCTTTGTTGTTGTTGCCATGAATAATATCATATTTTAAATCACTTGAAGAAAATACACTTTATGACACTGTCATGAATCATTATGGCCATCCTCTGTCACTTTACTTGGACTAAGAAAGTACAATTTATCACACTGTCAAGAGGCATTATGATAATCATAATCATAATCATATAAATCTTCTTATGGATCGGCGGAACAACTCCCGGTGAAACTGGAGAGAGCGCAATTCAAAGAAATAATCACATGTTTTTGAAGTTACAAGCCTTCTTTCTAAGGAGATGGTCTCTCAAAAACAAAAAGATTTCCAGTTGGTTTTTCTTTGGATGTTCTCCTACCATATCTATCGTGTTATATTCTCCTACATTATTTTAACATTCCTACAAACGTCAAGGTGTTTTCTTTCCAATGATACCAATTATATGCTTATTCTGGCTTTATGGCCTGAGCTACAGGCAGTTCACCTGGGGCACGTCATTCAGACAGGAAGTGGATCAAAAAAGGGGCATATAAGCCAGATAGGCCTATCACATACATGCCCTTATGTCCGTCATCAGTCAAAAAGAGAATGTCTTGTCCTGCTCCTGAAATCTGCTCCTGCATTCATCCCCTTCATCAGCAACACACATCCTGATGTCACACCCTGATCTGTTTCACCTGTCTTTGTACTTGTCTCCAACCCCCTCCAGGTGTCGCCCATCTTCCACATTATCCCCAGTGTATTTATACCTGTGTTCTCTGTTTGTCTGTTGCCAGTTTGTTTTGTCCGTCAAGCCTACCAGCGTTTTTCCCATTTCTCCTGACTTTTTCTACAGTTCGTGTTTTCTAGTTTTCTGGTTTTGACCATTCTGCCTACCCTAACCCTGAGCCTGCCTGCCGTTCTGTACCTTGTCACACCGCCCTGGATTATTCATTTCTGCCTGCCATGACCCTGAGACCCCGCCTGCCGTTCTATACCTTTTGACTCTGATCTGGATTACTGACCTCGGCCTGCCCTTGACCTGTCATTTTGACTGCCCGTGTTTGAGTAAAACTTCTGTTTACTTTGATAATGTCTGCATCTGGGTCTGTCACGCCTTGGTCATTGTATTTTGTGTTTTCGTTATATATTTGGTCAGGCCAGGGTGTGACATGGGTTTATATCTTGTATTTTCGTATTGGGGTTTGTAGTATTTGGGATTGCGGCTGAGTAGGGGTGTTGTATAGGCTTGGCTGCCTGAGGCGGTTCTCAATCAGAGTCAGGTGATTCTCGTTGTCTCTGATTGGGAACTGTAGTTAGGTAGCCGGGGTTTCACTGTGTATTTCGTGGGTGATTGTTCCTTTCTCTGTGTAGTTTCACCAGATAGGCTGTAATTAGGTTTCACGTTCCGTTTGTTGTTTTGCTTTTGTTTAGTTATTTCATGTATCGCTTTTTTCCTTCATTAAAGACATGAGTAACCACCACGCTGCATTTCGGTCCGACTCTCTTTCGACAAACGATAAACGCCGTTACAGGGTCTTCCCTAAAATGTGATATAAGGTGCATGTCTGACATCAATGTGTGTGCAATTACAATGACAATTTAACATGGTCAATTTTAAAAAATACATATATATATATATATATATATATATATATATATATATATATAATTATAACATAACCATACTGTTGACAAGTAGGCTATGGTGTAATGGAGTGTTTGGCCTTGTGTGGTAGGTTTATGTAGGTGACACAACCAGCCATAGAATTATGCAATAAATATCAGAAAAGGTGTAAATATGTGTCATGACAGGGTGATGACCATACTATAACAGGTTATGACAAGTTAAGTTGGCTGGTGTGATGTATTATGGCATGATTATGACTGTGTCATAACGTGTTGTGACACTGGGTGTCCAGTAAAGTGTTATCGGAATCTAATTAGCAGTGACCTGAATAAAATCGCATCAGACTGATAATGAAGATGTCTGTCAATTAGTAGGAGATTGTTTCTGTCTGACTAATTCTGCACAAGGAGGCTGCATATGGTTGATCTCCCATCTGTTTTCCATCTTATTTTCTCATTTTTAATTCATTCTTTATGCCTCGCAGACAGAACAAGTTTGATGAACATAAAGCTTAAAAAAAACATTCACGAAACACAGAAATAGACAACAACGCAAAAGCTGTACATGTTGAAATAGATGTTTGTTAATTACTCACAGATCTGTCAGAGATTGGAAAACCATTGATCAAACAGAAAGATATCAATATGTCATGTTTATAACTAGTTTTGTACTCAATATACAAAGCCGACATGACCCATCAACCCAAGCAAGGGCAGAAATGTGAGAGCCGGGTATATCTGAGTAAGCACAAACTCCTGTGTTCGACGGCTGAGAGAGACATCTTTGGTGTTCTGTGACAGACACTCAGACAAAGACTTTTTCATAAACAATAAACATTTGTGGAGTTTCAGAGATGGGAACGCAAAGCAGAGGGTCTTCACAGTAACTGACAGTATTCTACGGGCTAATAAGCTCTCCACAGGACCACATGTCATTCATCATACACTCAGACAAAAAAATAAGTCCTCTCACTGTCAACAGCGTTTTATTTTCAGCAAACTTAAAGTGTAAAAATGTGTATGAACATAACAAGATTTAACAGCTGAGACATAAACTGAACAAGTTCCACAGACATGTGACTAACAGAAATGGAATAGTGAACAAAGGGGGGTCAAAATCAAAAGTAACAGTCAGAATCTGGTGTGGCCACCAGCTGCATTAAGTACTGCAGTGCATCTCCTCCTCGTGGACTGCACCAGATTTGCCAGTTCTTGCTGTGAGATGTTAACCCACTCTTCCACCAAGCCACCTGCAAGGTCCCTGACATTTCTGGGGGAATGGCCCAAGCCCTCACCCTCCGTTTCAACAGGTCCCAGACGTGCTCAATGGGATTGAGATCCGGGCACTTCGCTGGCCATGGCAGAACACTGACATTCCTGTCTTGCAGGAAATCATGCACAGAACGATCCGTATGGCTGGTGGCATGCTCGAGGGTCATGTCAGGATGATCCTGCAGGAAGGATACCTACCACATGAGGGAGGAGGATGTCTTCCCTGTAATGCACAGCATTGAGATTGCCTGCAATGACAACAAGCTCAGTCTGATGATGCTGTGAAACACAGACCATGACGGACCCTACGCCTCCAAATTGATCCCGCTCCAGAGTACAGGCCTCGGTGTGACGCACATTCCTTCGACGATAAACCCGAATCCACCATCACCCCTGGTGAGACAAAACCGTGACTAGTCAGTGAAGAGCACTTTTTGCCCGTCCTGTCTGGTCCAGAGGTGGTGGGTTTGTGCCCATAGGTGACATTGTTGTCGGTGATGTCTGGTGAGGACCTGCCTTACAACAGGCCTTACTAGCCCTCAGTCCAGCCTCTCTCAGCCTATTGCGGACAGTCTGAGCACTGATGGAGGGATTGTGCGTTCCTTGTGTAACTTGGGCAGTTGTTGTTGCCGTCCCTTATCTGTCCCACAGGTGTGATGTTCGGATGTACCCATCCTGTACAGGTGTTGTTACACGTGGTCTGCCACTGCGGGGACAATCAGCTGTCAGTCCTGTCTCCCTGTAGCACAGTCCTAGGCGTCTCACAGTACGGACGTGGCAATTTATTGCCCTTGCCACATCTGCAGTCCTCATGCCTCCTTACAGCATGTCTAAGGCACATTCACGCAAATGAACAGGGACCCTCGGCATCATTCTTTTGGTGTTTTCACAGTCAGTAGAAAGGCCTCTTCTGTGTCCTAAGTTTTCATAACTGTGAACTTAATTGCCTACCATCTGTATGCTGATAGAGTCTAACGACCGTTCCACAGGTGTATGTTCATTAAATATTTATGGTTCATTGAACAAGCATGCAAAAATCACTGAAGCTGGAGACTCATATCTCCCTCACTAGCTTTAAGCACCAGCTGTCAGAGTAGCTCACAGGTCACTGCAACTGTACATAGCCCATCTGTAAACAGCCCATCTACCTCATTCCCATACTGTATTTATTTATTTATTTATCTTGCTCCTTTGCACCACAGTATCTCTACTTGCACAGTCATCTTCTGCACATCTACCATTCCAGTGTTTAATTGCTAAATTGTAATTACTTCACCACCATGGCCTATTTATTGCCTTTACTCATTTGCACTCACTGTATATAGACTTTATGTCACGATCGTCGTAACAAGCGGACCAAAGCGCAGCGTGGTGTGAATGCATCATTTAATAGATCACGAAAAGCACGAAATAAACTGTACAAAAACAATAAACAAATAACGACCGTGAAGCTATCATAAGGACTGTGCTGACACAAGCAACTAACATAGACAATCACCCACAAACAAACAGTGAAACCCAGGCTACCTAAGTATGATTCTCAATCAGAGACAACTAATGACACCTGCCTCTGATTGAGAACCATACTAGGCCGAAACATAGAAATCCCAAAATCATAGAAAAACAAACATAGACTGCCCACCCCAACTCACGCCCTGACCATACTAAATAATGACAAAAACAACAGAAATAAAGGACAGAACGTGACACTTTATGTAGTCTTTTTTCAACTGTATTATTGACTGTTTGTTTTGTTTATTCCATGTGTAACTCTGTGTTGTTGTATGTGTCGAATTACTATGCTTTATCTTGTCCAGGTCGGAGTTGCGAATGAGAACTTGTTCTCAACTAGCCTACCTGGTTAAATAAAGGTGAAATTAAACATTTAAAAAATGGGAAACAAGTTATTTAGATTTTTACGAATTATCTTTGAATGACAGGGTCCTGAAAAAGGGAAGTTTCTTATTTTGCTGAGTTTAGAACTACAGACAGGGCTAATTTTGGAACACAGAGGATTCCTGGAGCTCTGGAATATTTAGAAGTAATCTGAGGAACACTAAATGTTGCTATTTCTCCAGGACGTTCTAGTCGGTATCTACACTTCTCTTTTCATTAACATCGCTCTAGGCTACATTCATCAAAGCAATATGCTTTTAACTGTCTTTGCTCAGGGGCTCTTCATATAACCAATATGGGTTTAAACCAGTTCAGGGATCCCCTTTTAATTTCTCCATCTACAGCCAAAGGGTCCATCCTCTCTGAGGGTGAAAAACTCCCTGTGGGTGAAAGCCAGACATTGCACGTCTATGTAGCTTTCATGAACCCACTTAACACTAAACTAGCGCTACAACAGCACCTTGACAAGATCACAGAATACATATTCCTGTGGAGTGAACGGTAACATTATGCCAGGGCAGGGAACGTGTTTAAAAGGGACGGTCTTTGAATTCTTTTATGATTCATCTGAATCAATTACAGTTCATTAAAGCACTTCTGTCAGACGAGTTGAATAATTGATCAAGTCTAATTATCCTAAATTAAACATGATGTCGTATTATGCATGTAAATTGCAGCTGTTTAAAAAATAGACGTTTTCATAGAAAGTGTCTTTGAATTAATCGAGGTAGAAATGGAGCATGTTTTTGGCCTTGGTGAGTTATTATTTTTCATCATTATAATGAGCATGTTGCTGGCAGGTGGTGTGTGTGTCTAAAGTATGTATCTAAAGTATTTCAATATACAAGTATGTATGACTTATAACACCTAGTATGCATATACAGGAGAGGATGCTTATTTGAGTGTGAGTGGGTGCAGAATGATGTTGCTCTACCTTATTTCACTATTTCATTTGTGTACGAGATGGAGTAATTCCCACAAGCCACCTCTTTTCTCCAGTTGCTTTCAGAATGTGTGGAAAGGTTTGGGAATATGGGGAAGGCAGTGTTTTCATTGTTCTGTCCACCAGACTTGTATCATTTACTGTAATTGGTCAGAGACTCTTTATTAGAACACTTGGAGGCTGTAACTCCTAGAGGAAACATCTACAGCTGTCTTACACACGCTAAACACAGTCACTAACTACTGTGATGTGGCAGCTCATCTCCAAGCCAATTTAAACTTAATTACAACACTTAAATAAATGAGAGGATGGGAGGGGAGGGAGGGGAGAGGAGGGCAGAATTAAAAGCGTCTTGAGTAGAATAATGTCCATGGCTACGAATATAGAGTTTCCACCCTAGCCCCGCCCCCTCCCCACCCCTAAGGATGACCTCTTTCTCAACGCTAAGGATCCGGATCACGTTCTGCGCATTTGTTATTTTAAGCAGTCTACGTAGCTACTGCTCACACTCCACCTCCCTTTACATTTCTCTCTTTACTCACTGTCTTCTGAACCAAGATGATGTAGCCTATCTCTGCCTCATATTTCGGGATTTCTGAAATTTAAAAAAAACGACAGCGATTTGATTGAACATTTCCAAAATGTTTTTTGAAGGCTACACAAACTTCTCTGTCTGTTGTAACACATGTTACAGTTGCACAAGCAGGACCCAGTCTCAACACATTGCATTGGAGCAAAAGCAATCCGCATTTTGTGTGATGATGTAGGCTAATCTTTGTAGCTGCTGCTATATCTTAGTTCCCACTGTGACGATTAGAACTTATCCAAACGAAAAACCGTGGATAGATGGCAGCATTCCCGCAAAACAGAAAGCACGACCAACTGTATTTAACCACCGCAAGGTGACTGGGATCATGGATGTGTATAAGCAGACAAGCTATGCCCTAGTCAGGCAATCAAAGAAGTAAAACGACAGCACAGGGACAAAGTGGAGTCACAATTCAATGGCTCAGACACGAGACATGTGTGGCAGGGACTGCAGACAATCATGGATTATAAAGCGAAAGCCAGCCACGTCGTGGACACTGATGCCTCGCTCCTGGACGAACTAAACACCTTCGCCTGCTCCGAGGAAAACACAGAGCCGCGGATGCTGGCCACTGCCACTCACAAGTACTGTGAGCTCTCATTCTCCGAGGCCGATGTAAGTAAGACATTTAAGCGTGTTAACACTTGCATGGGTGCCTGACCAGACGACATCCCAAACCTCGTCCTCAGAGCATGTAGAGACCAACTGGCTGGAGTGTTTATGGACATATTCAATCTCTCCCTATTCCAGTCTCTGTTGTGACCGCTTGCTTCAAGATGTCCACCATTGTTCCTCTACCCAAGAAAGCGAAGGTAACTCAACTAAATTACTATCGCCCTGTAGCACTCACTTCTGTCATCATTCAATTATTTGAGAGGCTAGTCAAGGATCGTATCACCTCCACCTTACCTGCCACCCTACACCCACTTCAATTTGCTTACCTCCCCAAAAGATCCACAGACGATGCAATAGTCCCATTGACAGGACCCCAGTGGAGAAGGTGAAAAGCTTCAAGTTCTTTGGCATGCATATCACTGAAAACCTGAAATGGTGGCGGTGAAATGGTCCACCAACCTGAAATGGTGCAACAGTGCCTCTTCAACCTCAGAAGGCTGAAGAATTTGGCTTGGCCCCTAAGACAATTACAAACTTCTACAGATGCACCATTGAGAGCATCTTGTCGGGCTGCATCACCGCCTGCTCAGGCAATTGTACCATCCGCAACCGCAGGGCTCTCCAGAGGGTGGTGTGGTCAGCACAATGCATCACTGGGGGCAAACTGCCTGCCCTTCAGGACATCTACAGCACTCGGTGTCACAGGAAGGCCAAGACGATCATCAAGAACCTCAGCCACATGAGCAAAGGCCTCTTCACCCCATTACCATCTAAAAGGTGGAGACAGTACAAGTGCATCATAGCTGGGACCAAGAGACTAAAAAATAGATTCTATCACCAGGTCATTAGACTGTAAAACAGTCACCACTAGGCAGCCTCTGCCCAGTAAGTACCCTGTCCTGCACCTGAGAGACTGCTGCCCTATGTACCTAGTCATTGAACACTGGTCACAACAATGTTTACATACTGTTTTACCCATTTCATATTCTAGTCAAGGCTCATGTTATATAATTACTGCTGTACACATCTTTTCTATTCATAGACTGTCCATGCTGTCTATTTCACACCATGATATATACATAGAAACTGAATACACAAAATATTAAGACTAACCAGGTGAATCCAGATGAAAGCTAGAATCCCTTATTGGTGTCACCTGTTGAACACACATCAATCAGTGTAGATGAAGGGGAGGAGACCTTTTAAAGAAGGATTGTTAAGCCTTGAGACAATTGAAACATGGATATGTGTCAAGAACTGCAACGCTACAGGGTTTTTCACGCTCACCAGATTTCGGTGTGTATCAAGAATGGTCCACCACCCAAGGACATCCATCCAACTTGACACAACTGTGGGAAGCAATGGGCCAGCATCCCTGTGGAACTCTCTCAACCCCTTGTAGAGCCCATGCCCAGACAAATTAAGGCTGTTCTGAAGGCAACTCAATATTAGGAATGAAATATACACTCATTTTATAATAATATAATAATACATAATACATAATGTATTATACACTCATTTTAACTAGGTAAGTCAGTTTATGGATTGTAAATCATGCAGCGCGTTATGTTAAGATCACAGATTTTAGAGAAACAACTAATGTGGTACATATGTGTCTTTTATCGTCTGAAAGCTTAAATTCTTGATAATATAGCTGCGCTGTCCAATTTGTCGTAAAATGGAGCTACTAACCTTGTACTATAGCATGCCTTTTCATTTTGGACAAAAATTATAAGGATATTCAGAGCTATGAAGTTATGAAAATTGGTTGTTTTGCAAATGTTGAACTTATAATATGGCTACTAATACTTGGAAAGCTAAATCAAAGTCCAAGTATACAGATTTATAAAACTGTTATATGAATGTGAATGTCTCCACGATTTGCCCAAATGTACTTCACACTAAAAGTCTTGTAGTTCACTCATACTTCAAGTCATCCACCTGAAACGTTGCACATACACTGCTGCCATCTTGTGGACACTCTTGAGGACACAGAATTCCAACCTTTCTTTTTTCTTCCACCAGATCTATTGTGTTTCCTACATACAATTCACATGTCCACAAACTTCAAAGTGTTTCCTTTCAAATGGTACCAAGAATATGCATATCCTTGTTTCATGGCCTGCGCTACAGGCAGTTAGATTTGGGTATGTCATTTAGGCAAAAAAATAAAAAGGGGGAATTATCCTTAAGAACAAATTCGTATTTACAATGACAGCCTACCGGGGAATTGTGGGTTAACTATCCTGTTCTGGGTGAGAACGACAGATTTTTACCTCGGCGATTCGATCCTGCAACCTTTTGATTACAAGCCCAACGCTCTAACCACTAGGCTACCTGCCACAAAAATGTGCAGGTAGCACAATACATATACAGTATATTCAGGACTCTGACATTGCTCATTCTGATATTTTGTTCATTTATTTCTTTACATTTTTGGATTTGTGTTGTTAGGTATTACGGCACTGTTGGAACTAGAAACTTAAGCATTTTGCTGCACCTGTGATAACATCTGCAAAATATTTGTACGCAACGAATATAATTCTATTTTATTTTATTTGAGTAGGCTACCTAGCTGCTCCACATCTGGGAAGCCACGCGTTCTAGTCAGCCCTAGCATGTGTATCCAGACCGGTAACCACAGTCTTGCAAAAGTGGAGCTCATTTTCAATTGCACGGCGCCTCGTGCTGTATTATTCCTTACTTCGTTTGTCAACTACTGCTTTAGACTGCCTACTATTTGCAATGATAATCTTCATAGTTAAGCAGCCATATCGATCGGGCGTTGCTGATTAAAGAACTAGCCAATATTTGCAATGATAATGCGGAAATAATCGTTATTTTTGACTGCCTGTATGTGTCTTGCTTGTGTTTGATATGATTGTCTAAATATAGGCCTACCGCTACGACTGACAACAAGGTTTGTGCGAACATCTCGATGTAGGCTACAACATGAAAAGAGAACATCAACATGCAATAGTTCATGTTTGGTGTACAACCTTCCTTGACATGGAGGAGGAAGCGGCAGCGGAGCAGTGGGAGCTATGAGCAGAAGCTAAGTAGGCAGCAGGGTGGGCAGCAAATTACAGGCCTCTCTCGTCTTTTTAAGTGGGAGAACTTGCACAATTGGTGGCCAACAAAATACTTTTTTGCCCCACTGTACATAAAACAAATCCAGCACAGGCGCAGAAATCACTGTATCAATAGCCACGGCAACTAGCGTTCCAGATCATCCGGAACCACAGCCACTCCATAAAATAACACCTGAGACATAAATTAAATAAAAGGATGAGTAGCAAAATGGTAAGCTTTTATCTTTCAAATTAGCAATGACACTTTAATGGTGACATTGTTGTCATGCTCTTTCTTTCTCTCACTTGCTGGTTTTGTCTCTCTGTTTTCAGCTTTTTCGTTCTCTTTTTGTTTGATTGGAGGCATTCATGGATAAAACACTCCATACTTGAGTAAGCTGGCGGTGAGAAAATCAACCAACACAGAAGAGTCTTCTGATTGTGACAGAGGTGCAAATATAATCAAGAGAGATTGACAGAAGCAGAAGTAAAGAAGCGGATGATGGAGAGAACGTGTGAGAGTGTCCATGCAAATCACATAAACCCTACAATGCTTCAGCAGTTTTTTTTTTAACAGAATGTAAAATTGAGTTAAATGGAGTTTGACGGCCTTTCTATGAGTAAGCTGTCAGGCAACGCAAACAGTTCACCGAGAGCAATTTAAGCCTATTTTTACCCATCAATTACTGGTAGACCAGGGCATTATGTTACTGCTGTCTATCTAGAAACTGTGTTATGATCTAAGGGAGAGGGTGTGGGTGGAGGGTGATGAGTTCACGTTTGCTCGTGATACATCTTCCATCATCTGTTTTAACAATCGCTGTTAGCTTCCTAGCGGGAATGGTGTAACCCTGACTTATGTAATATGCGAGACGTGTCATTAACACCATGTTAGATGGGGGATGATAAGGGATGTCATTATTGTAACACAAGATCCATCGCTGAACTAAGGGTGAATACGTTAGATGATCATGTTAAGTTGCTGCTAATGTGTATGTTTGGCTGCCAGACGAGAGTGTTAAAACGTATCATGTTGTGTTCTCTTTAAAACGAATCAGGTACATAGTACCGTATTAGGCTAGTGGAAAGGTACATGTTTTAAATACCCCTACTCGAGGTAGAAAAAAAAACACAACCATGTTTTTCCAGATCCCTAATGGCTCCCATTTAAGAAATGGATGGTTGTGTAAAAATGGTTGTAGTTAAACATTGCAAGCTCTGGTATTGTTCAAATGTGGAACACACGTCGTTGGTTGCCTGCCCTACATACACAAACAAATATAATTTGGATATCATAATGAATCTTGGAAGTATAGACCTGTAAACACAGAGATACAATAGGCAGAAAGGTCAACTATGAATATTTATGATGAACGTAAACTTTACTTTTTGGTAGCTGATTAATCGACATCTTTGCTCTCGTTCAGTGCTGTATGGACCTGCCTGGCAAAAATACATACAGTTACAAATGTTTTTTGGTGTTATGTAATCTACAAGTGGGCTCAGACATCAAAATGAGATTTTTCATTGAAGGATTTTGTATATTTAGTCATTAAGTCATGGGACACCACAGATTATCTTTGGGGCAACCATGGATTTTGCCTCAATCCAATATGGTGTCCAAATCCAATGTGGCTGCCATAATACCATTTGATGCATGTTAGATTGCATCACAAGAGGTTGGTGGCACCTTAACTGGGGAGAATGGGCTGGTGGTAATTACTGGAGCCATTCCATTTGCTCTGTTCCACCCATTATTATGAGCCGTTCTCCCTTCCTGTGAATAACATGTAAATGTGAACTTCGCAGATGAGAGGCATGTTTAGCTGTAAATCTATCTATTTATTCTGAATCTAATATGGCCAACATGAACTCAGACACCTTCCCCTGCATATGTTACCCTTGTTTGTTTTGTATTCAATGAGTTATTCTGTCTTTAAAAGGGTTTCACAAGGCTCTTGGTATTTCTAGGACTATGAGTGGCACTGCCATGCCTCTGTTGTGTTTGAATACCATAAGACAAATAGCTTTTCAATGTGTGTTCATGTATACATCTCATTCACATTTACAGCATATCAACAATGTGGGAAATTCTGCAAAATATAATAGCAAGCCATTTCACATTGTAGCACATTTCACATTGTAGCGCTACCAAGTTACAGGAAAGTTAACTGTAATCAAACAGTCCGCTAGTAGTGTACAGTGCCTTCAGAAAGGATTCACACCTCTTGATTTTTCCCCCCACATTTTATTGTGTTACAGCCTGAATTTAAAAATTGATTAAATTGACATTTTTGTCACTGGCCTACACACAATTACCCCATAATGTCAAAATGGAAATATGTTTTTGATTTTGATTTTATTTTTACCAATGAATAAAAAATGAAAAGCTCAAATGTCTTGTGTCAATAAGTATTCAACTCCTTTGTTATGTCAAGCCTAAATAAGTTGAGCAGTAACAATGTCTTTAACAAGTCACTTAATAAGTTGCATGGACTCATTATGTAAGGTCCCTCAGTCAAGCAGTGAATTTCAAACACAGATTCAACCTCAAAGACCAGGGAGGTTTTCCAATGCCTCACAAAGAAGGACACCTATTGGTAGATGGGTAAAAAACAAAACATTGAATATTATTGAGTTATTAATCACAGTTTGGATGGTGTATCAATACACCCAGTCACTACAAAACTCCAGGTGTCCTTCATAACTCAGTTGCCAGAGAGGAAGGAAACCACTCAGGGATTACACCAGAAAGCCAATGATGACTTTAAAATAGTTACAGAGTTTAAGAAAATTGAGAATGAAGCAACAACATTGTAGTTGCTCCACAATACAAACCTAATTGACAGAGTGAAAAGAAGGAAGTCTGAACAGAATAAAAAATATTCCAAAACATGCATGCTGTTTGCAACAAGGCTCTAAATTAATACTGCAAAATAAATTGGCGAAGAAATGCACTTTTTGTTCTGAATACAAAGTGTTACATTTGGGGAAAATCCAATACAACATATTATTGAGCACCAATCTCCATATCTTCAAGCATAGTGGTGGCTGCATCATGTTATAGGTATGCTTGTAATGGTTAAGGTCTGAGTTTTCCAGGATAAAAAATAAACGGAATGGAGCTAAGCACAGGCAAAATCCTAGAGGAATATCTGGTTCAGACTGCTTTCCACCAGACACTGAGTGATACAGTAAATCCACAATCCAGCAGAACAAAAACCTAAAACACAAGGCCAAGTCTATGCTGGAGTTTCTTACCAAGAAGTTCAGACTTCAATCGGCTTTAAAAATCTATGGCAAGACCTGGAAATGTCTCTTCAGCAACCAATTTGACAGAGTTTGAAGAATTTTTGAAGAATAATGAGAAAATGTTGCACAATCCATGTATGGAAAGCTCTTAGAGACTTACCCAGAACGACTCACAGCTGTTATTGCTGCCAAAGGTGCTTCTACAAAGCATCAACACAGGGGAGTGAATACTTATGCAAATTAGATATTTCTGTATTTAATTTTCTATGAATTTGCGAACATTTCTAAAAACCTATTTTCACTTAGTCATTATGGGGTATTGTGTTTAGACGGGTGAGAATTATTATCATTTTTGTATGCAATTCTCAATTCAGGCTGCAACACAACAAAATGTGGAATAAGTCAATGGGTGTGATTACTTTCTGAAGGTATTATATATGTACAACTCTAGCTTTTTCACACTTTTCCCCACTGAAAATAATTGCGCAAGGTTGATTGAAAGCCTTTGAGGTGACCAGGACAGGAAGCCAGTAGTGGTTGTAGTTCTGGGGCCTGACCAGCTTGCACATCTAACTGGTCATTCTGGGTAAACTGCAGTGACAAGGCCAGTGTCTTCCTGTATGACTGGTATTGAGGCTGTGTGGTGATCTGTTTCCAATTCTCCAACAGTTGGGTACAGACACTCAGGAGATGCAGCTTATATGCCAACGAGACTCATTGACAGCTTCTATCTCAAGGCCACCAGACTGTTAAATAGCCATCACTAGCCGGCTACCACCCGGTTGAAATTACTGACCACTTTAATAATGGAACACTAGTCACTTTAATAATGTATACATACTGCTTTACTCATCTCATATATTCTATGGTATTCAATTCTACAGTATTTTAGTCAATGCCACTCCGACATGGCCTGTCTTTATATTTATATATTTCTTAATTCCATTATTTTACTTTTAGATGTGTGTGTATTGTTATGAACTGTTAGAAACTACTCCACTGTTGGAGCTAAGAACACACCCACAAGAGCACACCCACAATAACATCTGCTAAATATGTGTATGTGATCAATAGAATTTGATTTGATTTTAATTGGAACATTGGAATTGGAATATCTCAGTCTGAATGATACATGGAATGAAAAGTCAGTGAAAGGACTGTCACAAACAGACCTGCCCTTCAATCTTTTCACTGCCTAATTGACTTGGGTGGAGTTTTCTCTGTTGAATGTGGCAGATCATGCAGGTCATTTACATATTCCCTCATATTAATTTGGAAGTCGGGAAGGATGAGGCTACCTCAGGTTAACTAGAGGTTACTTAGAGGTCATAGACTATTACTAAGAGGCGTTATGAGGGATGTAGCACAGCTCCACACACATATACAGTGGCAATGCGAAAGTAATCACGCCCTTGGCATTTTTCCTATTTTGTTGCCTTTCAACCTGGAAATAAAATAGATTTCTTGGGGGTTTGTATCATTTAATTTACACAACATGCCTACAACGTTGAAGATGCAAAATATGTTTTCTTGTAAAAGAAACAAGAAATAAGACCCAAAAAAATGAAAATTTGATCAATACTAATGTAGAACCACTTTTGCAACAATTACAGATGAAAGTCTCTTGGGGTATGTCTCTATAAGCTTGGCACATCTAGCCACTGGGATTTTTATCCATTCTTCAATGTAAAACTGTTCCGGCTCCTTCAAGTTGGATGGGTTCCGCTGATGTACAGCAATCTTTAAGTCATACCACAGATTCTGAACTGGATTCAGGTCTGGGCTTTGACTAGGCCATTCCAATACATGTAAATGTTTCCCCTTAAACCACTCGAGTGTTGCCTTAGCAGTTTGCTTAGGGTCATTGTCCTGCTGGAAGGTGAACCTCAGTCCCAGTCTCAAATCTCTAACTGTATTTAGCGGCATCCATCATTCCTTCAATTCAGACTAGTTTCCCAGTCCCTGCCGATGAAAAACGCACCCACAGCATGCTGCTGCCACCACCATGCTTCACTGTGGGGATGGTGTTATCTGGGTGATGAGAGGTTTTGGGTTTGCGCCAGATGAGTCTCATCTGACCAGATTACCTTCTTTCATATGTTTGGGGAGTCTCCCGCATGCCTTCTGGCGAACATCAAACGTGCTTGCTTATTTTTTTCTTTTAAGTATTGGCTTTTTCTGGCCACTCTTCCGTAAAACCCAGCTCTGTGGAGTCTACAGCTTAAAGTGGTCCTATGGACAGATAATACAATCTTCGCTGTGGAGCTTTGCAGTTCCTTCAGGGTTATCTTTGGTCTCTTTGTTGCCTGTCTGATTAATTCCCTCCTTGCCTGGTCCGTGAGTGTTGGTGGGCGGCACACTCTTGGCAGGTTTGTTGTGGTGCCATGTTCTTTCCATTTTTCAATAATGGATTTAACGGTGCTCTGTGGAATGTTCAAAGTTTCTGATTATTTTATAACCCAATCCTGATCTGTACTTCTCCTCAACTTTGCTGGCCTGTTTGGAGAGCTCCTTGGTCTTCATGGTGCCGTTTGCTTGGTGGTGCCCCTTGCTTAGTGGCGTTGCAGACTCTGGGGCCATTCAGAACAGGTGTATATATACTGAGATCAGCGCCGGTACTGGACTTCCTGACGGGCCGCCCCCAGGTGGTGAGGGTAGGCAACAACATCTCCTCCCCGCTGATCCTCAACACTGGGGCCCCACAAGGGTGCATCCTGAGCCCTCTCCTGTACTCCCTGTTCACCCACGACTGCGTGGCCACGCACGCCTCCAACTCAATCATCAAGTTTGCAGACGACACAACAGTGGTAGGCTTGATTACCAACAACGACGAGACGGCCTACAGGGAGGAGGTGAGGTCCCTCGGAGTGTGGTGTCAGGAAAATAACCTCACACTCAACGTCAACAAAACTAAGGAGATGATTGTGGACTTCAGGAAACAGCAGAGGGAACACCCCCCTATCCACATCAATGGAACAATAGTGGAGAGGGTAGCAAGTTTTAAGTTCCTCGGCATACACATCACAGACAAACTGAATTGGTCCACTCACACAGACAGCATCGTGAAGAAGGCGCAGCAGCGCCTCTTCAACCTCAGGAAGCTGAAGAAATTCGGCTTGTCACCAAAAGCACTCACAAACTTCTACAGATGCACAATCGAGAGCATCCTGGCGGGCTGTATCACCGCCTGGTACGGCAACTGCTCCGCCCTCAACCGTAAGGCTCTCCAGAGGGTAGTGAGGTCTGCACAACGCATCACCGGGGCAAACTACCTGCCCTCCAGGACACCTACACCACCCGATGTTACAGGAAGGCCATAAAGATCATCAAGGACATCAACCACCCGAGCCACTGCCTGTTCACCCCGCTATCATCCAGAAGGCGAGGTCAGTACAGGTGCATCAAAGCTGGGACCGAGAGACTGAAAAACAGCTTCTATCTCAAGGCCATCAGACTGTTAAACAGCTACCACTAACATTGAGTGGCTGCTGCCAACACACTGACACTGACTCAACTCCAGCCACTTTAATAATGGGAATTGATGGGAAATGATGTAAATATATCACTAGCCACTTTAAACAATGCTACCTTATATAATGTTACTTACCCTACATTATTCATCTCATATGCATACGTATATACTGTACTCTATATCATCGACTGCATCCTTATGTAATACATGTATCACTAGCCACTTTAACTATGCCACTTTGTTTACATACTCATCTCATATGTACAGTATATACTGTACTCGATACCATCTTCTGTATCTTGCCTATGCTGCTCTGTACCATCACTCATTCATATATCCTTATGTACATATTCTTTATCCCCTTACACTGTGTATAAGACAGTAGTTTTGGAATTGTTAGTGAGATTACTTGTTGGTTATTACTGCATTGTCGGAACTAGAAGCACAAGCATTTCGCTACACTCGCATTAACATCTGCTAACCATATGTATGTGACAAATACAATTTGATTTGATTTGATTTGAGATCATGTGACACTTAGATTTCACACAGGTGGACTTTATTTAACTAATTATGTGACTTCTGAAGGTAATTGGTTGCACCAGATCTTATTTAGGGCTTCATAGCAAAGGGGGTGAATACATATGCACTCACCACTTTTACATTTTTTTTATTTTTTTTTTAACAAGTAATTTTTGTTCATTTCATTTCACCAATTTGGACTATTTTGTGTATGTCCATCACATGAAATCCAAATTAATATCAATTTAAATTACAGGTTGTAATGCAACAAAATAGGAAAAATGGCAATGGGGTGAATACTTTCCCAATCAATCCCCAATCCCCACCATACACAATGACTTACATCATATTTCTTTAAATTTGACGATCCTAAGTGATCTCTTGTTTGCCATAGATGGCATTATGTCCTTAAAGGGATGTTGGGATTACTGGACAGTTTCCCAGACCACTGCATGAGTCATCCCAACATGAGAGCTCATTCTTTACATGTGTTGTGTTGGCGGTCTTGCCAACAGGCTTTGGTTAAAGCCTCATTTACCAGCTAGTATGTCTCATCTTTAAGAAACTAGAAACTCCAGTTTTGGTAGTTGTGTCCTCGCTGAAGGCTTTAGTGGATGACCAAAATCCACGAGGCAACAGCCCTGGGTCTGAGTGCAGTTGGGGAAGGAGGAAGACAAGAACACCCTAGGGAGGGTGCATGCGAGCTCATCTTCAGAAGTCCAGAGAGTTGGTTAGAGAAATCCGGCAGAAATGTGTTGGCCTCAGTCAGGTATCGCTCCAAAATTGTCGGGATCATCGTGGATGAAGTCCATATGACCTACACATGGTACCGTATGTACATTCACCTACAACTGTACGTTGACTGTATAAAATGGAAGAAAAGGCAATGGGTGATGGATGTAATGTCTGAATGAAAATTGTAGTCATGACACTCCAGTGAATGGTTGATTAAAAGTTGTGTATTTGTACAAATGTAATGAGTAAGAATGTTTGTTTGCATGAAGTGTTGGCATAATCAGGCAGGTCCCACATGATACAAGTCAGTATTTGACATCCATCCATGTCTGAGGACGCCGGGAGATGACATGGAAAGTGCCACTAGGGGCAGCAGTGAGCACTATTACATTCAGGTAGGCTTTGGTCTTGCTCGAGTGTTGTGGCGGATGGGCACATGGATCTGCATCGACTTTCAAAAGTTCAATGTTCAAATCCAATGATAGAAAGTTGTTTCTGATATTTGAGTTTTTATGCCTTTCCCAAACCTTAACCCTTACCTTTTCCATTTGGAGTTAATGCCTAACCTTAAGAATTCGGAGTTAACGCCTAAACTTAACCTTGGAACGATACAGAGAAGTAACTACATTTGACGTTTGGAACAACTTCTACGTTTGACGTTTGCGCAACATGGATAAACATCTAATTCTGACATGAGACAGTGAGAGCTAGTTGTGCATAATAGGCCTGTAACATAATGGAATAGTGATAGAACTGTACCATAAATGACTGTGTGACAAGCAGCACAATGGCTGAAAGACAATACAGGAAGTATTTCTGTTGGATTATCCTAAACTATGGGAATCCCACACATAACAGTTGCTTATGCAATAACTACAAGCATTATAATAACACCAAGTAATCAAATGTGCTTCAATATCTTTATATTGTTATCAATAGCAGTTTTTTATTAATAACAACTTGTATCGTCAATGAGTGTGGGTATTAGCCTACTTTTTTTATCACAGTCAGCACTCTAACAGCAGTCTTTCGGCAACGGTCAGGGAACAAAATGAAAACCCGCATTTCTGCCCGCTTGGAGATCTGTGTTCTTTGGTGAAAGAAGTTAGACTACTATGAGCACGGGATTTTCAAAAGCGGCTTCATGCAACATTATTTGAGAGAGGGTTAAACATGAGGAGCCATGTTGAAAAGCCATGTCGACTTTATAGGGGCCGTCACCACTCATAGATAGTCTTCAATGTGAAACATAGAGGAAAATAGAAAAGCTGTGGTTGATAATAAGGTGTTCATTGTGTATCATTTCCCAATGCTAACATGTGATTCTGTTGGGAAACGATGTTTTCGTAGGGCCAGCATGACCTAGTGACATCGAGAGAGAGAAAGAGAGAGAGTCTCAAGACTGTAGTCAGGTATAAGCTATGTGCATCATTACAAATATTGGTTGACATGAAACTGATACAACTTTCAATTGAATAATAAGAACAGTGAGATATATGCTAATTTGGGTGCAGACAGTGATGTTCAGCAGCTTGAGCTAGTTCAAGGTTGGATTGTCTCAATTTGAGGCCTCTGAGAATTCTGTGGCCTGTGTGATAAGACACAGACACTGATGGGAAACACTTGTATACATGGGAGCTACTAAGCGTTCTCCTTGGGATATGATTGTGAACAGAGATATGTGAGGATTAAAGAGCTCATGATCAGTAATGCTATAACTGAAAACACTACATATAATGTATACCATAAATGTCTGAATACTTTCATGTAAAATCTAATGTATGTATTTATGTGTGAATGTATATATATATATATACTGTGTATATATATACAGCGTATACACACATAACAACCAATATGTTAGTCATGTGATTGCTGTATATAAAAGTACTGTGTATGTAGTATTTGAAATGTATATGTGAAATGTATATGTGAAATGTATATGTGAAATGTAAAATATGGAACAAAAAAAGTGTAAAACAAAAGTGTGTCCTCAGAAGAGTTGAATCCATTATTATTTCATTATTTTTTAAGATATGTGAGGATAGGACCTCTGGGTTGTCGTCCTCTGACACTCAAGTTGGCTACAACTAATATAAGAACGGATTTTAACGTCTATGCCTTCTAATTCTTTTTCAGGCACACCCATCTTGGCTCTAACAGAGTCAGCAGATTTAAAGTCCCAGACAAATGTGATAAAGATCCTTAACATGCGCAGAGCACTCAGAATGAAGCTCTCAGAATTGAGTCCCAACCGACCAAACATTTGACTTGGACTGGTAAAGAGCTCCTCTACAAAAGCTTTACATGTTTGGATTAGGTTGTAAAAGAGGTCAAGGAAAAAGGGGACATGGCAGTAAACACGAGAACATACTGCTCGTCCATTAGGGAAGTGGGAAAGGTGGCAAAAAAACTTTTGATTGGGATGTTCCATGCCAACACCTTGAACAAGTACAAAGTGTAACGCCTGTAGGTGTACAAAGCTACTTCCCCTATAGTGCATGTAGACCCCTCAGGTTGTGCCTATTGTAGTGTGCGTATTGATGTTTTGTTGTGTGTGTCACTGAAGCAAGGATTCCATGACCTCGTCAAAATACAGCTCCGACTCAAGAGTCTTATTCGTTTTGTGTAGTTGTGTTTATAAGGGAACAAGCACGACAAATTGGCGACGAGATTGAACCTTCCTCTTACCGATGTGCCACCCCGGTTTGAGATGACAGCAAAACTCGGAGGAGAGGGACAGAAAAGTTGAGAGAAGCGAAAGGATGCGCTCACCGTCAGACTGTGCCGTCTATGCTAGCGAGGGAGATGTTGTGAGTCAAGGGGAAAATCACAGAATGAAAGTTAGCGAATTAATGTGACTAAAAATGCTGGGATATATTGGAACTATTGCCACTTTTGGTAGCGGTTTTGAGGATTGGGCAACCTACATCGAAAGAGTGGAACCTTATTGGGACGTTAACAATGTAGGAAGAAAGTTTCCGTTCTGCTTATAATGCTATGGGTGCAACAACATACAGCTTGCTACCTCGCTTTTTAACACCAGAAAAGCCAGTCAACAAATCGTTCAAGACATTGTTGACACTATTTAAACCCAAAGCTGTTGGTAATAGCTGAGAGATTGCGATTTCATAAACGGAACCAGTCAACAAGTGTGGCCATATCAAAATACATTGCAGAGCTGAGGAAAATATCAGAACACTGCCAATTTGGTGCACGACTGTCAGATGCATTGTGGGACAGGCTTGTATGTGGTATGCATAGTGAAAGCACACAAAAGTGGTTGCTAACAGAAAAGGTCTTGACATTAGAACGTGCACTGAACATTGCATTTTCAATGGAGACTACAGCAAACGATGCATCTGAATGGCAACAAAAAGGCATCGAATTGTGAAACAAATAAAACGCCATTTGAAAATACAAAGAGACAAACATGTTTTCGCTGATGATAAGACATCACATGATGCAAATGACTGTTGGCTTAAAGAGAAAAACTGTAGAAAAAAATGCCACAAGCAGAGTCACATTGAAAGAGTGTAAAGCAGATTAAACAGCACACACATAGCAAACAGAAATCGTACAGAGAGAAACGCACAACTAAAAATGTACACAAAGTGACTGAGAGTGAGTCCAACTCAACTGGAAATGACGCAGACTCACAGAACGATGACCTGTCATGCCTAGAAGGGCATAGCACTAAGGAAACAGACCACAGAAGCATATGGATTACTCCAGAGGTGTCAGGAGTCAACTTGAAAATGGAGTTAGACACCGGGTCAGCGTTCTCAGTAATCTCAGTGACAGATTACTGACAATACCATTACAGAAGACAACACTGATGCTCAAAACATACACTGGGGAAAAGGTGTCTCAGTTGGGTCAAATAAATGTGAATGTACAAAGGCAAAACACAGCAGCTAGACCTGTATGTACTACAACATGGAGGATCAGCACAGCTTTGGACGTGAATGGTTGAGGAGAATTCAACTAGAATGGCACACTATCAAATCACTGAATATGCTATACCCAGGCATTATCAGCAGCAGCAATGCCACTGCTAAGAGACTGTCACAACTGCTCACAGAATCGTGTGGCAAATTTTCTAAAAGGGAATCAGAACACAATGGAATGAAGGGCAGTATTGAGACAGGTGAAAATGCTAATCCAAAAATTCCACAAGGCCATATGTAATGCAGCCTGAAGTGGACGCGAAGTTGCAGAATTTAGAGGATTCAGGGATCCTGTGAGTGAGTGAGCCACGGCCATTGTTCCAGTTTTGAAGAAAGGGAAAGCACGTACGGTACTTTAAAGTGACAGTCACATACTCCACACTGTTCAGTATCCACTGTCTCGCATTGAGGACATATTTGCTTCCCTGTCAGGAGGGGGACGCTTCACGAAGATAGACCTAGAGCAAGCTGACAAATGGAAATTGAGGAAACGTCAAATAAATTTTTGACAAATAACACACACAGATTTTTTCCAGTACACTTGTCTTGTTTTCGGGATCGCCTCGGCTCCAGCCATCTGACAAAGAGCAAAGTTTTCCAAAGGAGCAAGTGCTTCAAGGGATACCGGGCACCAAATACGACCTCGCCAACACAATAGTTACAGGAACAGATGACGAAGATCAACTGAACAACCTACAGAGTGAGTATGGACAAGGAGGAAAGGAGGAAATCTCATACTGTGGACATGTGATCAAAAAAGATGGCTTACACAAGTCACTGGTGAAGATGATCGAAGCCATGCTAAGCGAACCACAGCCCCAGTTCGTGTCCCAGTTACAATCCTGCTTAGGGCTGGTGAAATATTTTCACAAATTCCTACCAAAACTCTCCACAGTGCTACAACTGCTGAACGCGCTGCTACAGACAGGATCACTCTGGAAGTGGTCTGAGAGCTGTGAACACGCATGGTTCAAGAGACTAAGAAAGGGATCACGGCAGACGAAGTGCTCACTCACTTTGACCCTTCCCTACCCATCAGGTTAACGTATGATGCTTCACCTTACAGAATCGGTGCAGTGTTGTCACACAAGCTAAAAGATGTCAGTAACTGATCGTGTTTGCTTCGAGATCATTAACAGTGTCAGAATGCAACTATGCTCAAATTGACCGAGGGGCCATTAGCCTAGCATGGGGAGTAAAGAGCACCATCAACACTCAACTGAGTCAATTTATTTCAACACGATAGGCTTTGTAGACTACTAATTTATAGAGTACAGAGGTACCCCTTCACTACAAAAGTGTCTGTCTTTCAACAACATCTTGACACTCAGGATCCTTCTTGAACAAGATGTATACACTTACCATTGTAAGTCACTATGGATTAAAATGTCTGCTAAATGACCTAGAGTACATCAATCAGTGTAGCTGGGAGCTTCTCTAATGCCTCTCCCTCCTACTGCAGCATCTATTCTATATATCTTCATCACATCTCTGTTCTCTGTGTCCGCCACCACCTCATACTCCTGTAGCTCCCTCTCCCTGTCTGCTGTCTCCTCGTCATGCAGGACCAGCTGATCCATCTCCTTCCTTAGGTTTTCCTGGTTACACGACTCAAAAGCATCGCTCACACACTCGACTATAACAATAATGTTCATAATTTCATTAATCATTACATTCACTTAGTGACCTATACTGTTGTTATTAGGAAAAATATGATTTGTTTTTAATTAGTGTTGGATCGATCAATTAACATCCTCAGATGGGTCCTCCTCAGATGGGTCCACCTCCAATGGGTCCTCCTCAGATGGGTCCACCTCAGATGGGTCCACCTCAGATGGGTCCTCCTCAGATGGGTCCACCTCAGATGGGTCCTCCTCAGATGGGTCCTCCTCAGATGGGTCCACCTCAGATGGGTCCTCCTCAGATGGGTCCACCTCAGATGGGTCCTCCTCAGATGGGTCCTCCTCAGATGGGTCCTCCTCAGATGGGTCCTCCTCAGATGGGTCCACCTCAGATGGGTCCTCCTCAGATGGGTCCACCTCAGATGGGTCCTCCTCAGATGGGTCCTCCTCAGATGGGTCCTCCTCAGATGGGTCCTCCTCAGATGGGTCCACCTCAGATGGGTCCTCCTCAGATGGGTCCTCCTCAGATGGGTCCTCCTCAGATGGGTCCACCTCAGATGGGTCCTCCTCAGATGGGTCCTCCTCAGATGGGTCCTCCTCAGATGGGTCCTCCTCAGATGGGTCCACCTCAGATGGGTCCTCCTCAGATGGGTCCTTCATAACCTCTGAGTAGATGTGAAGAACATGGTAAACCACCGCAGGGGCAAATTGACGGAAAGCTGGGAGGTGTTGGGTCAGAATGCGGCTTGCTTGGACAATATCGTCCCTCCTGAGAATTGCTTGAGTCTGTAGACCAGGTAGGGTAACTGCTAGGGAAAACTCCTTGATTGGCTTTACTGGGTGGGTATTCGGAAAATGAACGACAGAAACACGGTCCTTGACAGCAATGTATTGATGTGTATGTATGTACATGTTGTCCAAATCTATGCTGTATGTTGGTGGTGGTAGCGGTGGTGGTGATAATGATGATTTTTAAATTTGAAAGGTAAACGGGTTTCTCTGTGCACACAGTTCCTTACATTCTACATGCAGAATACTTCATTTTTTTAGATGGTGTTCCAACTTCTTGTCGGACACCGCAATTGTCAAAGCTTTAGCTATGTCATCCCTTCCTAACCTATCCATTAGATCAAAAGTGGTGGATAAGTGATTTTCAAACACAGATTCAACCACTATGACAAGGGAGGTTTTCCAATGCCTCACACAGAAGGCACCTAACGGTAGGTGATTTTTTTAAATAAAAATAAAGCAGATGTTGAATATCTAATTACACTTATGATGGTGTTTCAATACACCCAGTCACTACAAATATACAGGTGTCCTTTCTATCTCAGTTGCCAGAGAGGAAGGAAACCACTCAAAGATTTCAACATAAAGTCAATGGTGACTTTAAAACAGTTACAGAGTTTAATGGCTATTATAGGAGAAAACTGAGGATGGATCAACAAAATTGTAGTCACTCCACAATATTAACCTAACTTATGCATCCTGTTTGCAACAAGGCACTAAAGTAAAACTGCAAAAAATGTGGCAAAGCAAATAACATTATGTCCTGAAAACAAATTGTTATGTTTGGGGCAAATCCAGCACAACACATCACTGAGTACCACTCTTCATATTGTCAAGCATGGTGGTAGCTGCATCATGTTATGGGTATGATGAATATGGGAATATCCAAGATCCAAGATGGTGTAGCAGTTCAGACGTCTATGTTTTAGTCTTGTCGTGTCCCGTGTATATCTTTTTATCCTTTGTATATATTTTGGATGTATTTTTTTATATTTGTAACCTCGGTGTCAACATACTCAACATACTCTCTCTGCAACCCGCCTCACCCAACGTGGTATGGATCTGATATTTTCTATACTTTAGAACCCCAACCCCCAACAGAAGCTATCCAGCTAACTAGCTGCTAGCTAGTAGTCAGTTAGCCACTGCTAGCGGTCATCAGCTAACCTTAGCCCGGTCAACTCCTGCCAGTCTGCACAGCGTGATTCAACCCAGAGCATACCGGACTGCTTTTTCTACACATCTCTGGTTTCCTACCACAAGCTCTGAACCTTTTCACCTGGATCACCGCAGCTAGCTAGCTGCTATCCGTGTGACTACCCCCTGGTTAACGTCTCTGTCTTGAAGCAAGCACCAGTGAGCCTGGAACTAGCCTTGTGCTAAGCCCATCTCCCGGATAGCTGAAGAGGTCTATCATCCACTCCATGGGCTACAATACATGTTTTGCCAATTGGCCTTGACCCCTTTGACTGCCGACAAGGAGCCCCGCGGATTCCATTTAACAGGCTCCTCCGTCGTAACGTCCCCTGAAGGCCCGTCCGCTACCCTGCTAGCCGCGGCCTGCTAGCTGTCTAGAGCATATCGGACTGTTAGCTGAAGAGGACCATCAGCCAATTTCTTGGGCTACAATACTTATTTTGCCAATTGGCCTGGACCCTTTTATTGCCTACAGGGAGCCCTGCCGATCCAACACGACTGGACTGCCGACGTAACCGTCTGAGGGGGCTACAACAGACTTCTTCCGTCACGATGTCCCCCTAAGGCACTTCTGCTAGCCTGCTAGCCCCGGGCTGCTAGCTGTCCGAATTGCCGTGTCTCCAGCTCGCCTAGCTTCCCACTGGTCCCTATGATCACTCGGCTACACATGCCTCTCCCTAATGTGAAATGTTTTGCCCATTGCTGTTTTGGTCAGTGATTATTGTCTTATTTCACTGTAGATCCTCCAGTCCTGCTCAATATGCCTTAGTTAGCCATTTTGTTTCACCTCTCACACATGCGGTGACCTCACCTGGTCTAAATGATGTCTCTAGAGACAAAACCTCTCTCATCGTCACTCAATGCCTAAGTTTACCTCCACTGTATTCACATCTTACCATACCTTTGACTGTACATTATGCCTTGAATCTATTCTTCCGCACCCATAAATCTGTTCCCTTTACTCTCTGTTCCGAACGCAATAGACCACCAGTTCTTATAGCCTTTATCCCCTTTCCTACTCCTCCTCTGTTCCTCTAGTGATGTAGAGGTTAATCCAGGACCTGCAGCGCCTAGCTCCACTCCCATTCCCCAGGCTCTCTCATTTGTTGACTCCTGTAACCGTAAAAGCCTTGGTTTCATGCATGTTAACATTAGAAGCCTCCTCACTAAGTTTGTTTTACTCACTGCTTTATATCACACTCCGTTAACCCGGATGTCCTAGCTGTGTCTGAATCCTCGGCTTTGGAAGGCCACCAAAAATCCAAAAATGTCCTTCCCTAACTATAACATTTTCCAACAAGATAGAACTGCCAAAGGGGGCGGAGTTAGCCTGCAGAGTTCTGTCATACTATCCAGGTCTGTGCCCAAACAATTCGAGCTTCTACTTTTAAAAATCCACCTTTCCTGAAACAAGTCTCTCATCGTTACCACTTGTTATGGACCACCTTCTGCCCCCAGCTGTGCCCTGGACACCACATGTGAATTGATTGCCCCCCATCTATCTTCAGAGCTCGTACTGTTAGGTGAACTAAACTGGGACATGCTTAACCTGTTACTCCTACCCCCTACTTTTTCGAACATTCTGTTAAAAATCGCGCAACATTTCAGCGCCCTGCTGCTAATGCCAGGAATATAGTATATGCATATGATTAGTATGTGTGGATAGAAAACACTCAGACGTTTATAAATCATGGCTGTAACTATAACAGAACGTGCGTTTCATCGAAAAGTGCAGGAAAATCTGATCACTGAAAATGGAAAAATATATCCATGCGCGACTTGAACCCATTGATAAAGGTGAACCACATTTAATGGGGCTGAGGTTGCAATACCTACAGCTTCCACACGTTGTCTAGAGTCTTGTCATTTGCCTACTATTTGTTTCTTGGTCAAACAGATGCAAGGCAGCGCAGTTCTTCCGGTCTTCGACCGGATATTTTGGTTGGGATTTACCCGGACATTATTTCCAGACGGACAGCTAAAGAATATACTTCGCCTCGTGATCAATTTGATCGCTTATTAACGTTTACTAATACCTAAAGTTGCATTACAAAAGTATTTCGAAGTGTTTTGTGAAAGTTTATCGTCGACTTTTTTAATTTTAAAAAATGACGTTACATTATAAGACGCAATTTTTTTTCGTTTATCACACAGTCTTCATAGATCGATATCTAGGCTATATATGGACCGATTTAATCGAAAAAAAGACCCAATAGTGATTATGGGACATCTAGGAGTGCCAACAAAGAAGATGGTCTAAGGTAATGAATGTTTTATATTTTATTTGTGAGGTTTGTGTAGCGACGACTATGCACATTTTTTGTTTACGTCCCCTGCGGGTCTTTTGGGGTTTTACATGCTATCAGATAATAGCTTGTCATGCTTTCGCCGAAAAGCATTTTAAAAATCTGACTTGTTGCCTGGATTCACAACGAGTGTAGCTTTAATTCAATACCCTGCATGTGTATTTTAATGAACGTTTGAGTTTTAACTAGTACTATTAGCATTTAGCATAGCGCATTTGCATTTCCAGATGTCTAGATGGGACGCCTGCGTGTCAGGTAGGAGCATGAGGTTAACACCCCAGCCGTCCTACAATCTAAGCTAGATGCTCTCAATCTCACACAAATGATCAATGAACCTACCAGGTACAACCCCAAATCCATAAACACAGGCACCCTCATAGATATCATCCTGACCAATCTGCCCTCCAAATACACCTCTGCTGTCCCCAACCAGGATCTCGGTGATCACTGCCTCATTGCTTGCGTCCGTAATTGTTCCGCGGTCAAACGAACACCCCTCATCACTGTCAAACGCTCCCTAAAACACTTCAGCGAGCAGGCCTTTCTACTCGACCTTGCCCGGTTATCCCTGAAAGATTTTGACCTCATTCTGTCGGTAGAGGATGCCTGGTTATTTTAAAAGTGCTTTCCTCACCATCTTAAATAAGCATGCCCCATTCAATAAATGTAGAACCAGGAACAGATATAGCCCTTGGTTCACTCCAGACTTGACTGCCCTTGACCAGCACAAAAACATCCTGGCGAAATGCATTAGCATCGAATAGCCCCCGGGATATGCAACTTTTCATGGAAGTTAAGAACCAATATACACAGGCAGTTAGTGCTGTGAATATTTTTTATATATTCTGTAAACACTGTAAAGTCCATGGAGAATAAGAGCACCTCCTCCCAGCTGCCCACTGCACTGAGGCTAGGAAACACTGTCACCAGTGTTGTTGACCAGTAAATCCATAAGTGAGAATTTCAATAACCATTTTTCTACGGCTGGCCATGCTTTCCACCTGGCTACCACTACCCCGGTCAACAGCCCTGCACCCCCACAGCAACTTGTCTAAACCTACCCCATTTCTCCTTCTCCCAAATCCAGATAGCTGATGTTCTGAATGAGTTGCAAATGCTGGACCCCTGCAAATCAGCTGGGCTAGACAATCTGGACCCTCTCTTTCTAAAATTATCCGCCGCAATTGTTGCAACCCCTATTACTAGATATGTGGACAATTACAAATACCTAAGTGTCTGGTTAGACTGTAGACTCTTCTTCCGGACTCACATTAAGCATCTCCAATCCAAAATTAAATCTAGAAATCTAGAATCGGCTTCCTATTCCCATTTTGCAACAAAGCATCCTTCACACATGCTGCCCAAAAAAAACTTGTAAAACTGACTTCGGCGATTTCACCTTGATTCACCTGGTCAGTCTGTCTTGGAAAGAGAAGATGTTCTTAATGTTTTCTATACTGAGAGTATATGAACTCAGCAAAAAAATAAACATCCCCTATTTCAGGACCCTGTCTTTCAAAGATAATTCGTAAAATTCCAAATAACTTCACAGATCTTCCTTGTAAAGGGTTTATACACTGTTTCCCATGCTTGTTCAATGAACCATAAACAATTAATGAACATGCACCTGTGGAATGGTCGTTAAGACACTAACAGCTTACAGACGGTAGGCAATTAAGGTCACAGTTATGAAAACTTAGGACACTAAAAAGGCCATTCTACTGACTCTGAAAAACACCAAAAGGAAGATGCCCTCCCAGGGTCCCTGCTCATCTGCATGAATGTGCCTTAGGCATGCTGCAAGGAGGCATGAGGACTGCAGATGTGTCCATGGCAATAAATTGCAATGTCCATACTGTGAGACGCCTAAGACAGAGCTACAGGGAGACAGGACGGACAGCTGATTGTCCTCGCACTGGCAGGCCACGTGTAACAACACCTGCACAGGATTGGTACATCCAAACATCACTCCTGCGGGACAGGTACAAGGCAGCTTGATGACAGCTTTTCCCACCAAACATAACGATGGTCATTATAGCCAAACAGTTTATTTTTGTTTCATTAGACCAGAGGACATTTCTCCAAAAAGTACGATCTTTGTCCCCATGTGCAGTTGCAAACCGTAGTCTGGCTTTTTTATGGCGGTTTTGGAGCAGTGGCTTCTACCTTGCTGAGCGGCCTTTCATGTTATGTCGATATAGGAATCGTTTAACTGTGGATATAGATACTTTTGTACCTGCTTCCTCCAGCATTTTCACAAGGTCCTTTGCTGTTGTTCTGGGATTGATTTGCACTTTTTGCACCAAAGTATGTTCTTCTCTGGGAGACAGAACGCATATTCCTCCTGAGCGGTATGACGGCTGCGTGGTCCCATGTTGTTTATACTGGATGAACCAGACTTGAAGAGATCTACAATTTTTTTTCTGAGGTCTTGGCTGATTTTTTTTTTCCCCATGATGTCAAGCAAAGAGGCACTGAGTTTGAAGCTAGGCCTTGAAATACATCTACAGGTACACCGCCAATTGACTCAAATGATGTCAATTAGCCTATCAGAAGCTTCTAAAGCCATGACATAATTTTTTGTAATTTTCCAAGCTTCCAAGCTTTAAAGGCACAGTCAACATAGTGTATGTATCTTCTGACCCACTGGAAATGTGATACAGTGAATTATAAGTGAAATAATCTGTCTGTAAACAATTGTTGGAAAAATTACTTGTGTCATGCACAAAGTAAATGTCCTACCCGACTTGCCAAAACTATAGTTTGTTAGTGGTTGAGTGGTTGAAAAACGAGTTTAAATGACTCCAACCTACAGTGAGGAGAACAAGTATTTGATACACTGCCGATTTAGCAGGTTTTCCTACTTACAAAGCATGTAGAGATCTGTAATCTTTTATCATAGGTACTGTGAGGGACAGAATCTAAAATCCAGATAATCACATTGTATGATTTTTAAGTCCTTCTGTAGCTCAGTTGGTAGAGCATGGCGCTTGTAACGCCAGGGTAGTGGGTTCGATTCCCGGGACCACCCATACGTAGAATGTATGCACACATGACTGTAAGTCGCTTTGGATAAAAGCGTCTGCTAAATGGCATATTATTATTTATTATTATAAGTAATTCATTTGCATTTTATTGCATGGCATAAGTATTTGAAAACCTGCCAATAGTAAGAATTCCGGCTCTCACAGACCTGTTAGTTTTTCATTAAGAAGCCCTCCTGTTCTCCACTCATTACCAGTATTAACTGCACCTGTTTGAATTCATTACCTGTATAACAGACACCTGTCCACACACTCAATCAAACAGACTCCAACCTCTCCACAATGGCCAAGATCAGAGAGCTGTGTAAGGACATCAGGGATTAAATTGTAGACCTGCACGAGGCTGGGATGGGCTACAGGACAATAGGCAAGCAGCTTGGTGAGAAGGCAACAACTGTTGGCGCAATTATTAGAAAATGGAAGAAATTCAAGATGACGGTCAATCACCCTTGGTCTGGGGCTCCATGCAAGATCTCCCCTCATGGGGCATCAATGATCATGAAGAAGGTGAGGGATCAGCCGAGAACTACACGGCAGGACCTGGTCAATGACCTGAAGAGAGCTGGGAGCACAGTCTCAAAGAAAACCATTAGTAACACACTACGCCGTCATGTATTAAAATCCTGCAGCGCACGCAAGGTCCCCCTGCTCAAGCCAGCGCATGTTCAGGCCCGTCTGAAGTTTACCAATGACCATCTGGATGATCCAGAGGAGGAATGGGAGAAGGTCATGTGGTCTGATGAGACAAAAATAGAGCTTTTCGGTCTAAACTCCACTCGCCGTGTTTGGAGGAAGAAGGATGAGTACAACCCCAAGAACACCATCCCAACCGTGAAGCATGGAGGTGGAAACATCATTCTTTGGGGATGCTTTTCTGCAAAGGGGACAGGACGACTGCACCGTATTGAGGGGAGGATGGATGGGGCCATGTATTGCGAGATCTTGGCCAACAACCTCCTTCCCTCAGTAAGAGCATTGAAGATGGGTCGTGGCTGGGTCTTCCAGCATATATATAGACAACGACCCGAAACACACAGCCAGGGCAACTAAGGAGTGGCTCCGTAAGAAGCATCTCAAGGTCCTGGAATGGCCTAGCCAGTCTCCAGACCTGAACCAAATAGAACATCTTTGGAGGGAGCTGAAAGTCTGTATTGCCCAGCGACAGCCCCGAAACCTGAAAGATCTGGAGAAGGTCTTTATGGAGGAGTGGGCCAAAATCCCTGCTGCAGTGTGTGCAAACCTGGTCAAGAACTACACGAAACGTATGATCTCTGTAATTGCAAACAAAGATTTCTGTACCAAATATTAAGTTCTGCTTTTCTGATGTATCAAATACTTATGTCATGCAATAAAATGCAAATGAATTACTTAAAAATCATACAATGTGATTTTCTGGATTTTTGTTTTAGATTCCGTCTCTCACAGTTGAAGTGTACCTATGATAAAAATTACAGACCGCTACATAATTTGTAAGTAGAAAAACCTGCAAAATCGGCAGTGTATCAAATACTTGTTCTACCCACTGTAAGTGTATGGAACCTTCTGACTTCAACTGTATATATTTACAAACTGGGTGGTTGAGCCCTAAACCCTGATTGGCTGAAAGCTGTGGTATTTAAGACCGTATGCCATGGGCATGACAAATAAATAATTTTGTCTGTTCTAATTACGTTGTCAACCGGTTTATAATAGCAATAAGGCACCTCAGGGTTTGTGGTGTACTGCCAATATATTATGGCTAATGGCTGTATCCAGGCACTCCATGCTGCATTGCGCATAAGAACAGCCCTTAGCCGTGGTACAGTATATTGGCCATATACCACACCAATATACCACAATCCCTTGAACCTCAACCAAATTGAGACAGTTTGGGATGAGTCCGACCGCAGAGTAAAGGAAATGGAGCGAACAAGTGCTATGTGGGAACTCCTTCAAGAGTGTGCAAAGCTGTCATCAAGGCAAAGGGGGGCTATTTGAAGAATCTGAAATCTAAAATATATTTGTTTAATTAACACTTTTTTGGTTTCTACATGATTCCATGTGTTATTTCCAAGCTTTGATGTCTTAACTATTATTCTACAATGTAGAAAATAGTAAAAATAAAGAAAAACCCTTGAAGGAATAGGTGTTCTAAAACTTTTGACCGGTACTGTATGTATGTGTGTATATATATATATATATATATATATATATATATATATCAGTGGAGGCTCCTCAGGAGGAAGGGGAGGACCATCCTCTTCAGTGAATTTCATAAAAATACAAATATAAAACATTTAAAAAGTGACCCTTTTTAGATAAACTATTCTACATATAATCACGTCACCAAATAACGAATTAAAACACAATATTTTGCAATGAAGGTCTACAGTTGTCTCAACAGTACTCTGTAGGGTAACATCATGGTGCAGTCGGAGGACAACTAACTTCCGTCATCCTCTGGGTATCAGGTGTCAAGGTAAGACCCAAGTGCAGACTGTGTGAAGTAACAATGTTTATTGTATCAACAGGGGCAGGCAAACGACAGGTCAAGGCAGGCAAGGGTCGATAATCCAGAGTAGGAGCAAAGGTACAGGACGACAGGAAGGCTCAGGGACAGGCAGAATTCCGTAATCCAGAGGTGGAGCAAAGGTACAGGACGGCAGGAAGGCTCAGGGACAGGCAGAATTCCGTAATCCGGAGGTGGAGCAAAGGTACAGGACGGCAGGAAGGCTCAGGGACAGGCAGAATTCCGTAATCCAGAGGTGGAGCAAAGGTAGAGAATGTCAGGGAGGCTCAGGGTCAGGGACAGGCAGAGTGGCCAGGCAGGCAGGTACGGGGTCAGGGCAGGCGAGGGTCAAAAACCAGGAGGACGAGAAAAGAGAGGCTGGGAAAAGATGAGCTGACAGGACAAACGCTGGTAAGCTGGACAAACAAGACGAACTGGCACAGACAGACAGAAAGACAGGCAGTCAGAAAACACAGGTATAAATACCCAGGGGATAAGTGGGGAAGATGGGCGACACTTGCAGGGGGTGGAGACAAGCACAGGGACAGGTGAAACAGATCAGGGTGTGACACTGGGTACATTGATTTCAATACAAAACCTTGAAGGGTCATGGTTCTCACCCCCTTCCATAGACTTACACAGTAATTATGACTTCCAGAGGACATCTTCCAGCCTATCAGAGCTCTTGCAGCATGAACTGACATGTTGTCCACCCATTCAAAGGATCAGATAATTCATGTAGTACTGAAAGCATTATCTACAACTAGCTAGCACTGCAGTGTATAACATGTGGTAAGTAGTTGACTCAAAGGGAGGAAAGTCAATAGTTGAACAGTTTTGAACAAATTCATTTCTTCCAAAATGAAGGAGAAGCAAGAGAGAAATATAGAGAGGGATTGTCATTTTTATGCATTCTCAGTTTCACTTACTTAGCTTAATAAATGCAGCTAGCTAGTTTAGCCTACTGAAATGCCCTGCTCAAACAGAGAGACGCTACAGTATGTTAGTTAGCTGGCTATGACTTTCCAGCACAAAACTGGAACTCTTCCAAGTCAGGGTAAGTTTTTGATGTTCCTAATTTATTGTCCCCGGGACCCACCGGTGTAACTCCTTACCGGGGCGGCAGGTAGCCTAGTGGTTAGAATGTTGGGCCAGTAACCAAAAGGTTGCTGGATTGAATCCCTGAGCGGACAAGGTAAAAAAATATGTTGTTCTTCCCCTGAGCAAGGCAGGTAACCCACTGTTCCCCGGGTGCCATCGATTAAGACCTCTCTGATTCAAAAGGGTTGGGTTAATTCGGAAGACACATTTCAGTTGAATGCATGTAGCTGTACAACTGACTAGGTATCCAACTGACGAGGTATCCAACTGACTAGGTGCCCGCTAACTGTAACATTACTGCATGATTCTAGCAGTTTATCTAATGCGTTAGTTCTATTAGCTATGCTCACTGTCACGTTACTTTAGCTATAATATGGTGACAGCTAACGATGTAGGCTGTTTGTAGAGGTTTGGTTTGTAAAATTGTTTTGCCTGGTCACATACAACTGGTTTGTTTGTGCATTGAAGTCGACAAGCAAAGGGAAGAGAAGGAATACAACGTGGCTGTTATGAGATTGAACTCTGTTTACACGTGATCAGGGGTGTATTCATTCCACCGAATCTGTTAAATCATTTCTTAAATGGAAGCAAACGGAACAAAACAGGGATAAACATACTTGCAGTTGTCGAATAGAAACACTCATTTGCAGCTGATGGACTATACCAGCTGGATGGAGGCAAGAGTGTGCGGTATTGAATGTCACTGACTGTCACCTCATTTGTCTGTGTGCACCTATGTTGACCTGTGTGCACCTACGTTGTAAGCGTTCGTTCATATTCTAGGTTGCAGCATCCTCGTGATGGGTATAGGGAAAATGAGTGTATCATATAGTAGCCTAAACCTATTGCTGTTACATTGAACTAGGTGAATGGAAAATGAATGAGAGTCATCCAATATGCTGTACAACAAGGCCATGCTCATGAAAAAAACATCCTCCCTCATCTTAAACAGCACTGACCTCCACTGATATGCTGCACATACAGTGCCATCGGAAAATATTCAGACCACTCGACTTTTTCCACATTTTGTTACGTTACAGCCTTATTCTAAAATGTTTTTTTTATTTTTATCCCTGATCAATCTACACACAATAACCTATAATGACAGTGCAAAAACTGTTTTTTGGGAAATTAAGGTGAATTTATTAAAAATAACCAAATTAAATATGACATTTTTTTAAGTATTCAGACCCTGTACTCAGTACTTTGGTGAAGCATCTTTGACAGCAATTACAGCATCAAGTATGGGTATGACGCTTCAAGCTTGGCACGCCTGTATTTGGGGAGTTTCTCCCATTCTTCTCTGTAGATCCTCTCAAGATCTGTCAGTTTGGACGGGGAGCATTGCTGCACAGCTATTTTCAGGTCTCTGCCGAGATGTTCGATCCGGTTCAAGTCCGGGCTCTGTCTGGACCACTCAAGGACATTCAGAGACACTCCTGGGTTGCCACTCCTGGGTTGTCTTGACTGTGTGCTTCGGGTCGTTGTCCTGTTGGAAGGGCATAGCGCTCAGGACCCCAGTCTGAGGTCCTGAGCGCTATTGAGCAGGTTTCAATCAAGGATCTCCCTTACTTTGCCTCGATTCTGAATTGTCTCCCAGTCACTGCTGCTGAAAAACATGCCCACAGCACGATGATGCCACCACCATGCTTCACCGTAGGGATGATACCAAATTTCCTCCAGATGTGATGCTTGGCATTCAGGCCAAAGAGTTCAATCTTGGTTACATCAGACCAGAGAATCTTGTTTATCATGGTCTGAGAGTCTTTAGGTACCTTTTGGCAAACTCCACACAGGCTGTCATGTTCCTTTTACTGAGGAGTGGCTTCCATCTGGCCACTCTACCATGAAGGCCTGATTGGTGGAGTGCTGCAGAGATGGTTGTCCTTCTGGAAGGTCTATCCCATCTCCACAGAGGAACTCTAGAGCTCTGTCAGAGTGACAGTCACCTCCCTGACCAAGGTCCTTCTTCCCCGATAGCTCAGTTTGGCTGGAGTCTTGGTGGTTCCAAACTTCTTCCATTTAAGAATGATGGAGGCCACTGTGTTCTTGGGGACCTTCAATGCTGCAGAACATTTTTGTTACTCTTCCTCAAATCTGTGCCTCAACATAATCTTGTCTCGGAGCTGTATGAACAATTCCTTTGACTTCATGGCTTGGTTTTTGCTCTGACATGCACTGTCAACTGTGGGACCTTATAGACCGGTGTGTCTTTCCAAATCATGTCCAATCAATTGTATTTACCAAAGGTAAATATTGATCTCACCTAAGCTCAATTTCGAGTCTCATAGCAAAGGGTCTGAATACTTATTGAAAGAATGTATTTATTTTTTTGTATTTTAAATACATTTGCAAAAAATGTATATATTTTATTGTTTTCGCTTTTCATTATGGGGTTTTGTGTAGATTGCTGGATAAAAAATCAATCCATTTAAGAATAAAGCTGCAACGTAACAAAATGTGGAAAGATTCAAAAGGTTGGAATATGTGTTACGAATAACTATGAGTGGTGGATGGAATCAGGCGCAGAGAGCAGGGGTCTGTCGTTTATCAAATTTATTACACCGGTGCAACCGAAAATGATCACGCCAACACACAGGGCGTATATAGGTTGCCAGTTCAAAACAACAGGAGAAAACAGACCAGAGAATAAAGATAAGAAAACAAATCACACCATCAAACACAGAGTAACAAAAAACAAGCCCGCACAAAATACCCAGCGGGCCTAGTGCCCTTAAATACCCTACAAACAAACCCTAATACAAAACAGGTGTACCCAATTAACCACTAACCAGCACAAACGGAAAAGGAATCGATGGCAGCTAATAGGCCGGTGACGACGACCGCCGAGGGGTTAATGCGATAATAAGAGGGAAGTTGCAATCTATAACAAACCTCGTTTATCCTCCTCAGGACTTTAAATGGCCCCACACACTGCGGCCCCAGCTTCCGGCAGGGCAGGCGGAGGGGCAGGTTTCGGGTCGAGAGCCAGACCCTGTCCCCTGGTGCGAACACCGGGGCCTCACTGCGGTGGCGGTCAGCGTCTCTCTTCTGCCGTTTTTACTGGCCTGCCTGAGAGAATCCTGGACTGCCCGCCAGGTCTCTCTAGGGCGCTGTACCCATTCCTCCACTGCAGGAGCCTCGGTCTAACTCTGATGCCACAGAGCCAGGACCGGCTGGTAGCCCAGTACGCATTCGAATGGCGACATATTCGTAGACGAATGCCGAAGAGAGTTCTGGGCCAATTCTGCCCAATGAACATACCTCGCCCATTCTCCTGGCCGGTCCTGGCAATACGACCTCAGAAACCTACCCACTTCCTGGTTTACTCTCTCCACCTGCCCATTACTTTCGGGGTGATAACCAGAGGTAAGGCTGACCGAGATTCCCAGACGCTCCATAAACGCCTTCCAAACCCGGGATGTGAACTGGGGACCCTGATCGGAGACTATATCCTCTGGAACCCCATAGTGCCGGAAGACGTGGGTAAATAGAGCCTCTGCAGTCTGTAGGGCCGTAGGAAGACCAGGCAATGGGAGGAGACGGCAGGACTTAGAGAACCGATCCACAACGACCAGAACGGTAGTGTTCCCCTGAGATGGGGGAAGATCAGTAAGGAAATCTACCGAGAGATGGGACCATGGCCGTTGTGGAACTGGGAGGGGCTGTAACTTCCCTCTAGGAAGGTGCCTAGGAGCCTTACTCTGGGCGCATACCGAACAGGAGGAGACATAGAGCCTCACATCCCTAGCTAAAGTGGGCCACCAGTATTTCCCCCTAAGACCCCGCACTGTCCTATCAATCCCCGGATGACCCGCAGACGGTAGTGTGTGAGCCCACCGAATCAATTTATCACGGACACCAAGCGGTACATAACTTCGACCAGTTGGACACTGTATAGGCGCAGGTTCAACCCTCAACGCCCACTCGATGTCCGTGTCCACCTCCCATACCACTGGGGCCACCAGCCGAGAGGCTGGAAGGATGGGAGTGGGTTCGATGGACCGGTCCTCGGTGTAATAGAGACGGGACAGCACGTCGGCCTTAGTGTTGAGGGAACCTGGTCTGTAAGAGATCGTAAATCTAAAACGTGTAAAGAACATGGCCCACCTAGCCTGACGTGGATTCAGTCTCCTCGCTTCCCGAATATACTCCAGATTACGGTGGTCAGTCCAGATGAGAAAAGGGTGTTTAGCCCCCTCAAGCCAGTGTCTCCACACCTTCAGGGCCTTTACCATAGCTAGTAACTCCCGATCCCCCACATCATAGTTCCGCTCCGCCGGACCCAGCTTCTTAGAAAAGAAAGCGCAGGGACGGAGCTTCGGTGGCGTGCCCGAGCGCTGAGACAGCACGGCTCCAACTCCAGCCTCGGACGCATCCACCTCCACTATGAATGCTAACGAAGGGTCCGGATGCGCCAACACGGGAGCTCCGGTGAACAGTACCTTCAACTGGTTGAAGGCTCCATCAGCCTCTGCTGACCACCGCAGACGCACTGGTCCCCCCTTCAGCAGTGAGTTAATGGGCGCCGCTACTTGACCAAAACCCCGGATAAACCTCCGGTAGTAATTGGCAAACCCTAAAAACCGCTGCACCTCCTTTACCGTGGTCGGAGTCGGCCAATTCCGCACGGCGTTAACGCGGTCACACTCCATCATCATCCCCGAGCTGGAAATGCGGTAACCCAGGAAGGAAACGGCTGGTTTGGAGAGCACACATTTCTCAGCCTTGACGTATAGGTCATGCTCCAGCAGTCGCCCAAGAACCCTGCGCACCAAGGAAACATGCGCGGCGCGTGTGGTAGAATAAATCAAGATGTCATCAATATAGACTACCACACCCTGCCCGTGCAAGTCCCTAAGAATCTCATCTACAAAGGATTGGAAGACGGCTGGAGCATTCTTCAACCAAAACGGCATGACGAGGTACTCATAGTGGCCTGATGTGGTACTAAATGCTGTTTTCCACTCGTCTCCTCCTCGAATACGCACCAGATTATACGCGCTCCTGAGGTCCAGTTTTGTGAAGAAACGCGCTCCGTGGATTGATTCCACCGCCGTAGCGATGAGAGGTAGCGGATAACTAAAACCCACGGTGATCGAATTGATACCTCGATAATCAATGCACGGATGCAGACCTCCCTCCTTTTTCCTCACAAAAAAGAAACTCGAGGAGACGGGTGACATGAAGGGCCGAATGTACCCCTGTCTCAGAGCTTCCGTGACATATGTCTCCACAGCCAACGTCTCCTCCTGTGACAGTGGGTACACATGACTCCGGGGAAGTGCAGCGTTCTCCTGGAGGTTTATCACGCAATCCCACCGTCGATGAGGTGCCAAATCGGCATATTCTGGGGGAATGCACACGGTGGAAACCTGGTCTGGACTCTCCACCGTCGTGGCACAGATGGAAACTCCTATACACCTCTCTGAACACTCGTCTGACCACCCCTTAAGAGCCCCCTGTTTCCAGGAAATAACGGGATTGTGAATAGCCAGCCAGGGAACCCCCAACACCACCCGGAACCCAGGTGAATCAATAAGGTAGAAACTAATCCTCTCCCTATGATTCCCCTGTGTTACCATGTCCAGCGGAATCGTGGCCTCCCTGACCAGCCCTGACCCTAACGGTCGGCTATCTAAGGAGTGCACGGGGATAGGTGGGTCTATCTGCACTAATGGAATACCCCATTTACGGGCGAGTCCACAATCCATAAAACTCCCAACTGCGCCTGAATCGACTAGCGCCTTATGCTGAAGAGAGGGGAAAAACGCAGGGGAAAAAATTAACAAAAACATGTGACCAACAGGGAGCTCTGAGTGAGTTTGGTGCTTACTCACCTGGGGTGGCCGAGGAGTGTTCCGCCGACCATCTCGACTCCCAGAGGGACTCCTCCAACACCGGTCCGAAGTGTGTCCTCTCCGTCCACAATAGGAGCAGGAGGAGCCCCCTCTGGTCCCCCTAGATGCAGCTCCTCCCAACTCCATCTGAGCGGGAGTGGGAGAGCTGGAAGGTGGAATTAACAGGACCCCAGTCCAGGGCCTTGCCCGATAAACAGGAGACGAGGAGGCCCACACTCTCCTCACCCGAGGGAGCCGGACCCACGGTAGCCAGGTAGAGCTCTAGCTGGAGCAAAAATCCCTGGCACCCAGCTGCTGCTCCATCGTACTCCCTCGGGGGGGAGAGACGCAGTGCGCTGGACCCAGAGGACGACGTAGGTGGAGTAGGTGTTGAAGGTGGTGTCGGCAGTGGGAGAGCTGAGATAGACGTCGGTAGACCACTCCTCTCCCATCGTTCCATCCTCTCCATCATCTGATCCATTGCCATACCAATCCGATGGAGGACAGCTGTGTGGTGATGGACGCGCTCCTCTATAGTGGGGAGAGGGGTGGTCGCTGCTCCTGCTGACTCCATTTCTTCGGTGCGGGCTTCTGTTATGAATAACTATGAGTGGTGGATGGAATCAGGCGCAGAGAGCAGGGGTCTGTCCTTTATCAAATTTATTACACCGGTGCAACCGAAAATGATCACGCCAACACACAGGGTGTATATAGGTTGCCAGTCCAAAACAACAGGACAAAACAGACCAGAGAATAAAGATAAGAAAACAAATCACACCATCAAACACAGAGTAACAAAAAACAAGCCCGCACAAAATACCCAGCGGGCCTAGTGCCCTTAAATACCCTACAAACAAACCCTAATTCAAAACAGGTGTACCCAATTAACCACTAACCAACACAAACGGAAAAGGAATCGATGGCAGCTAATAGGCCGGTGACGACGACCGCCGAGCCCCGCCCGAACAGGAAGAGGCACCCTCTTCAGCGAGGTTCGTGACAATATGCTTCGTGCCTACAACATCAAAGCAGCAGTTCCGGAACCTAGAGAGGTTGATGTTAGCAAGACTACATACAGAACTGAATAAGTGAAATTTGACGTGGAAAGTTAATTAGCTACCAAAAAGTAAAGCTTACGTTCATCATAAATATTCATAATTGATATTTCAACCCATTGTATCTCTGTTTACAGGTCTATAATTCCAAGATGCATTAAGATATCCTAATTCTGTTTGTATATGTAGGGCAGACATCTGACTTCTTTTATTCCAAATATTGCAACATTGGGTTACATAAGCTTGTGCGGCCCATCCCCTGTCTAGCCAGGCACTGTTCTGCACTTATTGAGTTGCAATATCTATCAATTTAACCAGTGATGCAATCCCCCCCACACATTCTGAAATTGCATTTTTTTAGCATTGGAATGTGATCCAAAACGTGGTAACGGTGGGCTTTAGGACGATGCTGACGCCTCCAAGCGGTCTGGTAGGCTGTGTTCATCGGACTTGATTAAAAAAAGAATAATAATATGTCCACCCACTTTTAAAACCGAAGTTGCGCTCCTGAATTCAACCACTTTTGCAGTAAATACTTTTTTCCACCATTAACTTCTTGAGGGCCGGGGGCAGTATTCGGAAATTCGGATGACTGACGTGCCCAAAGTAAACTGCCTGTTACTCAGGCCCAGAAGCTAGGATATAATTGGTAGTATTGGAAGAAAACACTTTGAAGTTGCTTTGCTACAGGAGGGACTGGTGCACTTCACAAAATAGATGGCACCACGAGGAAGAACAATTGTGTGGATATATTGAAGCAACATCTCAAGACATCAGTCAGGAAGTTAAAGCTTGGTCTCAAATGGGTCTTCCAAATGGACAATGACCCCAAGCATACTTCCAAAGTTGTGGCAAAATGGCTTAATAAGGACAACAAAGCCATCACAAAGCCCTGACCTCAATCCTATAGAAAATTTGAGGACAGATCTGAAAAGCGTGTGTAAGAGCATGGAGGCCTACCAACCTGACTCAGTTACACCAGCTCTGTCAGGAGTAATGGGCCAAAATTCACCCAACTTATTGTGGGAAGCTTGTGGAAGGCTACCCGAAACATTTGACCCAAGTTAAACAATTTAAAGGCAATGCTACCAAATACTAATTGAGTGTATGTAAACTTCTGACCCACTGGGAATGTGATGAAAGAAATACAAGTTGAGATAAATCAGTCTCTCTACTATTATTCTGCCATTTCACATTTTTAAAATAAAGTGGTGATCCTAACAGACCTAAGAAAGGGAATTTGTACAAGGATTAAATGTCAGGAATTGTGAAACTGAGTTTAAATGTATTTGGCTGAGGTGTATGTAAACTTCTGACTTCAACTGTAAATGATTCTTGAAGAATATAACTCATAAATGCCTCATGAGTTTAATTCAACTGTCACACTCCATAAGAACCAAAATATACGTGTTTCTTTTACTCCTATGTTTGTAAACATTGTAAATGTAAACACACACTGTATATTCTCATAACATGGTTAAAACATGGATGGTCAGTCCTTGCATCCATAGCTCGACTATTAATCTGAGAGTGGTTACACTTCTCCAGGCCCATCCCTCAGCTTTTTACCAAAACAGAGGCTGGGCGGCCGTTTTGTTATTGTTTCATCTGTGGATTTGCCCTTTAAACAGCTGCATAATTATCAAGATATCAAAGTGTTACCAACAAAAAGGTAAACAATGGTCCCATAGCTAATGCAGCATATTGCATTCATTCATCACATGTAAATAACACTTTTCAGTCGTGCTCAAAGCATGACATTCCATGAGCACAGCATTTTGTTTTTTTTTAACTCAAATTAATGAGCCCAATCAGTCCTCCATGACAACTAAATCATAAACAACAGAGTAGCGCTTGCTAATAAGTTATTATAACAATTTGGCTAACCTATACTTCCATATTTCCAAGTCCTATTCTTGAAGATCAAGGGGTATAACATTTATTGGAATGACTGGAATTCTGATAGGCTTTGGTTTTTAATGTAAAGATATCATATTTATATTTATATCATACTTAATCATATTATTATATGTAGTAGAAAGCAATGGGTTAGAAGAAGCCTACATAACCAACCTATAAAGTAAAAATGACCATCCATATATGGCCAGTTATTTAACATTGATTTATTCTGCAACAGATGTCATTCAATTGGTAACATACATTTTTGTATTCTTCTACGGCCTCTTAAGGGGAAAGGAATCTAAAAGTAATGGAATGTAATCGGATTACGTTACTGGGTTTGGATAATCCTAAAGTTACATTACTGATTACAATTTTGGACAGGTAACTAGTAACTGTAACACATTACATTTAGAAAGTAACCTACCCAACCCTACCCAACCCTGCCTATATGCATCACTGAATGAGTGATGGTAGCTGTATGTTACACCTTTGTCCAAATGTTAGTTGTCTGCCTTTGTTAAACACACACACATGCCTGCACACACACACACGCATGCATGCATGCACGCACGCACACGCACACACACACACACACACACACACACACACACACACACACACACACACACACACACACACACACACACACACACACACACACACACACACACACACACACACACCACACCACCGTTCAAAAGTTTGGGGTCACTTAGAAATGTCCTTGTTTTTGAAAGAAAAGCACTTTTTTTTGTCCATTAAAATAAATTAAATTCATCAGAAATACAGTGTAGACATTGTTAATGTTGTAAATGACTATTGTAGCTGGAAACTGCTTTTTTTATTTATAGAGGCCCATTATCAGCAACCATCACTCCTGTGTTCCAAGGGCAAGTTGTTAGCTAATCCAAGTTCATAATTTGAAAAGGCTAATTGATCATTAAAAAAAACTTTTGTAATTGTTTGCACAGCTGAAAAATGTTGTCTGATTAAAGAAGCAATAAAACTGGCATTCTTTGGACTAGTTGAGTATCTGGAGCATCAGTATTTGTGGGTTTGATTACAGGCACAAATTGGCCAGAAACAAATAACTTTCTGCTGAAACTCGTCAGTCTATTCTTGTTCTGAGAAATGAAGGCTATTCCATGTGAGAAATTGCCAAGAAACTGAAGATCTTGTACCATGCTGTGTACTACTGCCTTCACAGGACAGCATAAATTGGCTCTAACAAGAAAAGAAAGAGGAGTGGGAGGCCCCGGTGCACAACTGAGCAAGAGGACAATTGCATTAGTGTCTAGATTGAGAAAGACGCATTACAAGTCCTCAACTGGCAGCTTCATGAAATAGTTCCCACAAAACACCAGTCTCAACGTCAACAGTGAAGAGACGACTCCGGGATGCTGGCCTTCCAGGCAGAGTTCCTCTGTCCAGTGTCTGTTATTTTGCCCATCTTAATCTTTTCTTTTTATTGGCCAGTCTGAGATATTGCTTTTTCTTCTTTGCAACTCTGCCTAGAAGGCCAGCATCCCGGAGTCGCCTCTTCACTGTTGACGTTGAGACTGGTGTTTTGCTGGTACTATTTAATGAAGCTGCCAGTTGAGGACTTGTGAGGCATCTGATATTCCATAAAAATCTGCCGTTTCCAGCTACAATAGCCATTTACAACATTAACAATGTCTACACTGTATTTCTGATCAATTTGATGTTATTTTAACGGACAAAAAAAGTGTGCCTTTCTTTCAAAAACAAGGACATTTCTAAGTGACCCCAAACTTTTGAACGGTAGTGTATATGTAAACCATAATGTATGTGCACTGTAATCCAACAGTGCATTGTGAGGTAAGGGTACATATTGATTCATGACTCCAGGTTATATATCCCTATTGAGGCAAAATGCTGAGTGGACTGAATGAATCTGGTGCTATAGACTCATCCATCACTGGTCTTCAGAGGGGGATGGAGGGGATCATCAAGGCCTTTATTTTAATGGAACTCCCACTGAACACATGGAGAGTGTAAGTTTGTTCTGATCCCACCTAAACCTTTTATCAAACAAATACAAAGCAAACATGGCAAATCAGTTTTTTGGTGGTGTCAACATTGAGTGTAGCCTGTTTGTAATTTGTATCTACAGTATGTATACCAAATAAACATTTCATGCATACTTTGTGAGTGGCAGTTATCTCAGTAGCTGAATTGCTACAGATGTCTGCTCTTTATTTGATCACTCTGTTGTTGCTGCGAATTTTCCTGCGCCGCCGGAAATCCAGATGAGCTTCGTGATTTACATGAATTCACTGAAAACCCACACTAACAAACAGTTGTATTGACAGTATTCCACTTTTCTTGTAGCCTCATGCTGACCAGCTAATAGCCTAACCGCTGATCAAGCAACATTACGGACTAAAAGTTCAAATCCTGTTGCTGCAGGATCATTTTTCTGCCAGAATACTGGTCAAATTACAATCTTCTTCTACAATCTGTAGAACACTTAAGAATTAAGGTCCAATGAAATGAGCATTAAGAGAGGCCTTTCATTGTCATCTGTCTGGATGACTGAGCCCGGTGGCAGTGACGTGAAGTGGCCGGTGACAGGCGTTTCGCCGTTCCCGAGTACTGCCGTCCCCACGCCAGGTCTGAGTAGCGTGGCCTGCCTCGCCAACACGGTACGGTAGCGGTGCCCCGCACCATATGGCATGGCATGCGGTTCAGTCCCCAGGATTGTGGAGATAGAGAACGTGAGGGATCCTAATTGGGGTGTTTTCTCGACCAGATGCGCAATAAATTCGCTGTCGGACGAGATTATCATCAGGATCATGACAGTAAGGAAGGGAAGGCGAGGCAGACTTCTGGAGGGAGGCTTGAACTCTCTATCTGGCTGTGAAAGCTGGGGCAGAGGAACGAGAGGAGCGAGCGCCTGAGCAACAGATTCACAGGCCTGTCTGTACGTACGTGTGTTTGGGGGTAGGCGAGACAATTGTTGGCAACGTGTGGAGATTCTCTGCCAAGCTCAGTGTAATAGTGTATTGTATTAGTTACTATAGTGTATTATAGCAGCACTGTAGCTGAAGCAGAAAAAGATATACAGTAGTAGCATGTGGCAGTCACAGCTGCAGTAACAGCCACACCCAACCTCTGATAGGAACCTAGGTATATCATCAATCCATATGGGACTTTTTGGAATCTTCATGTGTAGCACACAGACATGTGGAATATAGAATAAAGATGTAGCCTTGTCGGATGTACCCCTCTGGAGCAGGGCCCTGGGTGAATTAGCATAGCCTCTGATCTGGGGACAGCTCTGCATGGAGTGTGGGATTAGACTGGGGGGGGGGTTAAGGGGATGAGTGTGACAGTGACAGCCTCTGATCCAGGACCAGCCTATAATAACTGATTGGATTAGACCATGTTCCATACAGTTTATGGCTTCGAGTCCCACCGCCAACCGCCTCGCTCCTGCGTTAAACCTACGTTGTGGTTGAAACAACCCCTCGCTGTGCTGCGCCGTGCGTCTCCTAAAAACATGACCCACCAAGAACACCCTGCTGTCTGAGAGATGCTGTGCTGGGGGGCCTCCTGTGCTTTGACTGCTGTTGCTGCTGGGGGGCCTCCTGTGCTTTGACTGCTGTTGCGGGGCCTCTATGTTAAATACACCTCATAATATGTAATAGATGTCATGGGAAAGAGATCACAAGCTGGAGTATCAGGTGTAATGCAAACAGTAGCATACCTACAGTATTTCCCACGGGCACACACTGGTTGAATCAATGTTTTTTTCCACGCCATTTCAATGACGTGAAACCAACGTGGAACAAATGTTGAATTGACATCTCTTCCCAGTGGGTTGATGTGCTGTACAGTATGTTGGGAATATTCACTCACTTGGTGAAAATTCTATTATTTTTTTATGGTTATCCTGAGCGTTTTACCCATACAATTCTTCAGACAGGCTGCATAAATGACTATACACATTATGAATATATTAATGTTCGATTATTATAGGAATTTTGTGCTGTTTAATCAGAGAAAACAACAATTAGACAACCAACTCATGCTCCCATAAAGCCACAGGGTCTCGATAGAGTAGACTCACACTTGGTTTATTTGAGTGAAATATGCAGCCCATAATATTCATATCAGAGCCTTGTCTGGGGAAATTGACTCGGCAACCTTTCGCTGGGATTCGTAATTAATGACCCATAAATAATTCAGTCCTTTAAAAGCAATTATCAGGCTGAGAGTGTGATGGAAAATACTACTTTAAATGGAGTCTGAAAATTAGGATAAACTATTTACTCCGGAAGCAAGCACGGTACAGCGCCGAGCCGAGACACGTGGCCTCAAACAATAGTTGATTGACGAAGACGCTCTAAATCAGAGTTTAGATCAAGATTAGCTGTCTTCATCTTAGTATGGACCTTGCAGTGAAATGTCGTAAAGAAGAGCGTCAGAGTAACTGTAGGATGTTTATGCCCAGATACTTTCAAACAACCTTTATCTAAGGTTCTAAATAGGCTTTATTTAAATTAATTCTGAAGGAGAAAAGACTGTGTTTATCTCCTTTTCTGTCCCCGAGTCTACACTTAGCAAATTAATAAATGACAGAACGGGTAAGAGAGAGAAAAGAGAAAAAGAGGAGAGAAATTCCATCTGTCCACAACATTCAAATGAGGCTGCTCCACGGGCTGCGTCTGGCTGTGCCTTTCACAACTCTAAAGGTGAAACTCTCTCTCTCCCTCCCAGAGTTATGCCTCGACACCACCAGGGATGTGTCATTGGGAATTGTTTTTACTTCTACCACCTAGAGGGAGGGAGTGAGGAGAGAGCGAGAAAGTGGGGAGACAGAGAGAGAATGGTGGGGGAGAGAGGGGAGATAGAACTGATAACACAATAATACTTAATTCTGTGCGCCCACCTGTACAGTGGGATGAAGCCATGACTGCTGGTGCTGGGGGGGCTGGTGGGAAGAGAACAAGAACAGACTGTGTTGTTGATGAAGCCAAATCAGGGAGAAAATAATACCCAGCAGCAGATGCCCCATTGACGTGGCTGGCGTACCCTGTCTGTAATATTGATAGAGGTCACAGGTCAAGTGGATGTGACAATTCCAGCTCAGCTGCTTCCTGTCTGAAGGAATTTAATTTCCTGTTCCCCGGCAGATGTTGGAAATGTCGGAACGTGCCGTGTGGTGGGGGACAGAATTCCACAGTTAATTTGAATATTCCCATGACTCCAAATGGCCAATAGGATAAGATTTTTTTCTCCAGTTATTAGTTTTGTCCTGACAAAATGCTATTAGGATGTAATACAATTAAATGAGGGCAGGCATTGAAGTGCTGTGCAATGTCTATTTCTAAGTTTCTGAGGGGGTATGCCTTTCTACATATTTTACATTCAAGTATGTTTGTGAATCTCAGTTTCCAAGAGGATGAAAATATGCTCTATCATTATGTGTCCTTCCGCATTTTACAGCGCTTTATCCCCACCAACAACAGTCCTGTGTGTATTTGGAAGACTTTAATAACTTTGGACTAGCAGCAGGATCCACCTTGCTGGAAGGGAGTGTTCTTGTGGCTGTTCAAGCCCATAGCGTCTCAATCAATGATTTACAGCAGGAGCCAGTTACACTATGGAGCCAGTCAACCAGTCCAACGCTCCCATCCATCCATCAAGCATTGAGCATTCCAGAAATCAATTAAGCAATCAGGGGGAAACAAAGCTCCCTCTTCGGAGATCCACTCTGTTCCAGAACCACTAGAATATGGAATATTACTCCCTGAGCCAGGCAAGAGTCAGGATGTTCAGACAGTACACACATCTGTTCATCTGTTCACAAATGGCATTTATATTTGCATACACATTTGTGTGAACTCTTTCCCACCTACACACACACACACACACACACACACACACACACACACACACACACACACACACACACACACACACACACACACACACACACACACACACAAAGATGAACAGACTCCCCCTAACAATTACACATACACACACCCTCCGTCCCTCTCTTCTGCTGTACCCCAGGTGACCTCAGCGTGCGGGGCCAGAGCGATACAGAACGGTCCAGCAGGGCATTGTGTTTCTGCTCTCCACCACATCACTCTGGCTGTGTTTATTCAGAAGGCACTCAGTCGTGACGCAGGCACCTGCTTGGAGTACAAAGAGGCCCTGTTTGAGTTTAATGATTCCTAATGTATGATTATCCAGGTGCCAAAGAACATAATCGGAACTAAAAACATTACCTCTCCATAAGTACAGGGCTCATCCATGCAGAAAGCTGCAGTGTACTACTGGGTAGTAGGCTCCCCATTCGCCAACAGAAGCAGAGGTCAAAAACTATACTGGCCAAAAAGTGGAGAGAGCAACAGTACACTAAAGATCAACACAGTACAAAACGCGTGTTAATAAAGATTCAAGCAGGTGTGACGAACAAGAAGCTGAAAAAACGACATCCAGACCTGGACATTCATCAAGTATGCACAACGCATTACAGACAGTCATTCATGGATTGCAGTGTTCGTGTTTTGTTTAGACTTGAAAAGCATGCACTTGACATGGGTTTGGTCTTCTACATTCTTTTAATAGAGAAAGAAAATCCAAACGAAATCTCTCTCTCCATTTATACACAGATACATACAGTACCAGTCAAAAGTTTGGACCACCTATTTGTACTATTTTCTACATTGTATAATAGTAGCGAAGACATCAAAACTATGAAATAACACATATGGGATCATGTAGTAACCCAAAAAAGTGTTAAACAAATCAAAATATATTTTTTATTTGAGATTCTTCAAAGTAGCCACCCTTTACCTTGATGGCAGCTTTGAAAACTCTTGGCACACCTGGAATGCGTTTCAACTAACAGCTGTGCCTTGTTAATGCGCTTGAGCCAATAAGTTGTGTTGTGACAAGATAGGGGTGGTATACAGAAGATCGCACTATTTGGTAAAAGACCATGTTCAAACAGAAACGACAGTCCATCATTACTTTAAAACATGAAGGTCAGTCAATGTGGAAAAATTCAAGAACTTTGAAAACCATCAAGCGCTGTGATGAAACTGGCTCTCATAAGGACCGCCACAGGAAATGAAGACCCAGAGTTACCTCTGCTCCAGTGGATAAGTTCATTAGAGTTACCAGCCTCAGATTGCAGCCCAAATAAATGCTTCACAGAGTTCAAGTAACAGACTCATTTCAACCTCAACTGTCAGAGGACAATGTGTGAATCAAACCTTCATGGTTGAATTGCTGCAAAGAAACCACAACTAAATGACACCAATAAGAAGAAGAGACTTGTTTGGGCCAAGAAACACGAGCAATGGACATGAAACCAGTGGAAATCCGTCCTTTGGTCTGAGTCCAAATGTGAGATTTTTGGTTCCAACGATTGTGTCTTTGTGAGACGCAAAGTAGGTAAACGGATGATCTACTGTACGCATGTGTGGTTCCCACCATGAAGCATGGAGGAGGAGGTGTGATGTTGTGGGGGTACTTTACCGGTGACACTGTCTGATTTATTTAGAATTCAAGGCAAACTTAACCGGCATGGTTACCAAAAACATTCTGCAAAACACACCTCCAGACTGTATAAGGGCTATTTGACCAAGAAGGAGAGTGATGGAGTGCTGCATCAGATGAGCTGGCCTCCACAATCACCCAACCTCAACCCAATTGAGATGGTTTGGGATGAGTTGGACCGCAGAGTGAAGGGAAAGCAGCCAACAAATGCTCAGCATATGTGGGAACTCCTTCTAGACTGTTGGAAAAGCATTCAAGGTGAAGCTGTTTGACAGCTTTGCGCATTTTTGGCATTTTCTCAAAGGGTGGCTACTTTGACGAATCTCAAATATAAAATATATTTTGATTTGTTTAACACTTTTTTTTATCACTACATGATTCCATGTGTTAGTTCATAGTTTTGCTGTCTTCACTACTATTCTGCAATGTAGAAAATAGTAAAAAAATAAATACAAATATTTAAAAAAGTACTTCACTTTTGACTGGTACTATATAATTATGTGTACTCTTTGCGTCAGTATGGCATCAGCGCCTGTTCTCTTTGTATAGCTGTCAAATGGGTGTTGCTCTCTGAACTCAACATATAACTCATTACTCTTTGTGTGTGTGTGTGTGTGTGTGTGTGTGTGTGTGTGTGTGTGTGTGTGTGTGTGTGTGTGTGTGTGTGTGTGTGTGTGTGTGTGTGTGTGTGTGTGTGTGTGTGTGTGTGTGTGTGTGTGTGTGTGTGTGTGTGTGTGTGTGTGTGTGTGTGTGTGTGTGTGTGTGTGTGTGTGTGTGTGTGTGTGTGTGTGTGTGTGTGTGTGTGTGTGTGTGTGTGTGTGTGTGTGTGTGTGTGTGTGTGTGTGTGTGTGTGTGTGTGTGTGTGTGTGTGTGTGTGTGTGTGTGTGTGTGTGTGTGTGTGTGTGTGTGTGTGTGTGTGTGTGTGTGTGTGTGTGTGTGTGTGTGTGTGTGTGTGTGTGTGTGTGTGTGTGTGTGTGTGTGTGTGTGTGTGTGTGTGTGTGTGTGTGTGTGTGTGTGTGTGTGTGTGTGTGTGTGTGTGTGTGTGTGTGTGTGTGTGTGTGTGTGTGTGTGTGTGTGTGTGTGTGTGTGTGTGTGTGTGTGTGTGTGTGTGTGTGTGTGTGTGTGTGTGTGTGTGTGGAGGACCAACACTGCTACAACAGACTGGGGCTTCAGCATCAAAAGGCACAAGTCTGAAGGAAGGACGGAGGAGGTTTTGGACAGCTTGCCTTAAAGCTAGTTTCCTTAAAAGAAACAATAACAAAGCGTCCATCCCGTCTGTGTTTTGGTATAAAAAAAGCTGAGGGATGGGCCTGGAAAAATGTAACCACTCTCAAATTCATATACAGAGCTATCAATGCAAGGACTGACCACCCATGACATCACGATAGTTTTAACCATGTTTTGAGGTTTTACAGTGTGTTTACATTTATATTGTTTACAAACATTGGAATAAAACAAACTTACATTTTGGGTTTTGACTGGGTACAACAGTTGAACGAGGCTCATTAGAAATGTGTATGTTATATTTTTCAAGAATCAATGAGTATATACAGTGGGGCAAAAAAGTATTTAGTCGGCCACCAATTGTGCAAGTTCTCCAACTTAAAAAGATGAGAGAGGCCTGTAATTTTCGTCATAGGTACACTTCAACTATGACAGACAAAATGGGGGAAAAAATCCAGAAAATCACATTGTAGGATTTTCTATGAATTTATTTGCAAATTATGGTGGAAAATAAGTATTTGGTCAATAACAAAAGTTTATCTCAATACTTTGTTATATACCCTTTGTTGGCAATGACAGAGGTCAAACGTTTTCTGTAAGTCTTCACAAGGTTTTCACACACTGTTGCTGGTATTTTGGCCCATTCCTCCATGCAGCTCTCCTCTAGGGCAGTGATGTTTTGGGGCTGTTGCTGGGCAACACAGACTTTCAACTCCCTCCAAAGATTTTCTATGGGGTTGAGATCTGGAGACTGGCTAGGCCACTCCAGGACCTTGAAATGCTTCTCACGAAGCCACTCCTTCATTGCCCAGGCGGTGTGTTTGGGATCATTGTCATGCTGAAAGACCCAGCCACGTTTCATCTTCAATGCCCTTGCTGATGGAAGGAGGTTTTCATGGCCCCATTCATTCTTTCCTTTACAGTCGTCCTGGTCCCTTTGCAGAAAAACTGCCCCAAAGCATGATGTTTCCACCCCCATGCCTCACAGTAGGTATGGTGTTCTTTGGATGCAACTCAGCATTCTTTGTCCTCCAAACACGACAGGTTGAGTTTTTACCAAAAAGTTATATTTTGGTTTCATCTGACCATATGACATTCTCCCAATCTTCTTCTGGATCATCCAAATGCTCTCTAGCAAACTTCAGACGGGCCTGGACATGTACTGGCTTAAGCAGGGGGGACACGTCTGGCACTGCAGGATTTGAGTCCCTGGCGGCGTAGTGTGTTACTGATGGTAGGCTTTGTTACTTTGGTCCCAGCTCTCTGCAGGTCATTTACTAGGTCCCCCCGTATGGTTCTGGCATTTTTGCTCACCGTTCTTGTGATAATTTTGACCCCACAGGGTGAGATCTTGCGTGGAGCCCCAGATCGAGGGAGATTATCAGAGGTCTTGTATGTCTTCCATTTCCTAATAATTGCTCCCACAGTTGATTTCTTCAAACTAAGCTGCTTACCTATTGCAGATTCAGTCTTCCCAGCCTGGTGCAGGTCTACAATTTTGTTTCTGGTGTCCTTTGACAGCTCTTTGGTCTTGGCCATAGTGGATTTTGGAGTGTGACTGTTTGAGGTTGTGGACAGGTGTCTTTTATACTGATAACAAGTTCAAACAGGTGCCATTAATACAGGTAATAAGTGGAGGACAGAGGAGCCTCTTAAAGAAGAAGTTACAGGTCTGTGAGAGCCAGAAATCTTGCTTGTTTGTAGGTGACCAAATACTTATTTTCCACCATAATTTTTAAATAAATTCATTAAAAATCCTACAATGTGATTTTCTGGATTTTTTTCTTCTCATTTTGTCTGTCATAGTTGAAGTGTACCTTTGATGAAAATTACAGGCCTCTCATCTTTTTAAGTGGGAGAACTTGCACAATTGGTGGCTGACTAAATACTTTTTTGCCCCACTGTATCATTAATTGAATAGTCCAGAAATGGATGTAGCAACTAACGATTACAGCTTTAAGTGGGTTACATGTGATCAATAAAACGAAGCCTTGTACTACGAAACAGAGGGGTTACTACGAAACAGAGGGGTTACTACGAAGGTCAATGTCTAGGTAAATGTCTATGGCAACACATAATTCAGAACTAACACGCTCAGGGGGAGGCTCTCATGGACCAATGAAGTCGGATTCCCTCCCTCTTGCAAAGATTGTGTGGTCACCCCCTTCATTTTGACTTATTCAATATTTGATTCATCTTTGTCTGTCTTCTTCAAAACAGTAATATTAAAATACCTATCGCATTGCGCATTTAGTAACGTCAGGATGCATTTGAAAGTGTACGCTCAGTAAAACGTTTGCCTGACTTTAAAACATGATTTAATCATAGGTGGGGGGGGGGTAAGGTTTCTGTGCATTGATAAGCTCACCAAAGATGACATTAACGATATGTTTTTTTTTAAAGAAAAAAAATAACATAACTTCTAAAAGCCTGTTTCACAGCATAGCCTGCTGAAATTGCAAGATAACTTTTCTTTCATGTTGATTTCAGGCCCCAAAAGGAAAATGTGGCCCTGACTCGGCCACGGATTGATGGTTCAGCATCGTCTCAAGGAAGAGTTTGGCGTTTGACTAGCCATGTGCGACATGCACACACAGTTACAGCATGCTAGAGTTAGCAGCAGCTGCATGATCAATATCAATGGATGTTAGTATAATTTAATTATGCCAATGTGCTTTCATCAATTGAAAGCCCTTCATCTATTTTATGAGAATTTGTAAGATTTCTTGTTTGCATAAAATAGACGCAGACCAGTCTTTAAATAATAGGTAATAGAATTTATTCTCGGAGCGCGCTACCACTCAAAACACATTCATCAGTTTAAATACAGATCATGACGTCATTTCACTGTCTTAAACGAACTCCCCCCTCTCGACAGGACAAAGTAAGGTGAAAAGTTCATTCTAACTTACTAACACACTCCCAGATAACTTTTGACCCCTCAACATTATCGATCACCACTGAACTGACAGGTTTAATTAACAGAAACCCTAGGAATGCACTCACTGCCTAATCTAAAAACCCCAGAGCTAAGTTTCAGGTTGGGTCAACCATAGGCTAACGACCTTATGTGTTTACACAGTCCACAACCCATTTGTTCCTGCCCAGTTGGAATGGTTTTATTACTCCTTTCTCCTGTCACACAATTTCTTCTTATGAACTCATATTGTCTATTAAACATACAGAGTATAAGTTTACCTAGACACAATTCTATTATAAATGGGGATATTGTTTATTCATTTATCCATAATAAATCCATAATAAATTCAACAATGGATGAAGCCTGAGCTGGAATGTGAAGCTAACTGAAGCTAGCTCGCTTTAGTAAAGCCTGAGTAGATATAGCTTCAATTGTAGTATTCCCCTCCTCTGTTGTGGTGTTAAGCTCAAGGTGATGTCATAAAGCCAATGCTGACGTTGAAACATTTCTAGTGGAGAGGTTGGATGAGTACATCCGGATGGAAAAGTTCTCTCACGTCACCCCGCTCCTCCGCTCTCTCCACTGGCTTCCAGTTGAAGCTCGCATCCGCTACAAGACCATGGTGCTTGCCTACGGAGCTGTGAGGGGAACGGCACCTCAGTACCTCCAGGCTCTGATCAGGCCCTACACCCAAACAAGGGCACTGCGTTCATCCACCTCTGGCCTGCTCGCCTCCCTACCACTGAGGAAGTACAGTTCCCGCTCAGCCCAGTCAAAACTGTTCGCTGCTCTGGCCCCCCTAAAAAGATTTAGATGCACTATTGTAAAGTGGCTGTTCCACTGGATGTCATAAGGTGTATGCACCAATTTGTAAGTCGCTCTGGATAAGAGCGTCTGCTAAATGACTTAAATGTAATGATGTAAATGATGTATTCCTTATATAATGAACATTTCAGGTCATTCAATATTACCTGTGGGTACGAAGAATCCTTTTCAGGTCAGAGTCTGTTTGAGTGACGTTTGTGCCATATCTGAGCATCACAGCAGTACAAAAAAAAACAATTCTGATTGGTTGAAAAACTCCAGCGCATTACATCAACAAGCAGAGGTATACTCATCATTATTCTCCTCCACTGTCAGTGCCCAGACCCCTAGAGGTCTTAAGTGAATTATATTTAATGCATTAATGAGAAGGTGTCATTCATCCTCCAACCTCAGCTCTTTTGTAAAGCTCAGAGCCCCGAAAACAGGTTGGTTGATTCAATTATGTACACTGTTTGTTCTAAAGGGAACACAATTATTCACACCACTTCTCCACTGCCTATTAGTGTTCCTGAACTAACTTGTGGTCGATCAGTCAGTCAGCCAGAGCTCCAGCTCATCCTGCTACTGCTGCCAGTCTAATCTAAAGGGAACGAGAGAGACACCGCTAATGGAATTTTATATCAGTCAGAAACAAACAAGGGGAAAGAGGTGTGTGTGTGTGGTGGGGGGGATAATGCATTGTGTGTGTGTGGACGTGTTAAGTGTGGATGTTTACACTGTTACAGCTCTATGCAAAGGCACATCTCGTGCTAATAGGTTTTTCTAAATGCTATTTTCAGTCAAATTTAATGGGAATAAAATGACAATGTGTTCATTTTATGCTTTCAGATAATAATTTTTCCAGTTGGCAAGCATCAAAACTCAATTTCTGCTGTTGATAACCATGTCAGAGGAAACCTGAACCCATCAGGTGGTAGAAATTTCAAAGCCACAGTCAACAGAAGACATTCAAATTTCACTAGTATACCGTGGTAAGTGTACATTTGTTTGATTATTTTTTGTATCAATTCCCTGTACTTTAAAAAGTTGCCGCAGGCAATTTAAGGAGGTTGGCTTTACTCCGTGTTTCTCCGTTAGCTCTAGGCTGGAACCCACATCACACATTCAGATTGACACTCCTGTCTGCCTCCCCCGAAGAATACTGTCACACACACACACACACGGGAGACGGCGAGAGAGAGCGATTTAAATGTGATTTACACCATTGCACTCTGCAAATTGTATCGTGTGAAAAGCTTGAGCCCTTAAGCCAAGTCGATTATATTTCACCAGCTTTGGCTGTCAATCTTTCCACTGTTTACCAACAGGGCTGTGATTAGTAAATACTCAGAGCTGCCACACGATTCCCCACTCGTCCCAAACCTCCAAATCAATTTCCTTCTGGAAACACAATCCATGGCCTCTCGCCGTGGTGTTATTTGGCTTTGTGGAGACACCCCTAGAGTCCACTCATCCCATCTTTCTCCACACTCATCCCGTCTTCCTCTTCATCCGCTTCCTCATTCCCCCTCTTCCCAGGTCACCCCATTGCGCTGGGGGAGTGATAAGGTGTTCCATGTCAATCAGGCCTGTCTGATTAAGATCAAGCTGCGTGGTCCCTCTGCTCCATTCTGTTTACCTGTATCTCTCCTGTGTTTCCTCCTCCTTCACAACAGCCATGGTGGATGTGTGTTCTGACACTGTTGACATCACTGCTTTGGTATTTGGAGAGTGTTGCCATCTGGGTAAGATGCATCAAGCCCATTGGGTGAATCATTTACCCATGATGAATTGTGGTTTGATCCTCTTGAACACAACCACTGTGTAGAGTGACACACACACAGCGTTTGATTTGATTTTAGCTGTCGGTGATGGACTCGCAGGAGGTATGTTTGTAAATTAATTTGATCAAGCTATGTAGTCTATTGATTCCTTCTAATTTGATAAATTAAATAAAAATGCTTTGTTGTTTCTCTGCAATTTTGTGAAGTTGGCTTTAGCTAGCCAGCTAGATATAAGTTCCCAAACTCCCAACCCCATAACTTGCTAACGAGCCATTTCAGGCAATCAATCAAGTTAGATTAGCTAGCTTGTCTAAATATCTTAGATGGCAGCCTCCTGGCAAGGTTTCTAAACTTTCAAAAACAATAAATTACTAAATATACTGAATAAAACTCGTACTCCTTTCAATCTTTAATCCAGATTTGAACAGGGATGCAGAGAAGCATATTTCATTTATTTTATAAAGAACCACCAGTCGGGAGGATACAGACAGCTCAAAAGGTATGCTTAGATGTGCAGAAGAATACTTGGTTGAAATGACAATGTTATCAAGTGCTTGTCAAATTGTGAATGAGAGACTGATGAAGTGTGTGCGGCCCGCACAAGGAACAAAGCATGTCTCATGCCTTTCATGAAACTTTTTTTCAAATCATCAATAGATTCGCATCATGCAGCCTTAGAATGTATTACAAATCTAAAGATATAGCCCCGATGTTTGTATCACAACTAAAGTTGCATAAATGACTCTAAAGGAAGCATATAGGAGGTCCTGTTTCTTTGTTAACCTCTCAACACAGAATAACCTCATGTGTGTGCTCTCCCTCAGAAATCGTTTGGTCTAGCATAAGGACAACTCCGAGCATGCTATACTGTTCTTCTGAAATATACTACATTTTCTTCATATCATGTTTCTTTTGACCTGTCTAAAATAAATAATGGTGTAGGCTGTATTACATTGACTTATTAGACTTTTTTAAATGTAGATGTTCCAAATGTCTGCATCAGTGTCTTGTAGGCTGTGTGGAAGCCAGGAGATGCTAAACATGTTTATGTTAATTAACGGTTAATTACCGTCAGACTGGCAGTTAGTTGCTTGACAATCACCGGCTGCCAATGTCATGACCACCACAGCCCTAGTTAGTGCAGTATATTGAGAAGTGTGACTAACAACAGTCAAAATGACAACTGAACAGAAATAGAGGTATGCTTAGATATCCTGTGCAGAAAAAATACATTTAAAACATTTTTTTTTTTACATAATACCATAATGATTATTGCTCTAGATTGCAGGGGGGAAAAAAAGCTGTTTCGGGTGTTTGAAAAATGTAGCCTCCCTCCGGACCACTCAGCCTCCATCCTCAAGTTGATCTTGGTAACAGTATTTTAAACCTCTGTTTGTTTGTGAACTTCCTCTGCTTTAACTCTGGCCTTTTCACATTGCATCCACTACTACCTACCTGGCATTCAATGCAACACATGTATCTCTCCAACTAATAACATGAGAGGGAGTTTGTGTAGCCAGCACCACAGTATACATTCATCACAATCATTTTCACCACAAATGTCCTCCCTCATATGGACCGCCAACCAGTTAAACATGCTTAGACAACATGCTCAAATTGTAGGCATTATTTAAACTGGAGGCACATCGTTGACTTCCTAGCGTTGACTTCCTAATAACTAGAATTCCAATCCAGTCCCAGCTGTCTCTCCCCAACCCAACGGCTCCAAACTCAGAGCTCTGGGGCTTGTAGTTTGTTGACAGAGAGAGCGATGCCCCTCTGTTGTGGGATACTGTTTCCGTGTCGTGGTGGTGAGAGGAAGTGAACAGTGTTAATAGATAAGTATTGTTAATAAGTATTGTTGTTGTCCTGCACATGGCTCTCTGGCTCTCTGCTGGCCTAGCTGGCCATGCTGCAAGGCATTCAGGGAAGGGGCATCTGTGGCCAGATCACTCCACGCACGGCGGGCCGCGGGGCAGTGACACAGGCAGAGACTGCAGGCTGGTGCTAAGCTTTCCAACTGAGGGACTGACTGCTCTGGAACCCCAGATGAGTACCCAGTGGTGGGGAATAGTACCCAATTATCATACTTGAGTAAAAGTAAAGATACCTCAATAGAAAATGACTCAAGTAAAAGTGAGTCACCCAGTAAAATACTACTTTAATAAAAGTCTAGAAGTATTTGGTTTTAAATATACTTCAGTAACTAAAGTAAATGTACTTGCTAATATATACTTAATTATCAAAAGTAAAATTATATATTAAGCAAACCAGACAGCACAGTTTTCTTGTTTTGAAATGTACGGATAGCCAGGGGCACACTCCAACACTCAGAAATCCTTTACAAACAAAGCATTTGTGTTTAGTGAGTCTGTCAGATCAGAGGCAGTAGGGATGACCAGGGGTGTTCTCTTGATAAGTGTGAATTGGACCATTTTCCTGTCCTGCTAAGCATTCGTAACGTAACAAGTACTTTTGGGTGTCATGGAAAATGTATGGAGTAAAAATAGATACTATTCTTTTGGAATGTAGTGAAGTAAAAGTTGTCAAAAATGTAAATAGTAAGGTATAGATACCCCCAAAAATGACTTAAGTAGTACTTTAAAGTACTTAAAGTACTTTGCATCACTGTGAGTACCCCACTGTGGAATTGATCACCGCCACCCCTCTCCGGCTGGCTAGCGCTTCGCTGGCTTTCTCTCTCCGCTGCTTTCTCACTGTCTTTCTCACTTCGTTGTTTTGTTGTCTAACTAACACATATTTCCTTTTTCTCTTTCAGTATCACATTCCTCTTTCCAATTCTTTATATCTTGCGTATCCTTTTTCTAAAGATATCACCATCTTTTCTCTCTCTGTCTCCTCTGGCCGTCTCTTCCCTCTCTGTCTCCCCCTGGCCGCCTCTTCCCTCTCGGTCTCCCCCTGGCCGTCTCTCGGTCTACCCCTGGCCGCCTCTTCCCTCTCGGTCTCCCCTGGCCGTCTCTCGGTCTCCCCCTGGCTGCCTCTTTCCTCTCGGTCTCCCCCTGGCCGTCTATTCCCTCTTGGTCTCCCCCTGGCCGTCTCTTCCCTCTCGGTCTCCCCCTGGCCGTCTTTTCCCTCTCGGTCTCCCCCTGGCCGTCTCTTCCCTCTCGGTCTCCCCCTGACCGTCTTTTCCCTCTCGGTCTCCCCCTGGCCGTCTCTTCCCTCTCGGTCTCCCCCTGGCCGTCTCTTCCCTCTCTGTCTCTCGGTCTCCCCCTGGCCGTCTCTTCAATCTCTGTCTCTCGGTCTCCCCCTGGCCATCTCTTCCCTCTCGGTCTCCCCCTGGCCGTCTCTTCCCTCTCGGTCTCTCGGTCTCCCCCTGGCCATCTCTTCTCTCTCTGTCTCTCGGTCTCCCCCTGGCCGTCTCTTCTCTCTCTGTCTCTCGGTCTCCCCCTGGCTGTCTCTTCCCTCTCGGTCTCCCCCTGGCCGTCTCTTCCCTCTCTGTCTCTCTGTCTCCCCCTGGCCGTCTCTTCCCTTCTCTCTCTGTCTCTCGGTCTCCCCCTGGCGGTCTCTTCTCTCTCTGTTTCTCGGTCTCCCCCTGGCCGTCTCTTCCCTTCTCTCTCTGTCTCTCGGTCTCCCCCTGGCCATCTCTTCCCTTCTCTCTCTGTTTCTCGGTCTCCCCCTGGCCGTCTCTTCCCTTCTCTCTCTGTCTCTCGGTCTCCCCCTGGCAGTCTCTTCTCGCTCTGTCTCTCGGTCTCCCCCTGGCCATCTCTTCTCTCTCTGTCTCTTGGTCTCCCCCTGGCCGTCTCTTCCCTCTCTGTCTCTCGGTCTCCCCCTGGCCGTCTCTTCCCTCTTGGTCTCCTTCTGGCCGTCTCTTCCCTCTCTGTCTCTCAGTCTCCTCCTGGCCGTATCTTCCCTCTCGGTCTCCCCCTGGCCGTCTCTTCCCTCTCTGTCTCTCAGTCTCCCTCTGGCCATCTCTTCCCTCTCTGTCTCTCGGTCTCCACCTGACCGTCTCTTCTCTCTCTGTCTCTCGGTCTCCCCCTGGCCGTCTCTTCTCTCTCGGTCTCCCCCTGGCCGTCTCTTCCCTCTCTGTCTCTCAGTCTCCCCCTGGCCGTCTCTTCTCTCTCTGTCTCTCGGTCTCCCCCTGTCAATCTCTTCCCTCTCGGTCTCCCCCTGGCCGTCTCTTCCCACTCTGTCTCTCAGTCTCCCCTGCCCGTCTCTTCCCTCTCTGTCTCTCGGTCTCCCCCTGGCAGTCTCTTCTCTCTCTGTCTCTCGGTCTTCCCCTGGCCGTCTCTTCCCTCTCTCTCTCGGTCTCCCCCTGCCCGTCTCTTCCCTCTCTGTCTCTCGGTCTCCCCCTGGCAGTCTCTTCTCTCTCTGTCTCTCGGTCTCCCCCTGGCCGTCTCTTCCCTCTTGGTCTCCCTCTGGCCGTCTCTTCTCTCTCTGTCTCTCGGTCTCCCCCTGGCCGTCTCTTCTCTCTCTGTCTCTCGGTCTCCCCCTGGCCGTCTCTTCCCTCTTGGTCTCCCTCTGGCCGTCTCTTCCCTCTCTGTCTCTCAGTCTCCTAATGGCCATCTCTTCCCTCTCGGTCTCCCCCTGGCTGTCTCTTCCCTCTCTGTCTCTCAGTCTCCCCCTGGCCGTCTCTTCCCTCTTGGTCTCCCTCTGGCCGTCTCTTTTCTCTCTGTCTCTCGGTCTCCCCCTGGCCGTCTCTTCTCTCTCTGTCTCTCGGTCTCCCCCTGGCCGTCTCTTCTCTCTCTGTCTCTCGGTCTCCCCCTGGCCATCCGTCTCTTCTCTCTCGGTCTCCCCATGGCCGTCTCTTCTCTCTCTGTCTCTCAGTCTCCCCCTGGCCGTCTCTTCTCTCTCGGTCTCCCCCTGGCCGTCTCTTCTCTCTCTGTCTCTCGGTCACCCCTGGCCGTCTCTTCTCTCTCTGTCTCTCGGTCTCCCCCTGGCCGTCTCTTCCCTCTCTGTCTCCCCTGGCCGTCTCTTCTCTCTCGGTCTCCCCCTGGCCGTCTCTTCTCTCTCGGTCTCCCCCTGGACGTCTCTTCCCTCTCTGTCTCTCGGTCTCCCCCTGGCCGTCTCTTCCTTCTCTGTCTCTCGGTCTCCCCCTGGCCGTCTCTTCCCTAACTGGCTCTCGGTTTCCCCCTGGCCGTCTCTTCCCTCTCGGTGTTCCCCTGGCTGTCTCTTCCCTAACTGGCTCTCGGTTTCCCCCTGGCCGTCTCTTCCCTCTCGGTGTCCCCCTGGCCGTCTCTTCCCTCTCTGTCTCTCGGTTTCCCCCTGGACGTCTCTTCCCTCTCTGTCTCTCGGTCTCCCCCTGGCCGTCTCTTCCCTCTCTGTCTCTCGGTCTCCCCCTGGCCGTCTCTTCCTTCTCTGTCTCTCGGTCTCCCCCTGGCCGTCTCTTCCCTAACTGGCTCTCGGTTTCCCCCTGGCCGTCTCTTCCCTCTCGGTGTCCCCCTGGCCGTCTCTTCCCTAACTGGCTCTCGGTTTCCCCCTGGCCGTCTCTTCCCTCTCGGTGTCCCCCTGGCCGTCTCTTCCCTCTCTGTCTCTCGGTTTCCCCCTGGCCGTCTCTTCTCTCTCTGTCTCTCGGTTTCCCCCTGGCCGTCTCTTCCCTCTCGGTGTCCCCCTGGCCGTCTCTTCCCTCTCTGTCTCTCGGTTTCCCCCTGGCCGTCTCTTCCCTCTCGGTGTCCCCCTGGCCGTCTCTTCCCTCTCTGTCTCTCGGTTTCCCCCTGGCCGTCTCTTCCCTCTCGGTCTCCCCCTGGCCGTCTCTTCCCTCTCGGTCTCCCCCTGGCCGTCTCTTCCCTCTCTGTCTCTCGGTTTCCCCCTGGCCGTCTCTTCTCTCTCTGTCTCTCGGTCTCCCCCTGGCCGTCTCTTCCCTCTCTGTCTCTCGGTTTCCCCCTGGCCGTCTCTTCCCTCTCGGTCTCCCCCTTGCCATCTCTTCCCTCTCTGTCTCTCTTTCTCCCCCTGGCCGTGTCTCCCCCTGGCCGTGTCTCCCCCTGGCCGTTTCTTCTCTCTCTGTCTCTCTATCTCCAGAGGTGTGTTTATTCTGGTGTGATTGATGCAGGAGGGTTATGAAAATAGATCAGAACTTTCTATGTGATGTGTGTGTTTCTGCATGCAAAGCTCCACCGTATCTAGTTGTCCTGTTCCTTGTGGTTGTCCAGCACGCTCTCTATCTCTGTCCACGACAACCGTCCCAGAGTCTGTCACCCTCCGCTTTGGCCGCCGCCACGGTCTGGACACCCATCTGCGCTGCCATCGCCATGGTTACGGACATAATCCGCCACCGGACAACCAACTGAAAGCAAGGAGGCTTTTAGAATGTGACATGAAATCACCACACACTGTTTTCCACAACACACACACAACAACTCATGCTGTATCTCTGTTGTGGCAGGAAATAACATCAACTGTGGCAGTTTATAGCAGTTTTATCGCCATGGTGACTCTGAGCCCCACCTGTCAGTTTTGGCAGAGGCCCTAACATGACAGCTTTCCGTCTGCCATCTGATTCACACACAAACATACACATTTTTAAGGCCAGAAATTGGACAAAGCGTTTTCACACCAATCCAAACGTTCAGTGACACAAATGTTCAATGACACAGTCCATGACGCATTAAACATTCCTTTTTCTATACCTTTCCAAAAATTCATGAATTATGTTAACAAGATATTGCAATGCATTCACTTTATTTCTCACAATAATAAATTTCATAACCAGGCGACGTTATGGTTCTGGGTTTATTCCTGACCGTCAATAATAATGACAAATCATCCCTATAGCGACGACTGTAGTGGAGACGTGAAGATGTTAGAGACGGCTTCTTATCTTTGCTTGCTGTGTTAATCCCACAACATGTCAAGCAGAACATTACTACCTCACAGGTCCCGGGCTGAAGCAGAGCTGTTTGTTTTGAGCTCTATCAGGATTACCAAGGTAATTATCATGTGTAAACTCTGTAGCATGTGGCGTAGCAATGCTCAGAGAAGTTATTCATTTAATAGGAGTCTATTGACGCACCTGTGTGTCAATCTAAGTAAGAGATATTCACAGCATCCGACCATGTCGGCCTTCCGCATCTGCAGTGGAGGTTGGCCAAGCTTGAGCCGTGTTTGTCAAACCAGGAGACATCCCATCTGCAGTGGGGGTTGGCCAAGCTTGAGCCGTGTTTGTCAAACCAGGAGACATCCCATCTGCAGTGGGGGTTGGCCAAGCTTGAGCCGTGTTTGTCAGACCAGGAGACATCCCATCTGCAGTGGAGGTTGGCCAAGCTTGAGCCGTGTTTGTCAGACCAGGAGACATCCCATCTGCAGTGGAGGTTGGCCAAGCTTGAGCCGTGTTTGTCAGACCAGGAGACATCCCATCTGCAGTGGAGGTTGGCCAAGCTTGAGCCGTGTTTGTCAGACCAGGAGACATCCCATCTGCAGTGGAGGTTGGCCAAGCTTGAGCCGTGTTTGTCAGACCAGGAGACATCCCATCTGCAGTGGAGGTTGGCCAAGCTAGAGCCGTGTTTGTCAGACCAGGAGACATCCCATCTGCAGTGGAGGTTGGCCAAGCTTGAGCCGTGTTTGTCAGACCAGGAGACATCCCATCTGCAGTGGAGGTTGGCAAGCTTGAGCCGTGTTTGTCAGACCAGGAGACATCCCATCTGCAGTGGAGGTTGGCCAAGCTAGAGCCGTGTTTGTCAGACCAGGAGACATCCCATCTGCAGTGGAGGTTGGCCAAGCTTGAGCCGTGTTTGTCAGACCAGGAGACATCCCATCTGCAGTGGAGGTTGGCCAAGCTAGAGCCGTGTTTGTCAGACCAGGAGACATCCCATCTGCAGTGGAGGTTGGCCAAGCTAGAGCCGTGTTTGTCAGACCAGGAGACATCCCAAAAAATGTATCTTCTTATGAAAACGTCTGTAGCGTCTGAACAACTCTGTGGAGAGATGAGACTCTCACGAACTCGATGGTGTTCTCCGTTTTTGCACTACAACCCTCACAACTGTCACGGGACTCGTCAGAGGGTAACCCATACAAATGAATGGGCGTATGGAGGGAGTTTTGAGCCCACAAAAATAAAGGGTTAAATATGTGGCCAAAAAAACTAAGATATTTACTGAACTTTCTTATATCTCCTAGATATAGGACAGACACTTCAAAACCTTATTCCTTATGATTTCTTTTTATAGCTAAAGGGTCCCGAAAATGAAAATCAAAGAGCTAAATGATCCCTGGAATTAACATCTTAGAACAATTCCTTATGTTAGCTCCTCCCAACAGCTTAGACTGATGGAAGTTCTATCGTCAGACTCCTGGGGCCTCATTTATCCAGGTACTTGCGCACAAAAAAAACACAGTTAACCTTGCATAAGCCAGTTTTCCCACAAAGGTTGGTATTTATCCATTTTGAACATGATGGAATTGCAAGCAAAAAAAAATATTTTGGGGGGACAAGGGAGGTGATTGATGAGCAGATATTATAATAATGGTAGGCTAATAAAACATTAAAACGTTAAAATGATAAAACGGATGAGTTGGTTACCCCTTTGCTGCAATAACAGTCTCCACTCATCTAGGAAGGCTTTCCACTAGATGTTGGAACATTGCTGTGGGGACTCTCTTCCATTCAGCCACAGGAGGATTAGTGAGGTTGGGGGCTGATGTTGGACGATTAGGCCTGGCTCGCAGTCGGTGTTGCAATTCATCCCAAAGGTGTTCGAAGGGGTTGAGGTCGGGGCTCTGTGCAGGCCAGTCAAGTTCTTCCACACAGATCTCAACAAACTATTTCTGGATGGACCTTGCTTGGTGCATGGGGGCTTTGTCATGCTGAAACCGCAAAGGGCCTTCCCCAAACAAAGTTGGAAGCACAGAATCATCTAGAATGTAATTGCATGCTGTAGCTTCTCAATTTCCCTTCATTGGAATTAAAGGGCCTAGGCCAAACCATGGAAAAACAGCCCCAGACCATTAGTCCTCCTCCACCAAACTTTACAGTTGGCACTATGCATTCGGGTAGCTAGTGTTCTCCTGGCGTCCGCCAAACCCAGATTCATCTGTTCTCGACACCTGACACCTGTCAGCAACAGATGTGGCTGAAATAGCCAAATGCATTCATTTGAAGGGGTATCCACATCCTTTTGGCCATGTAGTGGGCCTAAATCATAATCATTTTGCAGGGCATGTCCTTTTCTGACATGACTGGTTTATTCCCACTATATAACAAATGTCCGTCTACCATTTGTCAATCGCTCATCTAATAGTCAACTATGCTCAAAAGTAAATAGACCGGTAGCCTGTCAGTATGGGTAGGCTACAGTATTGCTGAAAGATAGGACCGAGACATAATAGCCTATGTAGGGAGATTTTTTTTTAAAGCATTTCGCTACCATTTATAGTGTTGAAGGTTTTCAAGAGCACACTGGTCTCCATCACTGGGAAATTGAAAAAAATATGGAACTACCCAGACTCTGCCTCGAGCTGGCCGTCCAACCAAACTGAGCAACTGGGCAAGAAGGACCTTGGTCAGGGAGGGGACCAAGAACCTAATGACCACACTGACAGTACTACAGATTTCCTTAGCTGAGATGGGAGAACCTTCCAGAAGGACAACCGTCTCCACAGCACTTCACCATTCTGGGATTTATGGGAGAGTCGTCAGATGGAAGCCACTCCTGAGGAAAAGCCACATCACAGCACACCTGGAGTTTGCAAAACGTCACTTGAAAGACTGAAAGCATAGGGCAAAATATGCTGTGGTCTGATGAGACAAAAAATTGTACTCTTTGGCCTGAATGCAAAGCGCTATGTCTGGAGAAAATCAGGCACAGCTCATCACCCGTCCCCACTGTGAAGCAAAGTGGTGGCAGTATCATGCTATGGGGATGCTTTTCATCGGCAGGGACTGGAAGACTGGTAAGGGTAGAGGGGGGAAAATGAATAAAGTAAAATACAGGCAAATCCTTTATGAGAACCTGCTTCAGAGTGCAAACAACCTCAGACGGTGGTAGAAGTAGGAAAATGGCATCGACAGATAGGGCTGCCGTGCTTCTAGCTCTAAGGAAACTTTGCAGTATTTTTGTTGTTTTCTATGTTATTTCTTACATTATTAGCCAATAAATGTTACATACAGCCAGGAAGAAATATTGGATATCAGAGTGGCAGTAACTCACCAGCATTATGACCAGGAAAATTACTTTCCCTAATCGGATCCTTTGTTCGTACCCCCCAGGGCAATTGAACTCATTCCAGAGGCCGAACCAAAATAATGCCGGCGGAGAAGAGGTACTAGGAGTGGTCTTCTAGTCCGACTTAGGAGGCGCGCACACCACCCACTGCTTCCGGGTATATTACTTGCTAATGTTCAGTCTCTGGATAATAAAGTTGACAAGCTCAGGGCAAGGATTTCTTTCCAGAAAGACATCAGGGATTGTAACATACTCTGTTTCACGGAAACACGGCTCTCTCGGGATGTACTGTCAGTGACCGTCCAGCCAGTTGGGTTCTCAGTTCATCGCTCATACATGAATAAATATTTTTCTGGGAAGAAGGGCCCGGGGATGTATGATTAATGACTCATGGTGTGATTGTGATAAAATACAGGAACTCATGTCCTTTTGTTCACCTTTTACAAGCATTTCGCTACACCCGCAATAACATCTACTAAACACGTGTATGCGGCAAATAACGATTTGATTTTAAGATTTACATTCCAACAGGACAATGACCTCAAGCATACAGCCAAAGCAACACTGGAATGGCTTCAGAACAAGAACGTGAAAATCATTGAGTGACCCAGCCAAAGCCCAGACTTGAATCCCATTGTAAATCTGTGAAAAGACTTGAAGATTGCTGTTCACCACTGCTCCCCATCTAACTTAACAGAACTTGTGAAAATCTGCATGGATGAATGGGAGAAAATCCCAAAATCCAGATGTGCAAAGCTGATACAGACATACCCAAGATGACTCAAAGTTGTAATCAAGGTGTTTCTACAAAGTATTGAAATGAGATATTTCTGTATTTCATTTTCAATAAATTTGCAAGTATTTCTAAAAACACGTTTTCACTTTGTCATTATGGGGTATTGTGAGTAGATGGTTGAGGAAAAATTGATTTGATCCATTTTGAATTCAGGGTGTAACAACAACATGTAGAATAAGTTAGTCACTACAAAATATTAAAACATTGTGTCCACACCACTATGGAAATGTGCTATTTTTTAAAGAACATTTTTAATAACATAAGTCAATGGAGGGCTTTTTCCAGACGTTCACAAACCCACAAATATAGTATGCCTCTGATTTATCAATGAAAATGTGTATATTGCGTGCGACAGTTTGAACACCAACAATTTGTTGTGCTTGCAAATCCTAAAATCTCCACGTACGCCATAATTTTGTAAGAGATATACGCACGGTTGATAAATGAGGCCCCTGGAGAGGTGGTTGACTGACATTGTTTGTTCTCAGACAGAAGCACCCCTGGGATGGACTTTGGTCCTACCTTAATAAAGACATGCTTTGGTACTTTGGTGACTAAATGTATTTTTGCTTTGGGCTGGATGTGTCAATGTGTAGTTCATACATGCAGAATCTATGAGCAGAATTACTGGCTCACCTAAATTAGCCACGAAATCCCTAGTTTGAAAGTGATTGTTTTCTGGAAGCTGTGCTACGCATTTTCCCTACATTTCCCCCCACATGGGTCAGCCCCCAAGCAATTTGAGTTCCGGCCAATGAGATTCAGCCCCTCGCCATTTGAACTAGAGCTACAAAGAATCATGCACAGCAGAGCGAGAGAGAAAAAGAGAAAGAAATGATGTTGTGCACATATATCCTAGTACACAATTTTCGGGGGCCATATTTCGTTTAGCTCGTGGGCGCTACTTTCAAAACTTTTGGCAGAAAAGTAGGGATGTAACAATCACCGATAGGCATCGGTTCCCGATTTAAATAGTTTAAGATGCAAGTGCATCAGTCTGATCCAAATGTAGCATGCCTCAGTCAGAAAATCGTTCAAATGTTATGAATCGTCTGGTTCACTAAAATGTTGTGCTCATATTACATTCTATCTACCTTCAGAAAATACCTCATCTTTTGTGACAACTGATGCATCCTCTCCTTCAGTGTCAAACTGCATGTAACCGTGTTGACAGTCATTGATCTGCGCACTTGTGCCCAGCTTCGCGCAATACCTGCTGAACGAGGTTTACTATTTTATTTTGATTGTTCAGGTTTCCCATCAGTAATAGTTTTGGTAGTTTTGCTTTAAACAATCAGTGTATATGGTAAAGTTGATCACTTCATAACGAGGACAGCAATCACTTTTGCGAGGCACACTGCATGGCCAAAGTGAGAGGAAAAGAGTAGATCACTCCCTAACTTCCAAACAGTCAGAACCATTTGATTTTGAGATGGAGTGAAACAAAACGTTGTGGCTATTTTATAGCTAATTTGTAAACGATACATATTGATATATTACTAGCTAAAACACTTAATCGGCAAAAATTACAAGTTAATTAGTGGGTGTTGGTGATTTCAGAACCAAAACACGTAGGCTACATTGCCCTCCCTAATCTGATAGTAGTAGGGGTAGATTCCTAGTCCCCTTATGGCTGAGATCAGGTGCCTACATAGTACATAGTACTGTACATACACCATAGACAAACATAATTTATACTCACTCACTCACACACACGCACACACGCACACACACGCACACGCACACGCACACACACACACACGTCACCTCAGACAGATCCAGGGATTTTTTATTTTAGATTGGAATATTAATGTTTATGCAACAAATGTTAGAGCATGGTATCGAATTGAACAGAATAACATCAATTCGTTCTTTAATCGAACTGAATCTGCACCCAATCATTTCAAACAAAAACGTATCATTCTTGTGTAGTTCCGGAGCACATGTATCTAAATGCGTATCGAATTGTCTTGAAAGGGAAAGATGCACATCCCTACTGAAAAGTATTACAAAAGGTCGAGCAGAGAACGTTTTTGTCTCTTTCAGTTGCATTCTATTTGTATAGCATATCACTGTTCAAAAGTTATCTGTTACTACAGTGGACATTTCAGCAGATCAATCAATCACTTTATGCCTAGATTCCTTGACACTAAACAAGCTGCCTATGAAGCATTTTTTGAGCCACACAAGGCATGATATACCTCCTCAAGGACAAAACTTGCCAGCTATCGTAAAGACAAATACCTATTAATAATGGAAATATATGAATTATTTAGACAGAATTTGCAACTCGGAGAAAGTTGTTTGGCATGCGCCCATCCATGGCTTATGTTCTGATTCTTGTCTTATGTTGTATTGATTTGTGTTTTTGAGAGAGAGAGAGATATTTACTTATTCCAAAAATATTGTGTTACTGCTTGAATTTAAAATGGATTAAATTGAGATTTTGTGTCACTGGCACAATATCCCATAATGTCAAAGTGGATTTTTGGGGGGGAAATTGATTAAAAATGAACAACTGAAATGTATTGAGTCAAATAAATATTCAACCCCTTTGTTATGGCAAGCCTAAATAAATTCAGGAGTAAATATTTGCTCAAATACTCAAATAATAAGTTGCATGGACTCACTCTGTGTGCAATAATAGTGTTTAACATGATTTCTGAATAACTTCTGTACCCCACACATACAATTATCTGTAAGGTCCCTCAGTCAAGCAGTGAATTTCAAACACAGATTCAACCATAAAGATCAGGGCGGTTGTCCAATGCTTCGCAAAGAAGGGCACCTATTGGTAGATGAGTGTGAATACAAAAAGACGACATTGAATATCCCTTTGAGCATGGTGAAGTTATTAATTACACTTTGGATGGTGTATCAATACACACATTCACTACAAAGATAGTACCTTCCTAACTCAGTTGCCGGAGAGGAAGGAAACCGCCCAGGGATTTCACCATGAGGCCAATTGTGACTTTAAAACAGTTACAGAGTTTAATGGCTCTGAAGGTGTGTAAAATGTGTGTAGAATGTACATGTAACAACAAATTAAACATATGTAAAAAAGTGTATTTTTGTCCTCTGAAGAGGGAGGGTGGTGGATGGGCCCCCAAAAATAAATAAACACTTGGCAAAGAAATTAACTTTATGTCCTGAATACACATTTTCTGTTTGGGGCAAATCGAACACAACACATCATTGAGTACAACTATTTTCAAGCATGGTGGTGGCTGCATCATGTTATGTGTATGCTTGTCATTGGCAAGGACTATGGAGCTTTTTTATATAAAAAGAAACTGAATAGAAGTAAGTGCAGACACTGGGAGACAGTGTCTGCACTTTCAGCAGGACAATAACCTAAAACACAAGGCCAAATATACACTGGAGTTGCTTACCAAGATGACGTTGAATGTTCCTGAGTGACCTAGTTATAGTTCTGACTTAAATCGGCATGAAAATCTAAGGCAAGACATGAAAATGGCTGTCTAGCAATGATCAACAACCGACTTAACAGAGTTTGAATACGTTTTTAAATAATAATATTGTACAATCCAGGTGTGCAAAGCTCTTAAGCCATGCTCACACTGCAGGCCGTAATGCTCAAATCAGTTTTGTTTTTCATTTTTCATTTTCAATACATTTGCAAACATTTCTAATACCATGCTTTTGAATTCAGGCTGTAACCAGGGGTGAAAGTAAAGGACACCCAAGTGCGCAATTTTCTATTTATTATTCTACTAAAATTATAGGGTAGCCTGCTCTGCTGAGACTGACAAACAGATCAATAAAAACGATGTTGTCTGATCCAAATAATCTGGGAGGTGGGGACTCAAGTACAATTTGACGTCTGTCTAACCTGGAGGAGGAAACTATTGTTCAGAAACAAACAAACGTGGCACTGACCCAATGATAGTGAATATGCACACATCCACTGTTGTCCACGGGCACCTCGGTCTCGGCCACTGATCCTCGCGCTGTCCTCAATCGTCTCCGCCACGACAAAATGTAAGTGTTCTCCTCAAATGACAATTCAATTCCCAGTCAATTCACTAATTTGTCAAGTGGCTGATATGCAGTAATGTAAAACAGTGGTGTGAAAGCCTATGGTTTTCCTGGGGGCATGTTGTATGAATTGTGATAGGCTGACGTTTTACCGGACTGTACCGTACATGTGGAATAAGTCAAAGGGTATGAATACTTTCTGGAGGCTACAACTAGGGAAACCGCAGTTCCCTCTAAAGTGTAAATGACCTTTATATTCCAATAGAACAACCCACTGTACCAAGGCCACATTGTGCCACAAGGTGAGGTAGATAATGATTTCTTCCAGATTACCTTGCAGTGTCCTGTCCAGCATGGATAGGCTGTGGGTCCATTGAGGTCAGGGATGGGGGGAAGGGGGCTGGACTACCTGGGTGCAATCCTCGGGGAGATCTATTTGGATGATTGACCTATAATCATGTAGTAGATATTGTACTATTGCTCTTCCTCTCCATGGCCAGGCTGCCTTTATAACTGTTCAGAAAGATTCCACGTGTTGGTCACAATGTAACTTCTGCTGTTGTGTGTTCAAGAAGTGTCTTATTGATTGTCCTTTCCTAAACAGGGAGGTAGAGAACATCAGTGGGATTTGAATCGATCTCGATTGGATGTTCTGTTGTCGCTGTTGAGAAGTGTGGAAATCCACGTGCGTGTTGAGTGTGTATCAAACAGATTCTTTTGAGAGAAAATGCTAGGAGCTTCACAGAAGTAAAACAAACAAAAAAAAGTATAAAGTAATAAAAGACTGCAACAATGACCATGATCCTTGGTGTTTGTGTTCCTGGAACTAAAGTGCTGTTCGTGTGTGTCTGATTACACATGTTCTCTCTCAGCACTCTCCCATTATGAGATATACTCTGACCCAACCTGTTCTCTATTTTCTATACTGCATGGCTGTGCTAACAGCCACCTTATCACAGGTTTATTCACTGCATATTTGTCTGCAGCAAACCCAAGGAGAAAAAGTGATTTTAGGTATCAGAAAAGACATGAGAAACAGAGAGCAAGTGGGAAAAAACTGTCTAAAGTGCTTAAAAGATATTATATTATTATTATTATTATTATTATTATTAAAAGAGAAATGTATGTGACTTTCACTTCACAGAAGTTCCCTCCCCTTTTATGTTTGGCTTTGCGGAGTGTTATCTGGTATCTGCAATATAGCAAGCCATATTGACGTGATCTGTTGTTAGCTAGCAAGCCATATTGACGTGATCTGTTGTTAGCTAGCAAGCCATATTGACGTGATCTGTTGTTAGCTAGCAAGCCATATTGACATGATCTGTTATTAGTTGGCTAGCTATATTGATGTGATCTGTTGTTAGCTAGCAAGCCATATTGACGTGATCTGTTATTAGTTGGCTAGCTATATTGATGTGATCTGTTGTTAGCTAGCAAGCCATATTGAAGTGATCTGTTGTTAGCTAGCAAGCCATATTGACGTGATCTGTTGTTAGCTAGCAAGCCATATTGACGTGATCTGTTGTTAGCTAGCAAGCCATATTGACGTGATCTATTGTTAGCTAGCAAGCCATAATGACGTGATCTGTTGTTAGCTAACTAGTCATAATGACGTGATCTGTTATTAGCTAGCAAGCCATATTGACGTGATCTGTTGTTAGCTAGCAAGCCATATTGACGTGATCTGTTGTTAGCTAGCAAGCCATATTGACGTGATCTGTTGTTAGCTAGCAAGCCATATTGACATGATCTGTTATTAGTTGGCTAGCTATATTGATGTGATCTGTTGTTAGCTAGCAAGCCATATTGACGTGATCTGTTATTAGTTGGCTAGCTATATTGATGTGATCTGTTGTTAGCTAGCAAGCCATATTGAAGTGATCTGTTGTTAGCTAGCAAGCCATATTGACGTGATCTGTTGTTAGCTAGCAAGCCATATTGACGTGATCTGTTGTTAGCTAGCAAGCCATATTGACGTGATCTATTTTTAGCTAGCAAGCCATAATGAAGTGATCTGTTGTTAGCTAACTAGCCATAATGACGTGATCTGTTATTAGCTAGCAAGCCATATTGACGTGATCTGTTGTTTGCTAGCAAGCCATATTGAAGTGATCTGTTGTTAGCTAGCTAGCCATAATGACGTGATCTGTTGTTAGCTAGCTAGCCACAATGACGTGATCTGTTATTAGCTAGCAAGCCATATTGACGTGATCTGTTGTTAGCTAGCAAGCCATATTGAAGTGATCTGTTGTTAGCTAGCTAGCCATAATGACGTGATCTGTTATTAGCAAGCTAGCCGTGGTCCATCAATCAATGTCTGTCAGCAGCAATCGTGATAAAACACTCTTAAAAACAATGTTGAAACAAGTACATTAGGTCTACTTACCACTACATGTTTAGCTGTACAAAGTTTCTACCGGAATCATTATCAGCTAACTGTACATCGTCAAATGTACCCTTCTGCTGCTTGACAGGCAGAGCTGGGAAATGAACCTAAACCACTCATACGTGTCAGGTATAGTTCACTTTTATTTTATATCACTCAAAAATCCAATTAATGGGGGCCAATACCAATATTGAGAGATATTGTGAGGCTACCCTCATGTATCTGAAACTACATGACTGATGTTTACTGATCATGAAAAGCATGTTGCTGTCTAATTCTGATAATAGAGCTAAATGTGAGCAATTGTTTTGCATGGAATAATCTGAAATGTGTAGTCTACAGAGGTGACGATATCACAACCAAATAGATAACATTTATTTGACCATTCCTTGAAAACAGCATGCAGTTGTCATTGGTTTTAGTGGGCCAACCCTCTTCTGTTAGTTTGACCAATATATTGTTTTTATTGGTAATGTCCATGTACCACCCTGTTAAAGTCTTCCCTCTGTCCCCTCTCTCTCTTGGGGGATAACTCTGGGGCTACTCCTGGATGCTCCTAAGTCTTTGGGGAGACTGTGACCAGACCTGATCCTGCTCTATTCCAGTGGATTAGGTACCATCCCCCTGGAGGGAGGGTGTGTGTGTGTGTGTGTGTGTGTGTGTGTGTGTGTGTGTGTGTGTGTGTGTGTGTGTGTGTGTGTGTGTGTGTGTGTGTGTGTGTGTGTGTGTGTGTGTGTGTGTGTGTGTGTGTGTGTGTGTGTGTGTGTGTGTGTGTGTGTGTGTGTGTGTGTGTGTGTGTGTGTGAGAGAGAGAGAGAGATTTAGAGAGATTCAGAGATTTAGCAAGTCATTGTCTGGTGTGTTGGGTCCTGTCGGTGTCTTGTTAGCCCGTGCTGTGACTGGCTCTTAGGGGCTTTATGGGGTGTCTAACTGTCTAAGGCTTTCCACAGCTCCGCTGATCTCTGACCTCTTAAATCTCCTGTGCGCTACACCTTAACATGACACCTCAGTATAAATTCTATATATATGGTGACAGACACCAGGTGTGTGTGTGGGTCTCTTTCTCTCTCTCTCTCTCTCTCAAGGCCCTGGTCAGAATCACAGAGAACACTCAGCACTCTTAACAGAGAACAATCTCTGCGCTCTACCACAAACACCCACGACACTTACCTAGCTAGCACTAACACACCTGCTGTTCCTCTGTTCTTCAGCCTAGCTGAACACAGGTCTACTCTCCTTTCATCTGCTAGTGTCACTACACACACACATCTGTTCCCTGTGGCCCTCTCATCCGGGGCCAGCTTGGCCCACAGCCAGACACACACACATGGACCTTCTCCAAAAGGAGGACTCAGAGATCACAGGCGTGGCTGGACCACAGGGTGACACCCAGATACACACGCACACTAACAAACAAACACACTGACAAACAAACACACACACACACACACATATACATGCATCATCTAACTCCACCTGTCCCCGTTATACTTTACCACTATTCCCAACCCAATGAACAAGCTAGTAGTTACCTGAGAGAGGGTGCCAGCTCTATGACCCCCAGACAAAGACATTGCCCTAAGCTATAGAGTTAAGTCAGCCACCAATCCTTGCTACTGACACCAAGTACTGTGCTGACTAATAGCTTCTGATTCCCGGAACTGTTATATGACTGAATGAAAAATAAAGCAGGTCACATTCTATTATACTCCCAGACATCATCGGAATGAATCAATCACTGAAGCAGCATGCATTGCCTACGTCAGATGTGAATGGAGGAAATAGAGAGGTTGTACACATGGCGCCGGTACAAACTGTACAGTGTGAACTGTCACCCATCTCTTCCTGTTCATATTACACTGAACAACAACAACAGTTTTGCTGAGTATTTGGCACCGGAACATGCTGAACTGTATACCATGAAAACAACATTTTGTCGTTAGGACGTCCCCGGACCGTCACAAAATGGTCGCCTGGAGTTGTCAGGTCGTTCTGTCATGGTCTTTTCTAGTTTTTGTCTAGTTCCCAGTTTGTCCCAGGGCAGTTTTTAAGACCTTCTTCGGACGTTGTGTTATGGTCCCTGGGCGGTTTTGCCTAGACCCCGGGTTGTACCAGAGAAGTTTTTAAGACGCTCTTGAGACGTTGCATCATGGTCCCTTGGAGGTTTTTGTCTACTACTCAGCTTGTTCCTGAGCAAGAAAGGTGCCAGGGCAACCTAATTTCATTACACTTCCCCCTTGTTACTGTTGTCAAGTCCATTAAAGCCCTGATTGGTGCACTGTTGATCCATTCACAGCGCTTTGTCTTTTGGCAATGTCAGGGACACCCACACAAACAGTACTATAAACAGTGTTTTCAACATACATATTTGACACACTGTGACATTCTGTACATGATTATATTGTGTATATTTATTCATCCAGTAATTATTATTCACTTGGGATTCCCATGTTCCTGCTATGCCACCATGTCTGTGTCAATGACTGATTTCACCTCTATTCCTTTACTTTGTATATTTCCAAATACACTCCCGAAAAACTATTATGACAATAAAACTTGTTTTTTTTATATGCAGTACCAGTCAACAGTTTGGACACACCTACTCATTCAAGGGTTTTTCTTTATTTGTAATATTTTCTACATAGTAGAATAATAGTGAAGACATCAAAACTATTAAATAACACATGGAATTACAGTGGGGCAAAAAAGTATTTAGTCAGCCACCAATTGTGCAAGTTCTCCCACTTAAAAAGGTGAGAGGCCTGTAATTTTCATCATAGGTACCCTTCAACTATGACAGAGAAAATGAGAAATTGTAGGATTTTTAATTAATTTATATGCAAATTATGCTGGAAAATAAGTATTTGGTCACCTACAAACAAGCAAGATTTCTGGCTCTCACAGACCTGTAACTTCTTCTTTAAGAGGCTCCTCTGTCCTCCACGCATTACCTGTATTAATGGCACCTGTTTGAACTTGTTATCAGTATAAAAGACATCTGTCCACAACCTCAAACAGTCACACTCCAAACTCCACTATGGCCAAGACCAAAGAGCTCTCAAAGGACACCAGAAACAAAATTGTAGACCTGCACCAGGCTGGGAAGACTGAATCTGCAATAGGTAAGCAGCTTTGTTTGAAGAAATCAACTGTGGGAGCAATTATTAGGAAATGGAAGACATACAAGACCACTGATAATCTCCCTCGATCTGGGGCTCCATGTAAGATCTCCCCCCGTGGGGTCAAAATGATCACAAGAACGGTGAGCAAAAATCCCAGAACCACACGGGGGGACCAAAGCTCACCTGCAGAGAGCTGGGACCAAAGTAACAAAGCCTACCATCAGTAACACACTACGCCGCCAGGGACTCAAATCCTGCAGTGCCAGACGTGTCCCCCTGCTTAAGCCAGTACATGTCCAGGCCCGTCTGAAGTTTGCTAGAGAGAATTTGGATGATCCAGAAGAAGATTGGGAGAATGTCATATGGTCAGATGAAACCAAAATAGAACTTGTTGGTAAAAACTCAACTCGTCGTGTTTGGAGGACAAAGAAGGCTGAGTTGCATCCAAAAAACACCATACCTACTGTGAAGCATGGGGGTGGAAACATCATGCTTTGGGGCTGTTTTTCTGCAAAAGGGACCAGGACGACTGATCTGTGTAAAGGAAAGAATGAATGTGGCCATGTATCATGAGATTTTGAGTGAAAACCTTCTTCCATCAGCAAGGTCATTGAAGATGAAACGTGGCTGGGTCTTTCAGCATGACAATGATCCCAAACACACCGCCTGGGCAACGAAGGAGTGGATTCGTAAGAAGCATTTCAAGGTCCTGGAGTGGCCTAGCCAGTCTCCAGATCTCAACCCCATAGAAAATCTTTGGAGGGAGTTGAAAGTCTGTGTTTCCCAGTAACAGCCTCAAAACATCACTGCTCTAGAGGAGATCTGCATGGAGGAATGGGCCAAAATACCAGCAACAGTGTGTGAAAATCTTGTGAAGACTTACAGAAAACGTTTGACCTCTGTCATTGCCAACAAAGAGTATATAACAAAGTATTGAGATAAACTTTTGAAATTGACTTATTTTATTTAAATACGTATTTTCCACCATAATTTGCAAATAAATTCATAAAAATCCTACAATGTGATTTTCTGGATTTTTTTCTCATGTTGTCTGTCATAGTTGAAGTGTACCTATGATGAAAATTACAGGCCTCTCTCATATTTTTAAGTGGTAGAACTTGCACAATTGGTGGCTGACTAAATACTTTTTTGCCCCAATGTATGTAGTAATCAAAACAGTGTTAAACAAATCAAAATCATGTTATATTTTAGATTCTTCAAAGTACCACCCTCTGCCTTGATGACAACTTTGCACAGTCTTGGCATTCTCTCAACCAGCTTCACCTGGAATTATTTCCAACAGTATGGAAGTGTTCCCACATATGCTGAGCACTTGTTGGCTGCTTTTCCTTCACTCTGAGGTCTAACTCATCCCAAACCATCTCAATTGGGTTGAGGTCGGGTGATTGTGGAGGCCTGGTCATCTGATGCAGCACTCCATCACTCTCCTTCTTGGTCAAATAGCCCTTACACAGCCTGGAGGTGTGTTGAGTCATTGTCCTGTTGATAAACAAATGATAGTCCCACTAAGGGAAAACCAGATGGGATGGTGTATCTCTGCAGAATGCTGTGGTAGCCATGCTGGTTAAGTCTGCTTTGAATTCCAAATAAATCAGACAGTGTCACCAGCAAAAATCTCTAATTTGGACTCATCAGACCAAAGGACAGATTTGCACCGGTCTAATGTCCATTGCTCGTGTTTCTTGGCCCAAGCAAGTCTCTTATTATTATTGATGTGGTTACTTTGCAGCAATTCGACCATGAAGGCCTGATTCATGTCTCCTCTGAACAGTTGATGTTGAGATGTGTCTGTTACTTGAACTCTGTGAAGCATTAACTCTGAGATGCAGTTAACTCTAATGAACATATCCTCTGCAGCAGAGGTAACTCTGGGTCTTTCTTTCCTGTGGCAGTCCTCATGAGAGCTAGTTTCATCATAGCGCTTGATTGTTTTTTGACTGCAATTGAAGAAACTTTCAAAGTTCTTGAAATGTTCTGTATTGACTAACCTTCATGTCTTAAAGTAATGATGGACTGTCGTTTCTCTTTGCTTATTTGAGCTGTTCTTGCCATAATATGTACTGGCTACTTTGAAGAATCTCAAATATAATATATATTTTGATTTGTTTAACACTTTTTGCGTTACTACACGATTCATAGTGTTATTTCATACTTTTGATGTCTTGATGTCACTATTATTTTACATTCAAACTTTTAACTGGTACTGTACATATTTATCATAGAGTAACATTAAAACATAATAATATGCCCTACCAACATTAGACAACTATACTGAAAACCCAAACTCAAATACATGAAATAAGTAAATGAAATCAATGATAACTGATAAATAAAATAGCAGTGCAAAAAAATGTATTATAGATAATGAATCTGTTGGGAACTTCTGAATTTCTACAGACTTTGTGGGGCATCAGAAAGAATATACCCCAAATCCAGAGGTTGTGAGTTCAAATCCCAGGTGGGGTCATGTTGAAAAGTCAGTACTAGGTGATTAAATCAAATTTTCATTGATTCAATATTTTACACCATATTAGCTAGACAGCGTACCACTTACCCTAAAATCACCTTCATTACTTTACTTATAATGGTTTGGGACCATCTGACAAAAACCTCCAGGGGACCATGACACAATGTCTCAAGAACATCCCAAAAATGTCCTGACATGTCCTCAGTGACATTCTGGGAACGTACCGGGAACTAGACAAAGGTCCCCCAGAGAACGTTCCCTTGGGGCCATCATGCCAAGTCACCTTGACCACCATGAAACGTTCTCCTTGTGGGTCACTGAATGTTCCACGGATAACTTCTCGCCAAAATCCTTTTAAGGGACCTAATGGGAACGTTGCGAATGTCCTTAGGACATCCCCTGTTTGGGGGGTATTACCAGCAGTAGTGGACAGTGTTGAACTCCCACCCAGCTACTCCTATCGCCTTTGATCCAGGTCCGGATTCAGGGTCGGCATTAACAAAAGTCTGTACTATCTTTAAAATGTCACCTTTATCGCCCTCTCTCTACTTTCTCTTTCTTTCGCTCACTCCCTCTATCTCTATCAGTGGAGGCTGCTGAGGGGAGGATGGCTCATAGTAATGGTCGGAACGACGCTAATGGAATGGCATCAAACACATGGAAACCACGTGTTTGATGTATGTGATACCCTTCCACTAATTCTACACCAGCCTTTACCACAAGCGTGTCCTCCCCAATTAAGGTGACACCAACATCCTGTGGTCTCTATCTGTATCTTACACTCCCTCTCGCTTTCTCTCCTCACCCCCGCCCCCTCTCTCTCTCTCTATTGTCTCAACTCTAAAGCAAAGTCCCCTCTCTGATCTCAGCTCCATGGCAACCACAGTCCCTCTGGTTATGTTAGTCACCTCTCCAGACAGACGGACGGACGGACGGACAGACGAATATGAGATTCCAGGACAATAAAACAGGTATTTGCGGATGCCTAAATTCATGCACCCCATCCACTAACACACACATGTAGCTATGCTATAGTATGCTTTATGAGTGTGTGTGTGTGTGTGTGTGTGTGTGTGTGTGTGTGTGTGTGTGTGTGTGTGTGTGTGTGTGTGTGTGTGTGTGTGTGTGTGTGTGTGTGTGTGTGTGTGTGTGTGTGTGTGTGTGTGTGTGTGTGCGTGCGTGCGTGCGTGCGTGCGTGCGTGCGTGCGTGCGTGCGTGCGTGCGTGTGTGTGTGGACCTGCTCTTTTTTCATGAATCTTTGAGTTTTCTCTGACCTGTGCGTGTGTTCTCCTCTCACCTCGTGTGGGATTGGATGACTCAACACGTCCATTGAGAGGCTGCTTAGGGTTCCTCTCCTCTCGTTCCTTTCCTCTCCTCCTCCTAGGAGAGTGGTTATGGCTTTTGTTGTTGTTTGCCGCTGTCACCTCTCCTTGACCTGTGTTGATCTCTAGGTGGCTTGGTGTAGATCAATGTGGTGTGGTGGTGTAGAGTGGTGTGGGTTGGTATGGTGTAGAATGGTGTGGGTTGGTGTAGTATAGAGTGGTGTTGGTGTAGTGTAGAATGGTGTGGATTGGTGTGATGTGGTATAGAGTGATGTGGGTTGGTGCTGTGTGGGTTGGTGTGGTGTGGTATAAAGTGGTGTGGTGTAGAGCGGTGTGGTGTAGAGTTCTGTATAATGGTGTGGGTTGGTGTGGTGTAGAATGGTGTGGTGTAGAGTGGTGTAGGATGGTGTGGTTTAGAGTGATGTGGTGTAGGTTGGTGTAGTGTAGAGTGGTATGGGTTGGTGTGGTATGGAGTGGTGTAGGTTGGTGTGGTGTAGAGTGGTATGGGTTGGTGTGGTGTGGTGTAGGTTGGTGTGGTGTAGGTTGGCGTGGTGTGGTGTAGGTTGATGTGGTATGGTTTGGTGTGGTGTAGAGTGGTGTAGGTTGGAGTAGTGTGGTGTAGGCTGGTGTGGTGTGGTGTAGAATGGTGTGGTGTGGTGTAGGTTGGTGTGGTGTGGTGTGGGTTGGTTTGGTGTGGTGTGGTGTAGGTTGGGGTTGTGTAGAGCGGTGTGGGTTGGTGTGGTGTAGAGCAGAGTGGGAGGAACTGACAGGAGAGCACTGGAAAGTGGGGCTAACATCAGAAGAAAGAATGAAGAGGGGATCATATCAGAAGAAAGGATGAAGATGGGCTCACATCAGAAGAAAGGATGAAGATGGGCTCACATCAGAAGAAAGGATGAAGAGGGGATCACATCAGAAGAAAGGATGAAGAGGGGCTCAGATCAGAAGAAATGATGAAGAGGGGCTCAGATCAGAAGAAAGGATGAAGAGGGGCTCACATCAGAAGAAAGGATGAAGAGGGCCTCACATCAGAAGAAAGGATGAAGAGGGCCTCACATCAGAAGAAATGATGAAGAGGGGCTCAGATCAGAAGAAAGGATGAAGAGGGGCTCACATCAGAAGAAAGGATGAAGAGGGCCTCACATCAGAAGAAAGGATGAAGAGGGGCTCAGATCAGAAGAAAGGATGAAGAGGGGCTCACATCAGAAGAAAGGATGAAGAGGGGCTCACATCAGAAGAAAGGATGAAGAGGGCCTCACATCAGAAGAAAGGATGGAGAAACATGCACATTCTCAGTTTAATATTTTTTGTACTGTATTGAGAGAAAAATAGATTGTTTCAATGTAACACCAGGGTAAAATAATGAGGCAAAGCCTGATTCCTATCTCATTTAATCAGCAAATGGAAGGTGTGAATTTAACTACGCTCTATAAACAGCAGCACATACAGAGCGTTTCATTACAGTTTTGAAGCCTCAGTCTGTGGGCAAAATTAGTATTTGTTCTAATATAATCCTGTTTCACTGAAGAAGGTTTAAGAAAGTAGAAATTGTCAAAATAATTGAGATTCTTAAGCAAGAGAGTAAAAGAGAGGGAAAGAGGGAGAAAGGTGGAGAGAGAGATAATTATAGAGCCAAATTTATCATCTGTATTACGGTGCCACTGAGTTGTGTAGCAGGCAGTCAGGCGGAGAGACAGGCAGGCAAATAGGCGGGCGGGCAGGCAGACACACAGGCTAGTGGACTGGGAGATGAGTTTGGAGCGACACTGGTCCAACTGATTTGCTGCTTGCCTTCAGTGCCCAATCTGGGCAGACCAATCGCCCCCGAGTTTGCCCAACCAAGCTATCCATCTTTTTTCTCTCCTTCTCTCCCTCTCTCTATATCTCTCTCTATAGCTCTCTCTCTCTATATATATATATATATATATATCCCACTCTCTATATCTCTCTATAAATATATCTCTCTCTCTATATATATATATATCCCATTATCTATATCTCTCCTTCTATCTATATCTCTCTCTATCTCTCTTTAAATATCTCTCTCATATATATACAGTGGGGGCAAAACAAGTATTTAGTCAGCCACCAATTGTGCAAGTTCTCCCACTTAAAAAAGATGAGAGACGCCTGTAATTTTCATCATAGGTACACTTCATAGCTACACTTCAACTATGACAAAAAAAATACAGAAAATCATTTTTAATGAATTTATCTGCAAATTATGGTGGACAATAAGCATTTAGTCAATAACAAAAGTTTATCTCAGTACTTTGTTATATACCATTTGTTGGCAATGACAGAGGTCAAACGTTTTCTGTAAGTCTTCACAAGGTTTTCACACACAGTTGCTGGTATTTTAGCCCATTCCTCCATGCAGATCTCCTCTAGAGCAGTGATGTTTTGGGGCTGTTGCTGGGCAACACAGACTTTCAACTCCATCCAAAGATTTTATATGGGGTTGAGATCTGGAGACTGGCTAGGCCACTCCAGAACCTTGTGTTTGGGATTATTGTCATGCTGAAAGACCCAGCCACGTTTCATCTTCAATGCCCTTGCTGATGGAAGGAGGCTTTCACTCAAAATCTCACGATACATGGCCCCATTCATTCTTTCCTTCACACAGATCAGTCGTCCTGGTCCCTTTGCAGATAAACAGCCCCAAAGCATGATGTTTCCACCCCCGTGCTTCACAGTAGATATGTTGTTCTTAGGATGCAACTCAGCATTCTTTGTCCTCCAAACACGACGAGTTGAGTTTTTACCAAAAAGTTATATTTTGGTTTCATCTGACATTCTCCCAATCCCCAGATCGAGGGAGGTTATCAGTGGTCTTGTATGTCTTCCATTTCCTAATAATTGCTCCCACAGTTGATTTCTTCAAACAAAGCTGCTTACCTATTGCAGATTCAGTCTTCCCAGCCTGAAGAGCCAGAAATCTTTCTTGTTTGTAGGTGACCAAAGACTTATTTTCCACCATAATTTGCAAATAAATTCATTAAAAATCCTACAATGTGATTTTCTGGATTTTTTTTTCTCTCATTTTGTCTGTCATAGCTGAAGTGTGCCTATGATGAAATTACAGGCCTCTCTCATCTTTTTAGGTGGGAGAACTTGCACAATTGGTGGCTGACTAAATACTTTTTTGTCCCACTGTATATATCCCTTTATCCCACTCTCTCTCCCTCTCTCTCTTCCCCTTGCTCTTTATATATCCCACTCTCTATGTCAATTCAATTCAAGGGGCTTTATTGGCATGGGAAACATATCTTAATATTGCCAAAGCAAGTGAGGTAGATAATATACAAAAGTGAAATAAACAGTCAAATTGAACAGGAAACATTACATTCACAGAAGTTCCAAAATAATAAAGACATTACAAATGTCATATTATGTATATATACAGTGTTGTAACAATGTACAAATATATCTCTGTCTACTACTTTGACTTTGCTGTCCTTAAGCCATTTTGCCACAACTTTGGAAGTTTGCTTGGGGTCATTATCCATTTGGAAGACCCATTTGTGACCAAGCTTTAACTTCCTGACTGATGTCATGAGATGATGATTCAATATATCCACGTAATTTTCCTTTCTCATGATGCCATCTATTTTGTGAAGTGCACCAGTCCCTCCTGCAGCAAAGCAACCCCACAACATGATGCTGCCACACCCGTGCATCACGGTTGGGATGGTGTTCTTCGGCTTGCAAGCCTCCCCCTTTTTTCTCCAAACATAACGATGGTCATTATGGCCAAACAGTTATATTTTTGTTTCATCAGACCAGAGGACATTTGTCCAAAAAGTACGATCTTTGTCCCCATGTGCAGTTGCAAACCGTAGTCTGGCTTTTTAATGTCGATTTTGGAGCAGTGGCTTCTTCCTTGCTGAGCGGCCTTTCAGGTTAGGTCGATATAGGACTCGTTTTTACTGTGGATATAGATACTTTTGTGTCTGTTTCCTCAAGCACCTTCACAAGGTCCTTTGCTGTTGTTCTCAGATTGATTTGCACTTTTCGCACCAAAGTACGTTCATCTCTAGGTGACTGAACGTGTCTCCTTCCTGAGCGGTATGACAGCTTTGTGGTCCCATGGTGTTTACACTTGGGTACTATTGTTTGTACAGATGAACGTGGTACCTTCAGGCATTTGGAAATTAATCCCATGGATGAACCAGACTTGTGGAGGTCTACAATTATTATTCTGAGGTCTTGGCTGATTTCTTTGGATGTTCTCATAATGTCAAGCAAAGAGGCACTGAGTTTGAAGGTAGGCCTTGAAATACATCCACAGGTACACGTCCAATTGACTCAAATTATGTCATTTAGCCTATCAGAAGCTTCTAAAGCCATGACATAATTTTCTGGAATTTCCAAGCTATTTAAAGGCACTGTCAACTTAGTGTATGTAAACGTCTGACCCACAGGAATTGTGATACAGTGAATTATGTTAAATAATCTGTCTATAAAGTATTGTTGAAAAAATGACTTGTGTCATGCACAAAGTAGATGTCCTAACGGACTTGACAAAACTATAGTATGTTAACAAGAAAGGTGTGGAGTGGTTGAAAAACAAGTTTTAATGACTCCAACCTAAGTGTATGTAAACTTCCGACTTCAACTGTACTAAGTGTGTGTATGTACACTTCTGACCCTCTGGGAATGTGATGAAAGAAATAAAAGCTGAAATAAATCATTCTCTCTACTATTATTGTGACAAATGTTAAATGTATTTGGATAAGGTGTATATAAACTTCCGACTTCAACTGTATATATCTCTATATCTCTCTCGCTCACTCTATATCTCTCTCTATATATCTCTCTCTATATATCCCATTATCTGTGTCACACTGAAATGCCAGTGCTTTTGGAACGATCCTTGTTTGATACTAAACCTACAGAAACTGAGTAGGGCAGTAATAATGTACATAACATCCCACTGAAAACAGAGAGAGTGAACCTAAAAAGACAGATGAACAGGGAGGGGCACAGAGAATGATAGACAATGACAGAATAGGAGAGAGTGATAGGGAGAGAGACAGAGAGTGCCTTGTATTTAGCTCCCTGACTGATAAGTGGGGTGGACCCTGTACCCATGGTGCCTCAGTCCTGCTACAGGTCCATTACCCATCATCTTTATCTCCCAGGGATCATCTGCACCCCCCACAACTGCCCCTTACCTCTTATGATGGAGCGGCTGATGAGGCCATATTGTGATAGTGACGAAACTGAAGCGGGCACCACATCTCCCACAGACATGCCTACTGCCACCCATAGCTACAAGCGGTTATCACTGAAAGAACAGTACAGAGAGACAGAGAAACAGAGAGACAGAGACAGACATATATATATATATATATATAAATAAATATACATATATATACATATACATATATATATATATATATATATATATATATATATATATATATATATATATATATATATATAAATAATGTGGGCTGTTCAGGCTGTGGCTCTGGAAACATAAGGTGGACCGTTGATCCGTGGAACACATGTTGTTGATACTCTCACGCACTGGTGTGGCTACTGACCGTGCAGATGGGTGAGCCGTTGCCCGAGTGTGGTGACCGTGGAGACGAATGTTCACGCTCCGTGAATGCGTTCCCTCTGTAAGGGTCTCGTTTCCCTCCCCGGCTGCCAAGCTGTGATCAGTGTCACTAAGATCAGTGACTACAGTAGCAAAGTGTGCCGCCCCACATCATCACACAAAATGCCGCAGGACACACAACCACCACACAACCATCGACCATTTGCTTCCTAAGATTTGACCAAACAGAAAGAAGCGAAGCAATGAGACTTTTCCCACCCCCAGGCCTTTTCAGATCTCATTTGACGTGCAGTGTCATAATCAATGTGCTCCTTCACCTCAATAACATAATGGGAACATAAAGGCAGTCACTCCTGTACTTAGGTTGTGCTGTTTGAGGCTGTTTAATAATGCTCTGCCTATTACGATGCATGTGTTTCATCCAACCGTCCCGTTCTCCATCACGCAGACATCGTGATTTCCCCGAGTGAAGGATATGAAGTCAGACGGCGTGAGGTCAAATCCTGTTAGCGATGCATCTTCCGGGAAACGGCACCTTGTGTAGATTGTGCTGTTAGCGCGTGTTTAAAGGGACTCATAAACACACCGACTACAGTAATCAGACTATGTTGAGAAGTAACATTGGATCACAATAATTGGACTATGACAAAGACATGTCATCCCAGGGCGTGTAAGCCGTGCACTTCAGCTTGGACTCTGTCCACCGAGATGTGAAGACATTTCACTCACAACCGGTTCAACATCCAGACAAAATCACTGAGAATTATACTAAACACAATTAGCTTCAATGGTCTAGTGTCCCCATAAGGCTGAAGAGTCCTAAACAGATCAGTTAGACTGGACTAGGTAGGTGTTAGATTCATGCTGCTAGTGTGTTCTGTTCTGTGTTATGTGTGCTGACGATTTGCTACAGATTGAGATGGCTTTGACTAAATTCCACTCCTAGAGAGTGGAGGGCTGACGATTTGCTACAGATTGAGATGGCTTTGACTAAATTCCACTCCTAGAGAGTGGAGGGCTGACGATTTGCTACAGATTGAGATGGCTTTGACTAAATTCCACTCCTAGAGAGTGGAGGGCTGACGATTTGCTACAGATTGAGATGGCTTTGACTAAATTCCACTCCTAGAGAGTGGAGGGCTGACGATTTGCTACAGATTGAGATGGCTTTGACTAAATTCCACTCCTAGAGAGTGGAGGGCTGACGATTTGCTACAGATTGAGATGGCTTTGACTAAATTCCACTCCTTGAGAGTGGAGGGCTGACGATTTGCTACAGATTGAGATGGCTTTGACTAAATTCCACTCCTAGAGAGTGGAGGGCTGACGATTTGCTACAGATTGAGATGGCTTTGACTAAATTCCACTCCTAGAGAGTGGAGGGCTGACGATTTGCTACAGATTGAGATGGCTTTGACTAAATTCCACTCCTTGAGAGTGGAGGGCTGACGATTTGCTACAGATTGAGATGGCTTTGACTAAATTCCACTCCTTGAGAGTGGAGGGCTGACGATTTGCTACAGATTGAGATGGCTTTGACTAAATTCCACTCCTAGAGAGTGGAGGGCTGACGATTTGCTACAGATTGAGATGGCTTTGACTAAATTCCACTCCTAGAGAGTGGAGGGCTGACGATTTGCTACAGATTGAGATGGCTTTGACTAAATTCCACTCCTAGAGAATGGAGGGCTGACGATTCGCTACAGATTGAGATGGCTTTGACTAAATTCCACTCCTAGAGAGTGGAGGGCTGACGATTTGCTTCAGATTGAGATGGCTTTGACTAAATTCCACTCCTAGAGAGTAGAGGGCTGCGATTTGCTACAGATTGAGATGGCTTTGATTAAATTCCACTCCTAGAGAGTGGAGGGCTGACGATTTGCTACAGATTGAGATGGCTTTGACTAAATTCCACTCCTAGAGAGTGGAGGGCTGACGATTTGCTACAGATTGAGATGGCTTTGACTAAATTCCACTCCTAGAGAGTAGAGGGCTGACGATTTGCTACAGATTGAGATGGCTTTGATTAAATTCCACTCCTAGAGAGTGGAGGGCTGACGATTTGCTACAGATTGAGATGGCTTTGACTAAATTCCACTCCTAGAGAGTGGAGGGCTGACGATTTGCTACAGATTGAGATGGCTTTGACTAAATTTCACTCCTAGAGAGTGGAGGGCTGACGATTTGCTACAGATTGAGATGGCTTTGACTAAATTCCACTCCTTGAGAGTGGAGGGCTGACGATTTGCTACAGATTGAGATGGCTTTGACTAAATTCCACTCCTAGAGAGTGGAGGGCTGACGATTTGCTACAGATTGAGATGGCTTTGATTAAATTCCACTCCTAGAGAGTGGAGGGCTGACGATTTGCTACAGATTGAGATGGCTTTGACTAAATTCCACTCCTAGAGAATAGAGGGCTGACGATTTGCTACAGATTGAGATGGCTTTGACTAAATTCCACTCCTAGAGAGTGGAGGGCTGACGATTTGCTACAGATTGAGATGGCTTTGACTAAATTCCACTCCTAGAGAGTGGAGGGCTGACGATTTGCTACAGATTGAGATGGCTTTGACTAAATTCCACTCCTTGAGAGTGGAGGGCTGACGATTTGCTACAGATTGAGATGGCTTTGACTAAATTCCACTCCTTGAGAGTGGAGGGCTGACGATTTGCTACAGATTGAGATGGCTTTGACTAAATTCCACTCCTAGAGAGTGGAGGGCTGACGATTTGCTACAGATTGAGATGGCTTTGACTAAATTCCACTCCTAGAGAGTGGAGGGCTGACGATTTGCTACAGATTGAGATGGCTTTGACTAAATTCCACTCCTAGAGAATGGAGGGCTGACGATTCGCTACAGATTGAGATGGCTTTGACTAAATTCCACTCCTAGAGAGTGGAGGGCTGACGATTTGCTACAGATTGAGATGGCTTTGACTAAATTCCACTCCTAGAGAGTAGAGGGCTGACGATTTGCTACAGATTGAGATGGCTTTGATTAAATTCCACTCCTAGAGAGTGGAGGGCTGACGATTTGCTACAGATTGAGATGGCTTTGACTAAATTCCACTCCTTGAGAGTGGAGGGCTGACGATTTGCTACAGATTGAGATGGCTTTGACTAAATTCCACTCCTAGAGAGTAGAGGGCTGACGATTTGCTACAGATTGAGATGGCTTTGATTAAATTCCACTCCTAGAGAGTGGAGGGCTGACGATTTGCTACAGATTGAGATGGCTTTGACTAAATTCCACTCCTAGAGAATAGAGGGCTGACGATTTGCTACAGATTGAGATGGCTTTGACTAAATTCCACTCCTAGAGAGTGGAGGGCTGACGATTTGCTACAGATTGAGATGGCTTTGACTAAATTCCACTCCTAGAGAGTGGAGGGCTGACGATTTGCTACAGATTGAGATGGCTTTGACTAAATTCCACTCCTAGAGAGTGGAGGGCTGACGATTTGCTACAGATTGAGATGGCTTTGACTAAATTCCACTCCTAGAGAGTGGAGGGCTGACGATTTGCTACAGATTGAGATGGCTTTGACTAAATTCCACTCCTAGAGAGTGGAGGGCTGACGATTTGCTACAGATTGAGATGGCTTTGACTAAATTCCACTCCTAGAGAGTGGAGGGCTGACGCATTTGGCAGAGACATTTAATTTAGCAGCTCCGACGTTTAACGGAGGACACACATAAGCATGCCAACACACACATAAATAAATGGCAGTATTCCCTCCCTCTGGTCCTCGTCCCTCGCTTTCTTCATTCCTCTTCTCCCTCTCTGCTCCTCTCCTCCCCCTCATCCTCTTTTGTTTTCATCAGATTGTGTCTTCTCTCCTCCCCTTCTCTCCTGCTCCTTGAGAGAAAGATAGTTAGAGAAAGAAAGAGCATAGAAACATGAAGGAAGGAAAACCACAATATCCCCCCCCACCCAAATGCCCCTCACTGTCCCTCAGCCCCTGCGTTTCCTGCTTCGGCCCCCTAGCCCCCCAACTGCCTAGTTAAGTCCATCTTCCCTAAGCTCGCTTCATTAGTGAGCGTCCAGAGGGAGGAAGAGTAACAGTAACAACAGGACATGTAAATAACATATTTAAACACGGCCATTTCTTCTCCTCTTGTGGATGAACAGGCACAAAGGGAGGAGTCTCTCCCTCTGTCGTTCTTCATCTCCTCCTTTCATCTTTCCTTCTCATCTCTCCACATTTAAGCAAAAGGGCTTTGATTTGCTTTAAGGGGGTATTTTTTTCTGTCTGTTTTGTGTTTTTGGCACCACAGTTGTGCTGGCACTGTGTGGATAGGGGCTCATTAGTTGCATGAAGTGTACATATGTTGAAGTCTAGGTCTAGAGTACACCTATGGCACTGTTGATGGTTAAAACGATAAACACACCGAGTCAGCATGATTTAAAGTGATGAAAGTAAGAGTTTTTAATATGCTAATTTCCGCCATTCAGAACACATGCACACAAAGGCTTCATGCCCATAAGGGGTAAAGGGCACATGCCGCCTCAGATTTGTCCAGTTTACAAAAATAAATAAATACAAAATTGTTGTTGTTTCTCTGTAGTACTCTTAGCCATCTAGAAATTGAATGAAGTTGGCTTTAGCTAGCCCAGATAGGTTCCCAATCTCCCAACATCACAACTAGCAACCAAGAAGCCATTCTCCTTCTTGGTCGAATAGCCCTTAAATCAAATCAAATCGTATTGGTCGCATACACATATTTAGCAGATGTTATTGTGGGTGTAGCAAAATGCGTGTGTTCCGAGCTCCAACGGTGCAGTAACATCTAACAATCCGCAACAATGGACACAAATCTAAAAGTAAAAGAACGTAACTGATTGGCTCAAACGCATTAAATGGAAGGAAAGAAATTCCACCAAGTAACATTTAACAAGGCACACCTGTTAATTGAAATGCATTTGAGGTGACTACCTCATGAAGCTGGTTGAGAGAATGCCAAGAGTGTGCAAAGCTTGGCATTGTGAATAATCACAAATCTAAAATATATTTGGATTTGTTTAATTAACACTGTTTTGGTTACTACATGAATCCATATGTGTTATTTCATAGTGTTGAAATGTAGAAAATAGTCCAAATAAAGAAATACCCTGGAATGAGTAGGTGTGTCCAAACTTTTAACTGGTACTGTATATATATATATATATATATATATATATATATATATATATATATATATGTGTATATATATATGTATGATAAGATGTATAGACATTATTGGACAGTACGTTGGTAGTATTTACAGTGCATTTGGAAAGAATTCAGACCCCTTGACATTTTCCACATTTTGTTACGTTACAGCCTTATTCTAAAGGGATTGAATCAAATGTTTCCTCATCAATCTACACACAATAATGACAAAGCGTAAACATGTTTTTTGAAATGTTTGCAAATGCATCAAATAAAAAAAGAGAAATATTACATTTACATAAGTATTCAGACCCTTTACAATGAGACGCACATATCTGGGGAAGGGTACCAAAACATTTCTGCAGCATTGAAGTTCCCCAAGAACACAGTGGCCTTCATCATTCTTAAATGGAAGTAGTTTGGAACCACCAAGACTCTTCTTAGAGCTAGCCACCCGGCCAAACTGCGCAATTGAGGAATAAGGGCCTTGGTCAGGGATTGACCAAGATCCTGATGGTCACTCTGAAAGAGCTACAGAGTTCCTCTGGGGAGATGGGAGAACCTTCTAGAAGGACAACCACCTCTGCAGCACTCCACCAATCAGGCCTTTATTGTAGAGTGGCCAGAAGGAAGCCACTCCTCAGTAAAAGGAACAGGACAAACCGCTTGGAGTTTTCCAAAAGACACCTAAAAGGGGTCTGAATATATTCTGAACGTACTGTATCTGAAAACTACATAGGATAGAATAGTATATGTACAGCAATAGTTGAATGGGATCGCCTTGACTAGAATAAAGTTCAAATTAGAGTTTTGATTTTGTCGATTTGCCAACTAATGTGAATTCAATGTGAAATCAACAAAACATTTTACCATGTCATTGGATTTAGGTTAAAAGTTGGGTGAAAAAAAGGCTAAATTCCCTGACGTTGATGATTTTTTTTAAAATCCAATTAGTTTCCCACGTTGATTCATTGTCATCACATTAAATTTGTTGTTTGAAATGACAAGGAAACAACTCTGATTGAACCAGTTTTTGCCCAGTGGGAAGTTAGTTGGACAAGCTAGTTACTCTATCTTAGCTGGCATTCCTGCAGGCAAAGTTGGTAGACTTTAGAAAAGAAGGCACTAAGTAAAAGTACTGAGTAAGACTTACATTCCTTTCTCTGCATAGATGCAGAGAAGCATATTTAGCTTCTTTAAAAAAAAAAAAACACCAGTCAGGGGGGTCCAACTCAAGGTGTCATTAAAAAAGATGCGCCCCCCCAAGGGCTTGGCTTGACAATCTCCTAATGTCATTAAACGTTTTGGTGTTTTGTAACAGATCTCTCTTTCCTCTATCATGGCCGCTGCACAATTTGGATTGATTGATAGATTCTATTTGTCAGCTAAAAAAAAAGACATTGACACAGTACAAAGATTTGTGAAAGTCAGGGACTAATTTCCATTGTGGTCCCTATTTTTTCTTTACGTAAATACATACACACTTTCAGAGATAAAGACACATTACAGAGATACAGACTAAAAAAAGGTTATACTGTACACACGTTAGCCAGCTTTTAACATTCTTTTTAAAAGTGGATATGGTTGGTACAGCTTTCAGTTGCTGTGGTAGTTTGTTCCACTCAACAGCACCGGTAGACTATATAAAAACGTGTTCTTTCCAGATAGAATATACAGAGATTGGAGTCTCTGGCTCTGGTACTATGCTGGTGAACATGTCTAACAAATGACAGATAGCTGGATACAGTGGGGCAGAAAATGATTTAGTCAGCCACCAATTGTGCAAGTTCTCCCACTTAAGATGAGAGAGGCCTGTAATTTCCATCATAGGTACACTTCAACAATGACAGACAAAATGACAAAAAAAAAAATCCAGAAAATCACATTGTAGGATTTTTTATGAATTTATTTGCAAATTATGGTGGAAAATAAGTTGAATTAACACTCTTTTTACTCTTTTCTTCCACAGATGCTCAACCTCCAGATGAGTATGGGTGGGGGGGGGGTTTAAGTACAAGCTTGTTTAGGCTGGTCTTTAGCTTATTGTTTAGATGCTTGGGTGTGCTGGTGAGCCATGATGTGCAGGCATGATCACAGTAACACTGGACTACTGCACTTGGCAGTCTTTAGGGCGTCTATAGTTGGCTTTTCATCCAATTGGCGAGAGATTTATTCTAAAATCGGCAGAAAAGCTTTTTCCCGTCAGAGTTGTGTTTCCATCAAATTGACTTGTTACATAGTGCACATAAAATTACTTTTGCGATTAAATTCCCATGTACCGAATACAAAACCGAACACAAACAAGTACAACTTTCCATGGCATTTTCAACTCAAGGCCTACTGATGGTTTTGTCACAAGAAAAATGTTGAGAAGGTACAGCGAATGTGCCCACTCTGGTTTTGGCACGTGTACTCTCGCCAACAGCTTGCAGTTACCGTGCAGTATGACCTACATGATGAGATTATTATGCACAAATGTGCAAGATTATCTTTATCTGTCAAACAGCAGCCAAGCATCGATCATCGTGTCACCAGAATCAGACCTCAGTGTATACTGAAAGGAGCATCAAGCTTACCAACGTGCAGTTTCACCACCCGTAAAGTTCATCGTAACTCCATCTGTCGCCTACTAAACTGCATGCTTTCCCATGATGCCGCCATTGTTTTATCCAACATGTACTTTACCCGCATTAAAAGGTTTGATGGAAAACATGGTTAATATTAAGCCATTTTGAAGATGCTGGAATTATATTTCAGACAAATGTGCACGTTCCTACAGGAGACTTTTGAAGCAGCCTAATCAGATTAAAACATTGTGACTGGTTGTTTTTATGCCGCATATAAAGGACAACACATTTTAATATTTCAATGACAAATAATGAGGCTATATTGAAGCTACTGCTACTGTGCCTTTCTAGACCTTATAAACCGTTGAGAGTAGACCCACAACTGATCCATATCAAATGAAACTTTCAAATCACAGGGCTTTTGGCGTCGTTATTCAAATGACATTTTAATTGCAGACTAGAGTAGAATTCTGTCCTCACTTGATAACAATACCCTTTTTCATTGCATTGTGGTGTTGCAGTCCGGGTAGGATAATTGTATCGTCCCTAAACAATATCAAAAGGGGAGATTTCTTAGATGCGTGTCTCATGTCTTCCCTGTTCTTTCATGTGTAATGATGCACCTGGTCTCTCCGCTGTCTATCAGCTCTTCCTATGTGTTCTTGTGGATTCATATTTAACATCGCCGCAGCTTTGAATGCGTTTATGTGTGGTATAATTGCTAGTTAGCCTGTTGCAGAGCTGGACTAATGTCACCATAAATGGTGGATAGAGGGCAGGATAGACCGTTAGACTGGTAGACTATATTGACCTGTGGTACAGTAGCACATGAAAAGCATAGTGCATAAGGGAAGTACCAAAACACCTTGATATCGGTGAGGTGCATGCAAGCGGATGAGGACATTTGGCTAGAATGGAAGACATTATATAGCAAAACCTGCAAAAGAGCAAAAGTTAACCAGGAGAAACATTCAATACCTTCCCCTGTGCCTGGTTGGCAGGTAGTCTAGCTGTTAAGAACGTTAGGTTCGAATCCCTGAGCCAGCAAGGTGGGAAAATCTGCTGTTCTGCCCTTGAGCAAGGCAGTTAACCCCCAACAACAACTGCTCTTCGGGCGGCGTAGATGTTGATTAAGGCAGCCTGCACCTCTCTTATTCCGAGGGGTTGGGTTAAATGGGGAAGACACATTTCGGTTGAATACATTCAGTTGTGCAACTAACTAGCTTTTCCCTTCCCAATAAAAAAAAACACACAACCCTCCCCAAAATAAAACAGTACATTTCGGTCTGTCCCTTAGAGAAAAACAGACATGTTATTTACATAGAATTAAGCATAATGTTTTTGGCTCTGGATTGCAGGTAAAAGCAACTTCCGAACAGGGGCTATGCCCCCAGCCATCCTCACGTACTTTGTCCCCTCAGTTGTTTATGGGTGCATGACGCCCCTGCACGCACATACACACAAACCAGATCACAAGCACTCCTCGCCAGAATGAAGTGGACCATAACACGAAGGTGCTGAAGGCTGATTAGACTGTATCGTATCGGGAAGCCAGAAATATCTCTCTTTCTTTTTTCTCTTTCATTTCTGTTTGATGACAGTGGGGAGAGAGTACAGAACACTTGTAACGACTGGAGTATCATCTAAAACTTTTACCAAAACGCCCACACTTCAATTACCAGGAAGCCTTCTCTCACCGTGTGCTTGTGTGTATGTGCTCATGTGTGTATCATCCACTATTTTAGAAATATTTTCAGTGACCTGGTCAATGAGTGTTTCCATGGCGACTCTATCAGGGATGTCGTCTGGGGTGTATCACAGCAGCTCGTCACCTCGTTGACTCATTTGGCCTTGGAGCTTGCAGCATTCATCATGTCAGACAAAGGCAGTTCTCTCTCAAGCACCGGTCACGGCCCAATACAACAGAGGCCATCACGCTCTGTGGGTGTAGCAACTTCATGGTAAAGGACCTGAGGTCAAAACCCTATTTGAATAATGTTTTTTAAACCTCCATCTCTCCCTCTCTGCAACAAAATAATGAGTGGTGCACCTGGAAGGTTGAGTGTTCTTTGGTGAATGAAAGCTCCCACTCAGAGATTTGTCACACGCATTACGCATTTTATGGAAATTAGTGATTTTAACTGGAGTCTTTTTGTGATTTATGCTCTTTGAAGCGGGTCTGTGGGAATGTTAGAAAATACTGTACACCCCACTACAGCCTTCAAACCACCAGGGAGAGATTTTGCAATTACAACTGTATCACAAAACTCCTTTCGACCCAACATGCAGTGCAGTGCGTGGATTTAACAAGAAAGAGAGACATTTTCGTTCAAGTCCAATTCTTCTCGAGTCTTCCAGAAAGTAGAACAAATTGTTACATTCTTGGTAGTTGCGTTCTTAGCTTGGCCTTTGTTTCTTGTACCTTGGAAGAACTGAGAGGTACAGAAAGATGACTCTCTCTTTTCTCGTTCAGTCTATCATTCACAAAGGTACATGGACAAACTTACATCCAAGACCCTCATCCTAGACCTTGATCATTTCAGATCTCTACGTAAGCAATCCCCCCAAAAACGGGCTATATTTGACTTCTCCATACTTTGTGAAAATCTCAGTCTGTCAACCTCTAACACTCTGTTTTGCACCTCCTCCCAAAGACTGCTGCGTAGCTAACAGTTGGTATTATTGTTGAGTTTATTGTTAGCAACTCTGTGGCTCTAAACACATTTACATTTGACATTCCAACAACACACGATACTTCCCAGGTTGGCATTTTTTTGAGATGACTCATGTATTGGAGGCAGCACTGCAGAGTGATCACTAGCTGGCAGAACCACAAGGAATTCAAATCGGATTTTATACGTAACCCTAACCACACTACTAACCCAAATGTCTAACCTTAAATTACGTCCAAAATCTATTCTTTGTTTTCATGAATTTTAACGATTATAGCCAACTATGACTTTGCAGCTAGCCCATCTAGCAGAAACTGCTCAGTTCTGCCTCCAGGGCAAGACTCGTGACAATAAATGTCAACCTGCTGATATTTCAGCAAAACACCAGACCAAACTCTCCAGTGGACGCATGAAGGTCCCGACTCTGGACATAAAGCTAATCTTTTCACAGGCTCAACCATCGAGCTCTCCACCTCCCCAACTCTCCTCTGCCCACTCTCAAATTAATCACTTTTTAAATAGATCACTGGAGAAAAGATAAGAGTGCAAATGCTATTCCGCGTAACAGGTTATGACTTTCTGTCACGATTTTAGGAGAAAATTATTAAAACCCAAGACAGATGGCTACTTTCATGTAAAAATATGCAGATAAATGTATTTTTATGTTACCATATATTAAGGTGCCAGAGATTACGTCAGAGAGAGCGTTTCTCAGAGGCTAGCCTAGCTCGGGCTCCGGCTCTGACGCTGGCTGGGTTTGTCGGCATGCCTTAATAAAATAATTACCTGTCCTGTAGCCAACAAATAATTAGGTAGCTACCGCCACTCCGACAGAGGGGGGGAGAGAGAAGGGGGAGAGGGAAAGAGGTAGAGAGAAGATGCCAGGGTAAAGGACTCAATCCACACCTATGAGTCAGACCATCTCCAGTCTCTCTCTTTCTTTTTCCATGTCTGTCTGCAAAAAGGGAAGGGTCAATATGGTCGCTGTAATCAGATCATCTTCATTTACTGAAATGTAATCGTTAGCCTGGAACCCGATGGCAAAATTGAAGTCCTTTCCCCTCTTAAAGTGTCCTGTCATTAGGTACCGATGAATTACGGATGGCACCGGGGTGGTATTACCTTTTTTTCCTGTCATGTTGCCCTTGAGCAAGGCACTTAACCCCAATTGCTCTGGATAAGTGCATCTGCTAAATTAAATGTAAATGTAAATCTGTGTGTGTTTGGTCACTTGTGTCCGTCCTCAAGGCAGTCTATCACAAACATTGCGTAGACACTCACAAACATGCACCTGTTTCCGTTCACAACTCAACTAAAACAATACTGTTGAAAGAGTCAGACTTTCCACTAATTCCTTCATCAGTTCATATTTTCCGATCTACAGTGTCTCGCTATCAAAACCATTTTCTTCATCTAATAATTGTGTTCTTTTTGTTACTATAATTTGAGAACACACACACACACAGCCCAGGTGACAGTAAGATGACTAGTGAGGGAGCCGCATTCCTCACTCTGTTTTCATTAAGCTGTTCAACTCAAACACTCCAAAGAGTGAGAGAGAAAACGTCAGATACAACTCAAGGATCCCAATTAAGACCTACACCCATGCACGCCCTCACACTCGCACACGCACACTGACAGAATGGCAGAGTCGTAAACTCCGAGTTTTTGCAATGGGAACATGTTCAAAGTGGGACTGTGCAGCCTGACTCTTTTTTAAAGAGGCATTGCTCGGCGGAGCTGAACACCAAGCAGGCTCTTTCAGGGAGTTGTGTCATCCTGCTCCTTCACATTCAGCCACACAGGCCATGAGTCAGGAGAACAAAGAGGTAGAGACAGAGGGAGAAATGGAAAGAAGAGCAGGATTTAAAGGAAGACAGACAGATAGTGTGTTGGGAAGGATGTGTGTGTGTGTGTGTGTGTGTGTGTGTGTGTGTGTGTGTGTGTGTGTGTGTGTGTGTGTGTGTGTGTGTGTGTGTGTGTGTGTGTGTGTGTGTGTGTGTGTGTGTGTGTGTGTGTCTGATAGAAAATAGATAATGACAGTTGCATTAATTAGGCGCTACTTTAGGGAGAGGGAAAGAAATTAACCGAATAAAAAGGGGAGAGAAATAAAAATTATTTTTAAACGAGGGCACCTCATGCCTTTGAGAGGAGCGTCGCAACAAGGGCACACTAAAATTACCCCACACAAAAATGGACTCCAAGGAGAACATTTCAAACAACCTTTCAACTAGCACTCACAGTCTCAACGTCAGAATTAGACGTTCATCCATATTTGTTTAAGTGTTTAAGTTCAGGCATTAACTCTGAATTCTTAAGGTTAGGGATAGGCTTAAGACAAAAATATCAAAAACATTATTATTTATTATTATCTCAATTTCGTAATATCCAATTGAAATCTTGTCTCATCGCTGCAACTCCCCAATGGGCTCGGGAGAGGCGAAGATCAAGCCATGCGTCCTCCGACCCATGACCCGCCAAACCGCGCTTCTTAACACCAGCCAGCTTAACACCATTCAACTGACGACCGAAGTCAGCCTGCAGGCACCCGGCCCACCACAAGGGGTTGCTGGAGAGCACAATGAGTCAAGTAAAGCCCCCTCCATGGATATGTACTTCTCCCTCCAAACACACACACAGTTCATACCCAACATTAACATAGTATCTACTCTTGAGTATATAAAACATTATGAACACTTGCTCATTCCATGACATACACTGACTGACCAGGTGAATCCAGGTGAAAGCTATGATACCTTATCGAGGTCACTTGTTAAATCCACTTCAGATCGGGGTAGATGAAGGGAGGGAGACCGGTTAAGAAATGTTTAAGCCTTGAGACAAATTGAGACATGAATTGTGTATGTGTGACATTCATGAGAATAAATGGGCAAAACAAAAAATGTAGGTGCCTTTGAATAGGGTATGGTAGGGGCCAGGCTCCTACCTGTGTCAAGAACTGCAACGCTGCTGGGTTTTTCACGCTCAACAATTTCCTATGTGTATCAAGAATGGTCCACCAGCCAAAGGATATCCAGCCAACTTGACACAACTGTGGGAAGCATTGGAGGCAACATGGCCCAGCATTCCTGTGGTACGCTTTCGACACCTTGTAGAATCCATGCCCTGACTAATTGAGGCTGTTCTGAGGGCAAAAATGAGTGGGGGGCGGTTCCTAATGTTTGATACTATATTAGGAAGGTGTTCTTAATGTTTGGTATACTCAGTGTATAGCTTCAAGTTTGCACATTCAGATGTATGGTATCTATCAGAAACCCATTCAAATAAGATCCCTTGTTCTAGTGGAAAGATAAGAGAACGAACTGATTGCAGCGGCATCTCTCGCTCTCTATTTCTTGTTCACTCTCTTTCATCCCCCTGTATTTCTCCCTCTCTTTTCATCCTTCACCCTCTCTCTCTCATTCTACTATCAGCCATTTCATGCATGAGACCAGATAGTGATATTAATTGCTATCCGTGAGCTTTGGCAGAGTGCACAGTTTAACGTTTAAATGTAATAATTTTCCCAACAGACCCGGAGATGACAGCGAGCAAACCGTTTGCATATTTCTGCTTCTTCATTTCCCGGGTGGGGGAACAAAATGACAGGCAAAGGGTCAAAGGTGGGTCAAGGGTCAAAGGTGAGGCTGCATAAAAGGAAGACAAATGAACCACCTGACTCTGTGTTCTAAACGACACGCCAGGGCTTCCCTACGTGACACGTACACACTCCTGAAACACAGCCGTATGCATGGGACGTTTAAAAAGAGCTATTTGTACTGCGTTAGGTCGAACAACATTAAGAGGTTGTCACTCACGTTGCGCTTGAAGCATAGCAGTTAGCTAGCCTTCGACCTCAAGAAGAACCCTACTATTGAACGTGATGTTCGGAAGGTGTAAGTCAAAATCAAATCAAAATCATTGTGTAATGTGTTAACTGCTGATTGACATCCCGTGAGGTCAAGCACATACAGTAGGCAGAGCATTTAGCTGTGCACTGTGCTGTGCTGTTTACTGCATTACAATTCAATTGGTGCGTGCCGCACTGTCTGCTAACTGCTTCATTGCTATCCTGGAAAATAACTTTGTTTTATTATGATGAAAGCTCTCTCTCTCTCTCTCTCGCACAGGTTCATTTGTGTCTTCTGACAGTTCACCTCTGTAAACAACTCCGTTTTGTTTCTCTGTCATCTAGTAATCGCATGGAAGCTCCTGTAGTTTGATGTTTTATTCTCAGAGAGAATGAGAAATCAATGGCCCCCTTAGGCAGACCCGCACGTGCATACTGGTAAATGTACAAACACACTCCTGTGTAGTTAAAGGTAGATTCCTGTAGATCATGGGATTAATCCCATAATCTGAACACCATGTCTCCTGGATCTAGCTAGAGGATTATCAATTAACTATCTGTGTGTGTGTGTGTGTGTGTGTGTGTGTGTGTGTGTGTGTGTGTGTGTGTGTGTGTGTGTGTGTGTGTGTGTGTGTGTGTGTGTGTGTGTGTGTGTGTGTGTGTGTGTGTGTGTGTGTGTGTGTGTGTGTGTGTGTGTGTGTGTGTGTGTGTGTGTGTGAGATCCTGTGTTACTGTGTGTACGTGGGTTGTACTGATGTGCGTGTGTGTGTTCGTTTACCCCGTTCTTGCTCGCCTCATTACAGCCCTACATTAGCCAGGTCTTAGGCGATCCCAACAGTATCCCACGCCCCCCAGACACACCACCATCAAATTAGCCAGTGTGTGTTAGCTAATGGGCTAGAGATGGCTGGTTGGGTAGGGAGGGAAGGAGTGCCGCTGATAATCGCTTCTAGGGGGTGAAACACTTTGTACACCTTGCCTGTTGGCACCCTCCCAGTACTTTATGAAAATGTGCCCTCCTCAACTCAGCCATCCATTTGACTTTACCTCCACCTGAGAGGTCCAGGGGGTAGGGTCATAAAACACTCTGATCCATATCTGGAATGAGCCTGCTGTAAAGTTAGCTTGTTGTCTGATATCAGTACATGTGCTGGGTGCTTTAAAAGCGTTTTCTATTTTGTGCAAATGTGTGTGGAGGGTCATTTTGGGTCACTCTCCTCAGGCAAGATAATACGTTTGGCAGAGAACCAGAGAAAGACTCAGCCCATATGTAATCACTGAGACGGTTCTGTATTGTTTCGCTGTGTTCTCCCTCAGAGAAGGAGATGTTTTGAGGATTTAAAAAGTCACGAAGGGAATGGAAAAGATCATCCTTCTGTCATCCACATCTGCAAATATCGTCTGAGCGTTAGATGTCCTGAAGATGTTTATGATCCAGAAAGCAGTGTGACTGGCTCACTGTGAGTCTTACGCGTAAACAAACACAAACACACATATAGCTCGCCCCCTCCCACCCCCCATTTCCCTGTACCGCAAATCAAATCAAATTATATTTTGTCACATGCGCTGAATACAACAGGTGTAGGTAGACCTTACAGGGAAATGCTTACTTTCAAGCCCTTAACCACCTATGCAGTAAATAACAATAGTGGGGCTATATACAGGGGGTACCGGTACAGAGTCAATTTCAATGTGCAGGGGCACTAGTGTCGAGGTAATTGAGGTAATATGTACATGTAGCTAGAGTTATTAAAGTGACTATGCATAGATACTAACAGATAGTAGCAGCAGTGTTTCCAGAGGGGGGTGGGGGGGAGAGAAGCTATTTAGGAGCCTCTTGGAACTAGACTTGGCGCTCCAGTACTGCTTGCCATGAGGACTTGTGAGGACTTGTGAGGCATCCTGCCGTGCATCCCGGAGTCACTTCTTCACTGTTGACGTTGAGGCTGGTGTTTTGCGGGTACTATTTAATGAAGCTGCCAGTTGAGAACTTGTGAGGCGTCTGTTTCTCAAACTAGACACTCTAATGTACTTGTCCTCTCGTTCAGTTGTGCACCGGGGCCTCCCACTCCTCTTTCTATTCTGGTTAGAGACAGTTTGCTCTGTTCTGTGGTGGATGTAGACAGCTATGAAGAATACAGATGAAAACTCTCTAGGTAGATAGTGTGGTCTACAGCTTATCGTGAGATATTCTACACAGCGTTGTACGAGATCTTCAGTTTCTTGGCAATTTCACACATGGATTAGCCTTCATTTCTCAGAACAAGAATAGACTGACAAGTTTCAGAAGAAAGTTATTTGTTTCTGGCCATTTTGACCCTGTAATCAAACCCACAAATGCTGATACTCCAGATACTCAATTTGTCTAAAGAAGGTCAGTTGTATTGTTTCTTTAATCAGAACAACAATCTTCAGCTGTGCTAACATAATTGCAAAGGGTTTTCTAATGATCAATTAGCCTTTTAAAGATGATAAACTTGGATTAGCTAACACAACGTGCCATTTGAACACAGGAGCGATGGTTGCTGATAATGGGTCTCTGTACGCCTATGTAGATATTCCATTAAAAATCATCAGTTTTCAGCTACAATAGTAATTTACATTTATTAATTTAAATGTTATTTTATTGGACCAAAATTTGTATTTTCTTTCAAAAACAAGGACATTTCTAAGTGACCAGAAACTGTTGAATGGTACTGTATTCCAGTCTTCGCCAGCAAAGCAGTCCTGTAGTTAGGCATCTACTTCATCTGACCACTTTTTTATAGGCCGCGTCACTGGTGCTTCCTGCTTTAATTCTTGCTTGTTAGCATGAATCAGGAGAATAGAATTATGGTCAGATTTACCAAATGAAGGGTGAGGGAGAGCTTTGTACGTGTCTCTGTGTGTGGAGTAAAGGTGGTCTAGAATTTATTTTCTTCTGGTTGCACATTTAACATGCTGATAGAAATTAGGTCAAACTGATTTAACTTTCCCTGCATTAAAGTCCCCGGCCACTAGGAGCACCGCCTCTGGATGAGCGTTTTCCTGTTTGCTTATGGCGGTATACAGCTCATTGATGGCGGTTTTGGTGGCAGCATCTGTCTGTGGTGGATGTAGACAGCTAGGAAAAATACAGATGAAAACTCTCTAGGTAGATAGTGTGGTCTACAGCTTATCATGAGATATTCTACCTCAGGTAATCAAAACCTTGAGACTTCCTTAGACCTCGTGCACCAGCTGTTGTTCAAAAATATGCATAGGCCTCCGCCCCGTGTCTTACCAGAGGCTGCTGTTCTGTCTTTCCGATGGAGTGTATAACCTGCCGGCTGTATGTTCTTAATGTCGTCGTTCAGCCACGACTCGGTGAAACATAAGATATTGCCGTTTTTAATGTCCTGTAGGTAGGATATATGTGCTTTCAGCTCGTCCCATTTATTTTCCAGAGATTGAACATTAGCTAGCAGGATGGAAGGCAAGGGCAGAGTAACCACTCTCCACCTGATCCTCACAATGCATCCTGATCTTTTTTCACAAAATCTCAGTTTCCTTCTCCAGCGAATCACGGGCATCTGGGTCCTGTAGTATATTCCTCTCGTCTGACTCATTGAAGAAGAAATATTTGTCCAATTTGAGGTGAGCAATCGCAGTTCTGATGTCCAGAAGCTCTTTTCAGTCATAAGAGACCGCTAGTAGCAACATTATGTACTAAACAAGTTACAAACAAAATAGCATGGATGCTTTTATCTCTGTGTCGTCTGGTTGGGCGGTTTTTGTTGATGTTTTAATTTGTTTTGTTTGTTTATCTGTCTGATTTTAAATTCTTATTTTGAAAAGTGAATAAAAGTGCTCAGTTCAGATTGGAGTGACTTGTTCATCGATGTTTCACTAGCTGGGTCTTTGACTATGGGGACCATGGTTGGGCCATGGACACAAAGCTGTAAAACTACACCATATTGGGAGAACATATTATCTTCCGGTCTTACACTCCATTACATTCAACACTATCTGACTGAGAATGCCATTATTAGCAAACACAGCCAATTCAGAATTCCATCATGCTTTGCATGGTGGTAATAAGCCTGATTAGGAATGTCACATAATCTGCCTGTGTTAGCTTAATAACGACTAAGTGACTTCTATTTCCTCCCGGTCCATACCCCAACACCACAACCTCAGCCCTATACCCCCGTCCACATCCCCAGCCTCAGGTCCCCTCAGTCCCAGCAGAGAGAAATCAACACTTAACTAAATGAACTTCCATTTCCCGCCAGCACTATTACACAGAGCAGAGCAGGGTGGGTTAAGCTAATTGGTTTTACTAGCTAACATTCTTTAAATTGCTTCAGCTGATGTCCGACAAAATTAGCAAGGCCAATTTGAAGATACACCCACTTGCTCAATTCAATTCAATTCAAAGGGCTTTTTTGGCATGGGAAACATACACTTACTGTTATTTTGAACTATATAATGGGCAAAATGAGTGACCTAAGCGACGTGGAGCGTGGTATGACCATCCAGTCATCCAAACATCCAGTCAATGCCATTCCTGTGGGTGAAAACCACTCGTTGATGAGAGGTCAAAGGAGAGTGGCAAGAATCGTGCAAACTGACATGCAAATAACGCCGCAGTACAAAAGCGGTGTGCAGAACGGCATCTCAGAATGCAAAACTCGCCGGTCCTGGTCACAGACGGTCTATTGCAGCAGATGACCACACCGGGTTCCACTTCTATCAGCTAAAAACAAGTAGAAGCAGCTCCAGTGGGCACGTGATCACCAACACTGGACAATTTCGGAGTGGAAAAACATTGCCTGATCCGACGAACCCAGGTTCCCTGTTGCGTCATGCTGATGAAAGAGTCAGGGTTTGGCGTAAGCAGCGTGGCTCCATCCTGCCTGGTGTCAACGGTACAGGCTGGTGGCTGTGGTATAATGGTGTGGAGAATGTTTTCCTGGCACACATTAGGTCCCTTGATATCAATTGATCAATGTTTCCGTGCCCCGAAGAATTCAGTCTGTTCTGGATGGGTGTAACTAATAAACTGTGTACCTAATAAACTGTGTATATACATTGACAAAGCAAGTAAACATCTCTCCCTCATTCATACCAGTTGTATTTCTACCTGCTTGAATGGCAATAGCTTAGATACACATGAAACATGAAATGACCCCAGGAATCGATAGAACATCGCTAAGGGATACACAATATAACATTCAAAATGGGTTAATCTTTCCTTTTAAGGTTAACCCTGTTATTTGAACTGAACTATGGTTTTAATATGGTGAAACCATTTTTCCTTTTCTTTTTTTCTAAAGAAACATTTAACGTCTAACAGTCAAATCATTGTGTAAAGGCGGGAACTGGTTCTACTCATTTTGGCCATTTTCTGCTGTTTTGTGCTGGGAAAAAAGGTGTGTTCGAGCATTACACGTCAACCTTGTTGCCCATAGATATACCGGCTCGATTTTATTTTACAATCTATGTTGTTTTTGTGAAGCTTGCATTCAATTGCCCCTCCCTGTTGCACACAATAAGCTTCCAGCTCCCCAGCCACAAGGGAATTTATGGCTGATTTAGGATCAAATCGTCAACCCTGTTACCGTAAACCCTGTTACGGTCAACCCTGTTACTTTATTTGTCACTTAACATAGTCTTTATTTTTATTTTTTACCTCTTGAGATGGGAAAACATGTTTATTTACTATGTTGAACTTGTGCTCTTTATGTTTTTTTATTTCACCTTTATTTAACCAGGGAGGCTAGTTGAAAACAAGTTCTCATTTACAACTGCAACCTGGCCAAGATAAAGCAAAGCAGTGCGACAAACAACAACACAGAGTTACACATGGAATAAACAAAAATACAGTCAATAACAAAATAGAGGAAAAAGTCTATATACAGTGTGTGAAAGTAAGGTAAGATGAGGGAGGTAGGCAATAAATAGGCCATAGTGGCAAAATAATTACAATTTAGCAATTAAACACTGGAGAGATCGATGTGCAAAAGATGAATGTGCAAGTAGAGATACTGGGGTGCAAAGGAGCAAAACATAAAATAAACAACAGTATGGGGATGAGGTAGTTGGATGGGCTATTTACAGATGGGCTATGTACAGGTGCAGTGATCTGTGAGCTGCTCTGACAGCTGGTGCTTGAAGTTAGTGAGGGAGATATGGGTCTCCAACTTCAGTGATTTTTGCAATTCGTTCCAGTCATTGGCAGCAGAGAACTGGAAGGAAAGGCGGTCAAAGGAGGAATTGGCTTTGGGGGCGACCAGTGAAATATACCTGCTGGAGCATGTGCTACAGGTGGGTGCTGCTATGGTGATCAGTGAGCTGAGATAAGATGGGGCTTTCCCTAGCAAAGTCTTATAGATGACCTGGAGCCAGTGGGTTTGCAATGAATATGAAGCGAGGGCCAGGCAATGGCAGGTCGAAGTGCTGTGTACAGGTCGAAGTGGTGTGTAGTATATGGAGCTTTGGTGACAAAAAGGATGGCACTGTGATAGACTGCATCCAATTTGCTGAGTAGAGTGTTGGAGGCTATTTTGTAAATGACATCGCCGAAATCAAGGATCGTAAGGATAGTCAGTTTTACGAGGGTATGTTTGGCAGCATCATTGGAGGATATTTTGTTGCGAAATAGGAAGCCGATTCTAAAATGTAATTTAAATTTAATTGTGGATTGGAGATGCTTAATGTGAGTCTGGAAGGAGAGTTTACTGTCTAACCAGACACCTAGGTATTTGTAGTTGTCCACATATTCTAAGTCAGAACCGTCCAGAGTGCTGGACGGGCGGGCAGGTGCGGGCAGCGATTGGTTGAAGAGCATGCATTTAGTTTTACTTGCATTTAAGAGCAGTTGGAGACCACGGAATGAGAGTTGTATGACATTGAAGCTCGTCTGGAGATTAGTTAACACAGCGTCCAAAGAAGGGCCAGAAGTATACAGAATGGTGTCGTCTGCGTAGAGGTGGATCAGCGAATACAGAGAAAAGAGTCGGCCCGAGAATTTAACCCTGTGGCAAATCAAAAGAGACTGCCAGAGGTCCGGACAACAGGCCCTCCGATTTAACACACTGAACTCTGCCTGATAAGTAGTTGGTGAACCAGGCGAGGCATTGGAGAAACCAAGGCTGTTGAGTCTGCCGATAAGAATGTTGTGATTGACAGAGTCGAAAGCCTTGGCCAGGTCGAGGAATACAGCTGCACTGTATTTTCTCTTATCGATGGCGGTTATGATATCGTTTTGGAGCTTGAGCGTGGCTGAGGTGCACCCAAGACCAGCTCGGAAACCAGATTGCATAGCGGAGAAGGTACGGTGGGATTCGAAATGGTCAGTGATCTGTTTCTTAACCTGGCTTTCGAAGACCTTAAAAAGGCAGGGCAGGATATATATAGGTCTGTAGCAGTTTGGGTCTAGAGTGTCTCCCCTTTTGAAGAGGGGGATGACCGCAGCTGCTTTCCAATCTTTGGGAATCTCAGATGACACGAAAGAGAGGTTGAACAGGCTAGTAATAGGAGTTGCAACAATTTCGGCTGATAATTTTAGAAAGAGATGGTCCAGATTGTCTAGCCCGACTGATTTGTAGGTGTCCAGATTTTGCAACTCTTTCAGAACATCAGCTATGGATTTGGGTGAAGGAGAAATGGGGAGGCTTGGGCAAGTTGCTGTGGGGGGTGCAGAGCTGTTGACCAGGGTAGGGGTGGCCAGGTGGAAAGCATGGCCAGCCATAGAAAAATGCTTATTGAAATTCTCAATTATTGTGGATGTATTGGTGGTGACAGTGTTTCCTAGCCTCAGTGCAGTGGGCAGCTAGGAAGAGGTGCTCTTATTCTCCATGGACTTTACAGTGTCCCAGAACTTTTTGGAGTTTGTGCTGCAGGATGCAAATTTCTGTTTGAAAAAGCTTGCCTTTGCTTTCCTAACTGCCTGTGTATATTGGTTCCTGACTTCCCTGATAAGTTGCATATCGCGGGGGCTATTTGATGCTAGTGCCCTTTGCCACAGGATGTGTTTGTGCTGGTCAAGGGCAGTGAGGTCTGGAGTGAACCATGGGCTATATCTGTTCCTGGTTCTACATTTTTTGAATGGGGAATGCTTATTTAAGATTGTGAGGAAAGCACTTTTGAAGAATAACCAGGCATCTTCTACTGACGGAATGAGGTCAATATCCTTCCAGGATACCCGGGCCAGGTCGATTAGAAAGTCTTGCTCGTTGAAGTGTTTCAGGGAGCATTTGACAGTAATGAGGGGTGGTCGTTTGACCGCAGAACAATTACGGACACAAGCAATGAGGCAGTGATCGCTGAGATCCTGGTTGAAGACAGCAGAGGTGTATTTGGAGGGCAGGTTGGCTAGGATGATATCTATTAGGGTGCCTGTGTTTACGGATTTGGGGTTGTACCTGGTAGGTTCATTTGGGGTTGTACCTGGTAGGCACAGCTGGGGGCAGAAAGTGGTCTATAGCAAGCCGCAACGGTGGAAAGAATGGATTTTTAAAAGTAGAAGCTCAAACTGTTTGGTCACAGACCTGGATATTAAGACATAGCCTGCAGAGTTCTCTCTGCAGTAGATTGCAACTCATTCCCCTTTTTCAGTTCTATCTTGTCGGGAAATGTTATAGTTAGGGATGGATATTTCAGGGTTTTTGGTGGCCTTCCAAAGCCAGGATTCAGACACAGCTAGGACACCCGGGTTGACAGAGTGTGCTAAAGCAGTGAATAAAACAAACTTAGGGAGGAGGCTTCTAATGTTAACATGCATGAAACCAAGGCTATTACGGTTACAGAAGTCAACAAATGAGAGGGCCTGGGGAATGGGAGTGGAGCTAGGCACTGCAGGGCCTGGATTAACCTCTACATCACCAGAGGAACAGAGGAGGAGTAGGAAAGGGGCTAAAGGCTAGAGGAGCAGAAGGATAAGGGTACGGCTAAGAGCTATAAGAACTGGTTGTCTAGTAAGTTCGGGACAGAGAGTAAGAGGAGCAGGTTTCTGGGCGCGGTAGAATAGATTCAATGCATAATGTATGTACAGACAAAGGTATGGTAGGATGTGAATACAGTTGAGGTAAAGAGGGTTATCTGAGGCATATATTGAGCAGGGCTGGAGGCTCTACAGTGAAATAAGACAATAATCACTAACCAAAACAGCAATGGACAGGGCATATTGACATTAGGGAGAGGCGTGTGTAGCCGAGTGATTATAGGGTCCAATGAGTAGCTGGACGAGCTGGAGACACGGCGATTCAGACAGGTAGTGGGGAGGGGCTAGCAGGCTAGCAGAAGGACCTTAGAGGGATGTCGTGACGGAGGAGCCAGTTGAAAAAAACCCTTGGGCGAATTATGTCGGTAGTCCAGTCATGATGGATCGGCGAGTCCATATCGGCAATAAAAGGGGCCCAGGCCAATTGGCAAAATAAGTATTGTAGCCCAAGGAGTGGCTGATGGTCCTCTTCAACTAGCCGGGAGATGGGCCTGGTATAGACAAGCTCCAGGCTAATTGGTGCATGCTTTGGGACAGGGACGTTAGCCAGAAAAAGTAGTCCGATAAACTCTGGGTTGAAACACGCTGTACTGACTGGCAGGAGTTGTCCTGGCTAAAGGTTAGCTGATGACCACCAGCAGTGGCTAGCTGACTCGTAGTTAGTTAGCTGGCTAGCTTCTGTTGGGGGTTCCGGTTCTGAGGTATGGAAAATAGCAGATCCATACCACATTGGGTGAGGCGGTTTGCAGGAGAGTATGTTGAAGTTGGGGTTAAGAGAAAATATATATATTTAAGTGAAGAAAGAAATATAGAAAAAAAAATATATATATATATATATATATAAAGATATATACACGGGACACAACAAGACGAAGACAAAAGACGTCTGACTGCTACGCCATGTTAGATTGGGCATTGTTATGACAGAACATAAAAATGTGGTGAAAATAAACAGGGGGGGGGGTCACCAAGATACACATCCCAAAAGGCACCGAATTCGCAGAACGACCCATTTGACAGTAGCTATTCAGGGGTTTAGTACTAAGTAAATCAGGGAGGTTTATCTCTGAAGGGAAAACACACATTTCTTTGACCAGGAGATAGGTCTGATCATTGGAATTAAATGAAAGAGAGCGGAGAGGAGATGCAAACTGTGGAATGATATCTGTATCTGATTTGTTTAACAAACTGTGGATAATGAAACATATCCTCTGTTATTGTTTGAAATGAGACGGCATCAAGGACTTGTGGTCTAAAATTCTGAAATAAACTATTCAAAACAATTCAAATATATTTACTCTTTACCTGTGCAATGTTATCGGCAAACCGCTTGTGTTTTGAGTTGCTATTCAAACTCGGGATAATCAAAACTAGAAGAGATAGACGGATATTATGAGAGAGACTATAATAATGGTGTTCTGTTTCTATATTCTCATAATTTCCTTCAATCTAGCAATCCATCAGTCTACTCAGTCCCCCCCCCCCCTCTCTCTATTTTCAACACCCTATCTCTGTCATCCTATCTCCATCTGCTCCTTTGTCTTTGTGTCCCTCCCAGCATTTTTATATTCAAATGTCTGTTTCCGTCTGTTGCTATAGAAGTTGCGTTCAAAAGCGCCGCTAATATAGAAGTTTCCAGACCGTTTGAAGATTTGCCCTTGTCATTACTGAAGGACCTCTATCGCTCTGTGAAGATTCCCTCCAGAAGCCTTTCTCTGATGTGATAGGAAGGCTCCTCTCTCGTTTAAGGTCGACTCCTTTGCCACACACCAAAGACTGAGGCCGTCACCTAAATGGCACCCTATTCCCTTTGTAGCGCACTACTTTGACCAGAGCCCAATGTGCACTCGTCAAATCTAGTGCGCTGTCAAGGGAATATGGTTCCATTTGGGAGACAGCCTGACTCTCAAGCTTTGTTCCCAGCTATCAGCCTCTCAACTAACGTGCCCATTCTCACCTGGATTGTTTTTAATGTGGTTACCTCCACAATCTATGAGAAAGAGAACGTATTTATGTGTAGAGTGTTTCTTGAGATGGTGGGTAGGGAGGGGTGTACATACTATAAAACACTTTTAATTAGATCCATTTTTTAAGCCAAAAGAGGTGGGAGAGATTGTCACCTCCCTTGTTGCTTTTTGAAAGCAGTTGTTTGTGTTGCAATAAAACGTAGTGTAATAATGTAACGACCTCATAAAGAGGCTGCCTCTGTCTGCTGGAGCTGTTTATAGTGCAAGATTTCCCACTGCTCCTCTCTCTCTCTCTCTCCCTCTCCCACTCTCAGTGTGGTGCCCCCTCTTTCTCTCTCCCTCCTTCCCTGCATTTTAATATTATCATTATTATCCCCCCCTCACCCCCCTCCCAGGGGAGTTGGCAATTTAATGGTAAGCACCAATTATACTCTTCAAGATTACAGGGCCAAAATGGTGCTCTTATAGCACCCTTTACGTGGTTAACATACACACACTCATGCGTACACACACACACACACACACACACACACACACACACACACACACACACACACACACACACACACACACACACACACACACACACACACACACACACTTACTTACACAAACGGCTGCACTGCCCATTGAAGGCCAAATCTTTCTCCAGAGAAACTGGATTGTGTTTTACTTATGTGCTTACAATGCTCATTTGGTATATTCAGGCCATGGGTCGACTGTCTGTTGGTGTGAAGCCGAATTCCATTCTTCACTCTGTATTCTGTTTACATGACAAAACAACCTCCAGTTCAAGCCCAGTTTTAAAGCTTGAGGTGGACAGAGAGGCTCTCTACAGTGTTAAAGGAGATGGTTTTAGTTGTTGTGAATCTCAGAAAAGCGGCTCTCTGGTCCACCCCCTGGTTGAGAAACACACGTGTTGTGGCCCTCACAGCTACAAATGTAAAGGCCAAATGATACAGCCAGTGAACCAAGCCTTGCTTTAAGGAACTATAGTTAGCAAGCATTACAATGGGTAATATTGTCCCCTTCACAGTGTCATGTTTACACGCTGAATGGTTGGCCAAATGATCACTGCAGCAGATTGCTGTGATGAGAACATCACAACAACACGCTGCCTGAGGGGAAGGAGATACAGAAGCAATGTACCATCCATCCTTCTATTCCGCAGTCTATCCATCTACCCATCCATCCCACTCCTCCGCAGTCTATCCATCCAGTCATCTATTCTTGAATTCCTAAATCCATCCGTACAGTCGCCCATTCCATTCCTTTCCTCCTACATCAACCCATTCCTTTCCTCCTACATCAACCCATTCCTTTCCTCCTACATCAACCCATTCCTTTCCTCCTACATCAACCCATTCCTTTCCTCCTACATCAACCCATTCCTTTCCTCCTACATCAACCCATTCCTTTCCTCCTACATCAACCCATTCCTTTCCTCCTACATCAACCCATTCCTTGACCATCCATCTATCAATACATCCATCTATTCATTTATAGGAGTCGTAGCTCTCTCAAATCTCTCCAGGTCCAATATTATGCTGTTCATATCATTAACAAGACATCATTAACAAGATGCTGAAAGAATAGAATATTAGGTATCACTTATCCACACACAGGCACACCCATTCATCTGTAATTCCCTCTCATCCCTGCACCCCAGTTCCTTTTAAAAATACATAGAATATTTTTGAATTTCTCTTATCTCCTTTTATTCTCAAATGAGGCCTTTTCTTTTTGGGTTATCATTAGATTTCATCACCACCACAGTTTCAGAAGAGCAGCCTTTTTGAGGTGCTACACTGCCCTCCTTTGGTCTGACTGAGAACTACACTTGTTTGTATGCGTAGGTGCAGGCCCATTGTAAGTGGGTCTGTATGTGCAGGGCGATATGTGCAGAGATGTTCACTAATCTTTGAGGTAGACTCCAAGTAAAGTCTCAAGTCTTTTTGGGCCAAGTCTAAGTCAAGTCTCAAGTCCCTTTTGGCAATGTCTTTCTGCCTGCTGTGGTCTATAGGTCTATAGACCCTGTAAATTATTTGAAGAGACTCCCTTGTTCATTAGTCCGTACGTGTATTCAAGAAAGCACATCAGGCACTATTTAAATCAAAATACATTTCCTTTTAAAATGTAGACTGTTTACATTAAAAAAAGTAATTGTACCAAATGTGAAAAAAAGCAAACATAACATTTTAAAGTGCATGGTGGTTTGTGGAAGACATTGTCTATATTTCACATCATTCTGTCACACAAACCGAAAATCTGTAGGTGAGGGAAGATAAATGACAAGTATGAATGTAAGCCCCTAAATAAGATCTTGTGCAACCAATTACCTTCAGAAGTCACATAATTAGTTAAATAAAGCTCACTTGTGTGCCATATCAGTGTCAAATGATCTTTCACATGATATCAGTATATATACACCTGTTCTGAATGGCCCCAGTGTCTGCAACAACACTAAGGAAGGGGCACCACCAAGCAAGCGGCACAATGAAGACCAATGAGCTCTCCAAACAGGCCAGGGACAAAGTTGTGGAGAAGTACAGATCAGGGTTGGGTTATAAAAAAAATATTTGAAACTTTGAACATCCCACGAAGCACCATTAAAACCATTATTAAAAAATGGAAAGAATATGGCACCACAACAAACCTGCCAAAAGAGGCCTGGTCCTTGAGTTTTGGTGGGCGGCCAAGGTAGGGCATTAACCAGAGAGGCAACAAAGAGAACAAATATAACCATGAAGGAGCTGCAAAGCCTCACAGCGGAGATGGGAGAATCTGTCCATAGGACCACTTTAAGCCAAACACTCCACAAAGCTGGGCTTTATGGAAGAGTGGCCAGGAAAAAGCCATTGCTTAAAGAAACAAATAAGCAAACCCATTTGGTGTTCACCAAAAGGCATGAGGGAGACTCCCCAAACATAAGGAATAAGGTACTCTGGTCAGATGAGACTTAAATGTAGCTTTTTGGCCATCATGGAAAACGCTATCTCTGTCGCAAACCAAACACCTCTCACCACCCCGGGAACACGATGCTGATGCTGCCACCACCATGCTTCACTGTGGGGATGTTTTTCATCGGCAGGGACTGGGAAACTGGTCAGAATTGGAGGAATGATGGATGGTGCTAAATACAGAGAAATTCTTGAGGGAAACCTGTTTCAGTCTTCCAGAGATTTGAGACTGGGACGGAGGTTCACCTTCCAGCAGGACAATGACCCTAAGCATACTGCTAAAGCAACACTCGAGTGGTTTAAGGGGAAACATTTAAATGTCTTGGAACGGCCTAGTCAAAGCCCAGACCTCAATCCAATTGAGAATCTGTGGTATGACTTAAAGATTGCTGTACACCAGCAGAACCCATCCAACTTGAAAGAGTTGGAGCAGTTTCGCCTTGAAGAATGGGCAAAAATCCCAGTGGCTAGATGTGCCAAGTTTATAGAGACATACCCCAAGAGACTTGCAGCTGTAATTTCTGCAAAAGGTGGCTCTACAAAGTATTGATTTTGGTGGGGGTGAATAGTTATGCACGCTCAAGTTTTGCGTTTTTGTCTTATTTCTTGTACGCTTCACAATAAAAAAATATTTTGCATCTTCAAAGTGGTAGGCATGTTGTGTAAATCAAATGATACAACACAATAGGACAAATTCCAAGGGGGGTGACTACTTTCGCAAGCCACTGCAGCACTGTACACCCTCACAGGCAATTTCACAATATACACGCCTCACCTCGTAACGTTAGATTTCGCACCTCTGGTCGAAGTGGCCTTTCAGACAATGGACAAGAGTGCAGACACGGCACCCCTATCTAGAGGTAGCACCGATCCCTGGTCCTCAACCCTATAATGTACTCAATCATGTCACTTGCCTCAGTCTTCATTCAGAAAAATGTAAGATCCCCCCTTTTTTAATAATGCCACCTAGACCAGTCCAATAACCTATTTTTAAAATAATTTAAAACTTAATAGTTGCTCTTTAAGTTTACTAAGAAAGTTCACTAGGTCAACAGTCAATGTGAACCCATGTTCTCTTAAAAAACAAACAAAAAATAAACAGAAATGTCCTACATTTTTCAGGGGACAATTTCGTGAATTTAAAGTTAGTTGCCAAACACGGTCATAATTATATCATTTACAGCATATTATTTAAATATGACATGTTTTCACATACTGTGATAAACGATAGATAAACTTGTTAAGACAAGCACAAGTTTAAGGTAAGATAAACTTAACATAAACGATAGCTTAACTTGTGCTTGCGTTTTAATGTTCCAATTGATATAGAAATAGAATACATAATGTCCACTTAATCAATTAAGGACAAAGTGCAAATAAATATGAGTAACCACGATCCTCCTATTGAAATAAATACGTCCTAGTCTGCATATTTTTCTCTAACACGCTTTTCAACCCTCCGTACTAAGCTCCTTTCTCTGTGTTACAAGCCGCCTGTTCCACGTTATCTGACAGAATGCACAACAAAACTTAGCCCAGTAGTGACTTGCATTGTTCACAAGTTTCTCATCTAGAGTCCAAGTCAAGTCTCAAGTCAATTGATCACGAGTCTAAGTCAAGTCGCAAGTCATTTTCTTTGCTTAAGTGCGACTCGAGTCCGAGTCTCAGACTCGAGTTTCCATCTCTGCATATGTGTGTGATTGTCTCCAATCCCAAGATGTTGGAATTCTGCGATTTCCGCACCAGCACTGAAGCACTTTGAAAAAGTAATGGCTGGACTACATTCTGTACATGCATGAGCTTTTTTCCCATAGTCCTCTGGGGGTCAAAGGTCCAATGCATCCATTTCTATCTCAATATCAAATCATTTCTGGGTAACAATTGAGTACTTTACTGTGATTGTTTTCAATTAAAATATCAATAAATGTATATCTTCCTAGCAAAGGGCAATTTCTCACCAGTCATTTTGCTAGCACTCTCTGGGAGTGGTCTGAGTTGGGAAGGGAAAACTGAAAGTTAGTTGTTATTGGCAGAGGTTTGGAACTCTCTTATTGGTCTATTAACTAATTTACCGTGAGGTCACCATGGAAGGGCAAAGTAGGTTAGGTCTTTTCAAACAGCTTACACTAAAAGGGCATTATTCCAATTTTCACAATATTATTCTAACCTCATAGGGTGGAAATATATATAAAACACACGAAAATCACATTTTTGACTGCACTGGGCCGTTAACTGGGCCCCCTGTGTTGATGTGATGACATTAGCAGCCGGTCATAAGGGAACTTGGCTGTCCTCTCTGTCCCTCTGTTTGATTTTCTTTCTCCCTCCCGATCCCATAGCTCCCTCTCCTCCACTCTCTCCCTCTTAATCTCTCTCTACCTCTACCTTCCTCCCATTCCTTCATGGATACGGTTGGCTCAGGTGACCTTGACGATGGGAAATTGCGCTGAAACCAGAGAACGGAAAAGTCACTTTTTTCCACCCAGAATTCTGCTGACAGTTCATCTGTGAATGGGCTGTGGAGTCTGAAGCAAGGAAAATCCAGTGTCACAGTTAAGCAGACAGATCTGGAGAGAGAGAGGAGGGTAAAAGAGAGAGGGGGGGTGGTGAAAGCGAGAGGGGGTGAGCAAGAGCACGAGAGAGGTCTTTGATGTTGCTGTGCCTCTGAAATGGTCTACCTCCAGGTGCCTTCAGCAGCATCCAAATGGGAATCCAAGGCTGGCAATATGACACTCACTCTCACACACACACACTAGATGTACATAGACGCATGCATATACCCCTACACATGCATGTATAAGGCCTTGTGTCACTGTAATTGGTGGCACACGTGTGTGTGTGTGTGTGTGTGTGTGTGTGTGTGTGTGTGTGTGTGTGTGTGTGTGTGTGTGTGTGTGTGTGTGTGTGTGTGTGTGTGTGTGTGTGTGTGTGTGTGTGTGTGTGTGTGTGTGTGTGTGTGTGTGTGTGTGTGTGTGTGTGTGTGTGTGTGTGTGTGTGTGTGTGTGTGTGTGTGTGTGTGTGTGTGTGCGTGCGTGCGTGTGTGCGTGCGTTTATGTAAAGTATGTCATTAGAGTGGCCGGTATGAGTGGTAGAATGACGGAGCCATATGTTCCTGACATCCACAGTCTTGTTCTGACTGGGCCACCTGCGGTGTGGAACATAGATATATGAAATAGGCTTATTAGACATATCACACTTTTTTCAGCTCAAATCTGGCCTTTAGCCCCCACACTGACAGGACTGCTCATTACACACAAAACACAAATGCATACGGGTACACACAGACTGACAGAGGAGCCAACCAACACTACAGAAAGAGACATTGATGTAAATAAGAGGAACATAACAGCCAGCGGTGATGGATTTGCATACGGTGGCTCTCACACGTCCCCCCTGCATGGGTCAAACACCCACTCACACACAACCAGGCTGTGGTATTGTGCTCCAGTGCGCGCATACACACACACGACGGCCAGTGAAAGTTTTGCATGGCGGCGGCTGGCGGATCAGGCCTTCACGGGGTCACGCTTCCAGAATGTTCTAGTGGGCAATGGAGCTCAAAGATCAACCACAACAGCGCTTGTTTCCCCCGACAACCTTAGAGCCAACTTGACCAACCTCCGACACCAAACACAAACATACACACACACAGAGACAGACAGACAGAAACACATTATGAACACAGGAACATACCAACACTAAAAAAAGACCACACACACACAAACATTTTACACACTGAGACACAGTCTCTCTCCCCATCTCTCATCAGCTCCATTAAACTCTTCAGTCACCCTTTCGCTTTACATTCTGTCATCTTGGTGGGTAAGTGTTCCAGGCACCATGCATTTTCTCTCTCTATCTCTGTCATGTGTATGTGTGTGTATGTTTGTTTGTGTGCGCATGCATGCGTAACAGTTAATTGCTCCAGGGTTTTTCTGCCACGCAAATTGAATTCAGTGACATCTCTCCATTGCCCCTGCACTCCTCCGAGCCCACTGCATTCACCACCCTTCTAACCCTTGACCTCCGGTTGGCATGGCAACCTGAAGCCTTAATCATTTCTGCCCTTTGGTTAATGAGGAATCTGACACACACACACACACACACACACCTCCGTCAGAGAAGTTTGACTCATTGAGCTGCAAATCTATTGGTTAAGCAGCGTTCTGATGGAAATAAATGGAGAAATAAACTTGTCAAAAAAAGAAACGTACCTTTTTCAGGACCCTGTCTTTCAAAGATCATTCGTAAAAATCCAAATAACTTCACAGATCTTCCTTGTAAAGGGTTTCAACATTGTTTCCCACAATTAATGAACATGCACCTGTGGAATGGTCGTTACGACACTAACAGTTTATAGACCGTAGGCAATTAAGGTCACAGTTAGGAATACTTAGGACACTAAAGAGGCCTTTCTACTGACTCTGAAAAACACCAAATGAAAGATGCCCAGGGTCCCTGCTAATCTGCATGAACGTGTCTTTGGCATGCTGCAAGGAGGCATGAGGATTGCAGATGTAGCCAGGGCAAAAAATTGCAATGTCCATACTGTGAGATGCCTAAGACAGCGCTACAGGGCAGTGGCAGACCATGTGTAACAACACCTGCACAGGATCGGTACATCTGAACATCACACCTGTGGAACAGGTACAGGATGGCAACAACAACTGCCCGAGTTACGCCAGGAACGCACAATCCCTCCATCAGTGCTCAGACTGTCCGCAATAGGCTGAGGGAGGCTGGACTTGTAGGCCTGTTGTAAGGCAGGTCCTCACCAGATATCACAGGCAACAACGTCGCCTATGGGCACAAACCCACCGTCGCTGGGCCCGACAGGACTGGCAAAAAGTGCTCTTCACTGACGAGTCGCAGTTTTGTCTCACCAGGGGTGATGGTCGGATTCACGTTTATCGTTGAAGGAATGAGCGTTACACCGAGGCCTGTACTCTAGAGCGGGATTGATTTGGAGGTGGAGGGTCCGTCATGGGCCTGTGGCGGTGTGTCACAGTATCATTGGACTGAGATTGTTGTCATTGTAGGCAATCTCAACGCTGTGCGTTACAGGGAAGACATCCTCCTCCCTCATGTGGCACCCTTCCTGCAGGCTCACCCTGACATGACCTTCCAGCATGACAATGCCACCAGCCATAATGCTCATTCTGTGCGTGATTTCCCGAAGACAGGAATGTCAGTGTTCTGCCATGGCCAGCAAAGAGACCGGATCTCAATCTCATTGAGCACGTCTGGGACCTGTGTGATCGGAGGGTGAGGGCTAGGGCCATTCCTCCCAGAAATGTCTGGGAACTTGCAGATGCCTTGTTGGAAGAGGGGGTAACATCTCACAGCAAGAACTGGCAAATCTGGTGCAGTCCATGAGGAGGAGATGCACTGCAGTACTTAATGCAGCTGGTGGCCACACCAAATACTGACTGTTACTTTTGATTTTGACCCCTTTGTTCAGGGACAGATCATTCAATTTCTGTTAGTCACATGTCTGTGGAACTTGTTCAGTTTATGTCTCAGTTGTTGAATGTTGTTATGGTCATTCAAATATTTACACATGTTAAGTTTGCTGAAAATGAAACGCAGTTGACAGTAGGAGGACGTTTTTTTGTTGTTGCTGTGTTTACAATGCAACACAGCATGGTTTGGAGGCCAATCATCAATAAGAATGCTTAGAGACGGAGACCCACTCCCTGAGGACACAATCAACACTATGCATCACAATAGTAAACACGTCTACTTATAAACAACTGATAGGTATTCTCTTGCTGTCAATCAGACAGATAATACAGTAAAGATTTTCAAAACCTACAAATGTGTGGCTTTACCGTACAGTCGCAGCATGTTATCCAATAGATGTGCGCTTTCTTGCATTGATACAACGTCTGAAATGTGAGACCCGTGTCTCAGTGTGTGTTGAATCGGGAGTGCTGCCGCTACAGTGTTTGTGAAAGGCCTGCTGCTCTGTGCTGTTGTGTTGTAATGTAATTAACTGAGCAGTGTGGGCACCCTCTGAAGAGTCACAGTGACCCCTACAGGGAGCTAGTGGACTAGCATGGACAGAGCACCAATCACTGCGATGTAATGGAACCTCCTACATAAATTATTAGTATTATTTATATACTATAGGAGGGATCAACAACTACATTCAAACTGCAGGCCGATTTTTTTACTTGAGTGGACGGTCAGGGGCCGGATCTTAATTACAAATCATTTGTAGACAAAAAATATACTGCAAGAAGGCCAAACGGGTATATTTGACTAAAACATAATAATTTCCTAAATCACTTGGAGCTGATTGGCTGTTGTTTTTACAGTCTTTTATGTACAACAATATGCTCAGAGAACTTTGGGGAAAATCACCCGCAGGCAGTGGTGGAAAGAGTACCCAATCGTGGTATTTGAGTAAGAGTATAGATACCTTAATAGAAAGTTTCTCAAGTAAAAGTGAGTCACCCAGTAAAATACTACTTAAGTAAAAGTCTATACGTATTTGGCTCCAAATATACTTAAGTATCAAATGTAAATGTATGTTAAAATATACTTAAGTATGAAAAAGTAAAAGTACAAATCATTTAAAATTCATTATATTAAGCAAAGCAGATTCCATCATTTTCTTGCTTTTTAAATTTTCAGATAGCCAGGGGCATACTCCAACACTCAGTCATAATTTGCAAATTATGTATTTGTGTTTACTGAGTCTGCCAGATCAGAGGCAGTAGGGATGACCACGTGTTCTCTTGATGAGTGCATGAATTTGATAATTTTCCTGTCCTGCCAAGCATTCAAAATGTATTGAGTACTTTTGTGTGTCATGGAAAATGTATGGAATAAAAAGTACATTATTTTATTTAGGAATGTAGTGAAGTAAAAGTTTTCAAAAACCTAAAATGGTAAAGTACAGATACCCCCGAAAACTAAACTACGTAAGGAAAGTTTGTAAGTCGCTCTGGATAAGAGCGTCTGCTAAATGACTTAAATGTAAATGTAAGGAGTACTTTATACCAACACCTGCAGGCCGCCATTTGGGGAACCCTGTACTGTAATATTCTCTGTAGTGTTTTATAGGCCTACTATATAAAGTCTGCAAAAAACATTGCAATGAATACTATATAGTATTTACTGTAGGGTTTTTACAGACATTACTGTAGTATTTAACCTACTACAGGGTTTTATTTTAGCAGATTACTGTAGTATTCTATAGTAGGCTATTTAAAGTTTACTACTAGTGATGGGCAGTTCGCGAACTAATCGTTATTTTTGAAAGAGTAATTTTACTGACTCGAGAGTCATGATTAGTTTTTCCTGAATGACTCGTTATTTGTTGTCGTTCGTTTGACCTGCGTGTCGCAATGAATCCTATAGCAGGGTTGTGCGTTCCCCGGTGCAGCGGCTCCCGAGACATCCTCCGAACACCAAATGGAAAATAGATCATGCTGAAGAGAAGAAAAATACATGTTTTTAAAAAACTGATAATTGATCGCATGGTGCAATAATTAATGCAATGCATTGATTGTTTAATGTTGTTGATGGACACAGCTTTGTAGAACCAAAACGTACACAGCTTGCCTTTGCGTGACTGCTGCAGTTCGAGAACGATATTGTGCTCATCTCTCTCGCAGTGCTCATCTCTCTCGCAGCAGTCAAGCAATTGGTTTCCGCCAAAATTCGTTCACAATCTAGTCCGGTAGCGCCCGCAACTTCAATAAATAATGTTATTTGTATGCCTAGCAATCACAAAATGTACATTGTTTGAATCACACTTTCATAAGTATCAGTCAGAAACGACAGTTCCAATAAGCCTCCTATGATGAACAAAAGGCTTGTAGAATCATGACTCTTTCGAGTTTTCAGTACATCGTTCGCCACCATTCGATTGCTCTGGAAATGACTGTATCAAATGAACGAAATGAGTCGAAAGATGAGTTCCTTTAACTGAACGAGTTGAACAGATCTGAGTCAGTAAAAAGAGACAAACTTCCCATCACGATTTATATGTAGTATATACTATAGTAATTACTGTAGTGTTTTACTGACATTACTGTAGTATTGTTTATGTTTTGTTATATTTGACATAGAAATGGAGGCTTTCTTCGTCAGGAAACCTATTGGACAAATACTAAAAGATCAAATGTTCCATTGCCTGTAGGTAGGTAGAACTGTGTGTCTGAACAGATTGAAAAGAGCAGAAGCTCTGACCTATAACCTGTAGGGAACACCATATATGGTCTATCCTTGGCATGTAGGTTTCTCACTCATGGGTGGCACACACTATGTGGGAGATATGTGGGAGAGGAATTGATTGGGTATATGCAAGTCAATTACTGTAGTATTACTATAGTTTACAAAACTATAGTTTTTTTGCAGACATTACTGTTGTATTTACTACAGGTTTTTTTTATAATACTATAGAATTTACTATAGTATTCTACAACATTCTATAGTAAGTACTACACATGATCGAGGAATACTACAGTGTGTAATATAGTATTCTATAGCATACTACATAATTCTAAAGTAAAGTACTGTAATATTCTATAGTAAACTAGTATTTTTTCCTGTGAACTGGCTGGAATGGTATTAATGACAGACAACAATGACACAGACAACACTGTGTTCTCAGTTTGGTTTGATGTCCAAACCTGTACACAGTGTGTCTTCCTCCTCCCCAGCCATCATTGAGATCTGAGAGAAGACAAGAGTGATGCTATCAGCCCAGGGAATTGGGTTTGGTGGTTAGGGGGTGGGGGGTTGCTTTTTTAATTGAGTGTGGGGTGCAATAGCGGCTTGTGGAGTGTTGTGTGACAGGAGGTTAGCAGCGTTATCTCCACTGATCCAATGATATAGGAAGTGATATGGAGCTGTGGGGATATTAAACCTCAATGTCTTATCAAGAGAGACGCACACACACCTAGGTTAAACGTGACATCCTGTTTTAGCCCCCTACACAACAGCTACAGCTAACACTCTGTCCAGCTTTGTTTCATTGAAATTAGATAACCTCTCTCCCGGGCAATGTTTTTAGCTTTTGAATTACATCCCCAATCAGAAAGGAAAAAATTGTTCATTGAGGAAGTTAGTATTTCTTTTTCCCCACTCAGTTATGTGGATTGGTGATTTAACCCGCTGCGTATGGACAGGCTGCCCAATGGGCACGGGCATCAATTCAACGCCTGTTCCACGCTGGTTCAGCGTAATTTCATTGAAACGCCTCGCTCCAACCCCAATTCAGTTCAGTGCAATTCAATTCAATACAACTTTATTATTCTATTGACGGGCAATCAAACAGAACGGGCATAGCACTGCTTCTGTATTTCCCCTTGAAAACACTGCAGTTTAATGGAGGTGAGGCAGAGCGTCAATGCCATAAAAGTCCATAAAAGCCTAAAAGTGGTGTCTCCATTTGCGCTTGGGAAGCCAATTGCCGCCGGCGCCGTCTTGGCTCCATCTTGCCAACCTGTTACCGTGGACTCCACTTTGAAACGATTAAGCCTGTGATGCCTCTGTTCGGTTTGGCTTTGATAAGCCTATGAGAACAGGGGCAATTTTGGCTTTGTAAAGCCTATGTGGAGTGGGTCCATGTTGGCTCTGCAGAGCCTAAAAGCAGGGCTCCACGTTTCCCCTGATAAAGTGATCATCATGGTGGCAGTGAACCATCCTTGGGGAGAGGAGAGGTAGTTACAGAATCATAATGGTCCCCCTTTGTCTCAAATTACCTCCCTCCACTCTGGGCATCGTCCCCCTTTATCACATGTAATTGAATCACGGCAGAGCCAGAGGGATTCTCCAAAACACAGAGTCACAGTAGGAAGAAATAGAACAGAGGAATTGTCTTTATATATAACAATCATTACCACTAGTAAATATTTTTTTAAAGGGCCACGTTTTAATCCCTGGGATAGAAAAACCAAGGCATAGTGATATGAGATCTTTCCAGGTACATTCCATAAGATTCAGGTTGTGTCGGAAATGGCACACGTTTACCTTTAGAGTGCAATACTTTTAACCAGGGCCCATAGGTTAGTTGTGTACTATATAGTTCACTATAATTCATGTGTGCCTCCTATATTGAACTATGCGGCTGGAATCTGGGGTTGTGAAGAAGACAAAACAGATAACTCTATTCCCGAAAAGAGACATAAGATGTTCCCTTGGAGTGAATAAGCTTGCTCCAAGCCTTGATATTCAAGGAGATATGGGATGGGAGCACTGTGAAATAAGGGGGGAAATGATTTGATTATGGAACCATCTTATCAATATGCCAGAGGGCAGGATAACAACCCCCCAAAATAAAAATCTACTGGGATAAAACATAACTACCCTTGGACAAAGGAACACAATGACAAGTATGTGGACAACTGCTCGTCGAACATCTCATTCCGAAATCATGGGCATTAATATGGAATGTAACTAAGGGGCCTAGCCCAAACCATGAAAAACAGCCCCAAACCATTATTCCTCATCCACCAAACTTTACAGTTAGCACCATGCATTCAGGTTGGTAGTGTTCTCCTGGCATCCGCCAAACCCAGATTCGTCCGTCAGACTGCCAGATGGTAAAGCGTGATCCATCACTCCAGAGAAGGTGTATCCACTGCTCCAGAGTCCAATGGCGGCGAGCTTTACACCACTCCAGCCGACGCTTGGCATTGTGTATGGTGATCTTAGGCATGTGTGCGGCTGCTCGGCCATGGAAATTCAATTGGTGAGTGTTGCAAACGAGGGCAGACGATTTTTACGCGCTACCCACTTCAGCACTCGGCTGTCCCGTTCCGTGAGCTTGTGTGGCCTACCACTTCGCAGCTGAGCCGTTGTTGCTCCAAGACGTTTCCACTTCACAATAACAGCAGTTACAGTTGATCGGGGCAGCTCTAGCAGGGCAGAAATTTGACTATCTGACTTGTTGGAAAGGTGGCATCCTATGACGGTGCAAAGTTGAAAGCCACTGAGCTCTTCAGCACCGGCCATTCTACTGCCAATATTTCCCTACGGAAATTGCATGGCTGTGTGCTTGATTTTACACACCTGTCAGCAACGGGTGTGGCTGAAATAGCCAAATCCACTCATTTGAAGGAGTGTCCACATACTTTTGGCCATGTAGTGTATTTAAGGAATATTAAGGGTGTGTGGACAGGTGTCTTTTATACAGGTAACGAGTTCAAACAGGTGCAGTTAATACAGGTAATGAATGAGTGGAGAACAGGAGGGCTTCTTAAAGAAAAACTAACAGGTCTGTGAGAGCTGGAATTCTTACTGGTTGGTAGGTGATCAAATACTTATGTCATGCAATAAAATGCAAATTAATTTAAAATCATACAATGTGATTTTCTGGATTTTTGTTTGATTCCGTCTCTCACAGTTGAAGTGTACCTATGATAAAAATTACAGACATGCTTTGTAAGTAGGAAAACCTGCAAAATCGGCAGTGTATCAAATACTTGTATGTAGGTATTTATTTTACCTTTATTTAACTAGGCAAGTCAGTTAAGAACAAATTCTTATGTGCATATATAGATATGATAATTTGATTTGTATACACCAAATGCATTGTTTTATAAGCCCACGTGGGCTGGGCATCATGAAGATGCCTGACACTAATATTTTTTCCAGTTGGGATACAGCCTGAATTCAAACCAGGGTGTCTGTGGTGATGCCTCTAGCACTGAGATGCAGTGACTTAGACCACTGCGCCACTCAGAAGCCCAAGAAAATAAATAAATCTTATAAATGAAATAAGGCTTATGTGCCATTTCAGACACAGTATGGATTGATGATCCTCACCTCTCAGGTTATAATGAGACAGTTTAAGCCCTATCCCTCCGCCACCAGGACGATTACAGAGATTAAATAGGACCTAAAGGATTACACAGTCGGGGATGTGTTACCGTGACGATGGGGAGGTGGTGTATCATGTCATCGCAGAAAAGGTCACGAGGAAACAGGCTCAACTGGCTAATGGGGCGACGCGATCTATGGCTCTGGGTGCATTTATCTTGTCTGGTCTGTCACGTTCAATGCACCATGGCTCCTCTATCTAGTGACTAAGGCTGTTTTTGGTCGTCCACTGATGAGGAAAATGGAGGGAGAGGTGGAACTGTTACTGACACAAAAGAGTGAGCAGCAGTGAATGGATGAATGAAGTTGATCACAACGGACTGTCTTTACACAGCTACCCTATCCTTTCTGACTGTCCATACTCAGTCGTGTGACCCATATCAGATTTGCGCATTCATACTGATGTATCCTCTGGAGTAGCACCATAGAGAATGATAGAGGTCTCTAGTGGCCAAAAGGCCATTTTAGCACGGGCAGTGCTATTGAGGGCTTCTTTTTTTAGTTTATTAATTGAATTAAACCATTTTATTTTTTAAACAAGCACACACATACAACTTGAAAAATCCATACTTGCACATGAGTAATATCATTTTAATGTAGTCAACTGGGTGGGGCTTGCAACTTCATCGGTTGATCCCTCCTGATGACACTGTTGGAGTCATGTCCAAACAGGTCATCAGGAGGGATCAGCCAATTGTGACTACTTCAAAATGGAGATGGCCTCATGGGCACCGCCCGTGTTCACATAGACACCATAATAGGTAGCATGTAAGGATACACTCTCTATCATTCTCCATAGCTGTGTTCAAATACTCATACTAACCATACTAGTTGTGATGTAAATTGAGAATATAGCATGCTTATTGGTCATGGTATGGATATAGTTAGTATGCCAAAAGTTTCCAGAATGCTCTGAGTTTACAAACGGACAATCTGACAATGCTCTGAATTTACGAACACCCAGAGTACACTCTGAGCGCTTCTGGCACTCCAGATTGAATTTAAGAACACACCCTAAGTCATAAAATGTCTAGCTAGTAAGTTATTATGCTAACAAGCTAGCAAGAGGTTGCATAGCAACAGCATCAACTTCCGGTAGACAGACGAAGCACTAGTATGCTAACCTGAAAGGTTACCATTCGTTTACAGTATACTAAAATGAAATAATAGTATATAGTATGTAGTATATACTCATTAAGTATGTAGTATACAGTATATTAGTATGGGTATTCAAACACAGTTTATGAGTAGCACACAGATGCAATCGATCTCCCGGTCTAAGGCACTGCATCGCTAGAGGTGTCACTAAAGACCCTGGTTTGATCCTGGGATGTATCAAAACCTGGCCGTGATCGGGATTTCATTAGGCCGGAGCACAATTGGCCCAGCGTCATCCGGGTTAGGGGAAGGTTTGACCGAGGTAGGCCGTCATTGTAACTAATAATTTGTTCTTAACACGCCAGGTCATTTGCAACCCCCCTCCAAAAAAAAATCTGATTGAGCAACCAGACAGATGGCGCATATGGAGGACGGGGTTTGTATCAGGATTCCGATCCACATATGGAAGTGGTATGAATCGGAAGTCAAAAGATCCGATTCCATGTGGTTTTCAGGCTGTTTACACATCAGGGAAGAGATCAGACACGCAAATAATGGCACTCGGGTTGCTGAAACATGTTGTGGGCATAACCATAACATTGAACACGCTCTTACAGCACGTCATAGGATAATACCCTATTCAGCTACGGGAGAAAATAACACACATCAGTATAAAATCACCTTTATTCCATAAAGCTAATTGATAGACCATCCATAGAGCATAATAACCATAACATGTACCACCCATCATATGATGCACACCACCCATAAAACACAAAGCTCCTTCCTGTCGCAGCCCGCGGCTGACAAGGCTGCGTGATTGGCTTGTCTGCTTTCTCCGGCTAATGAAGAGAGGAGCGGAGAAGACCGAACGGTTCATGTCCAGTTAATATGGGAGACATTTTAAGGGGCTCAAGTTAAGGCTTGTTATATTACACGATAAATCACCTTACAGTAATAAAGACGAGAACGGAGAGATTGTCCCCGCTGTGTTGAAGAGTGCGGCCCCTGTTCTAAGAGATATCCTCTTGTCTATGTCCACTCCAGGTCACACGTGTGGGTGCCTGTGGTGTGTAAATGGGCGTGTGCATGTAGGCTTGTGTGTATGCATGCACGAGGCATACGTGTTTGCATATTACTCCTAGTGTTGCATAGAAAAGGCTAGAAGTTGATCATCTCAATTCATGACATTTCTCAGAACTAGTACATTGCAAAAGTCCTTGGAAACTAGGAACATCGTGTATTTAATGCATGTCCCTGGGAGAGAGATTGTCTTGAAGGTCCCTTTCAGTTTGAAGAGGGAAAATAAAGAAAGTCATTTTCTCTGAACTGGCTCTCGGATGTAGATGGTCGAGAGAGTGATCGCCCTAGGCTCTGGCCCACTTCCTGCTTTCAAAACAAACCAGAACCACCAATCTTTATTGTATTGTGAGAGAGAATGTTTCAAACTAATACAGCCAAAACACCCAGAGTTTTTGGTCAGCTGCATTTGTTCCTGACTTTTTCTTATATAAAAACTCAATTATGAAGCTGTTTGCTTTTCTCGTATTTTTCAAGGCGGCTGCTGTGGAGGTGGAATAAGAATGTGAGCTCGTGTATAATATGCTGATGTCCTGCAATACCATGATAACCATCACCATAAAGACTGCGTCAGGTGAGATTAAAATAGGAGATTAAAATAGGCCAAACCGTGCTGTCTATTTCTCTTTAATCATAACAACTCCACATATATGAAATGTTAATAAAAGGAAGTGGATGAGAGGGGAGGATGAAGCAGGAGCAAGGTGAGAGAGAAAGAGAGAGAGCAAAATATTGAAGTCTAACTATTCTCCCACTTGCTGTATGATGCAGAGAGAGGGGGAGAAACAGGGAATTCATTGAGATGAACTAGAATCCCTCGAAGGGCTCTTTGGCTAACAGAAACAGATAGCATATTTCATTAGCCTCTCCAGGTGATGTATAACCACGGTGGCTCTTCACTTTTTCACTGTGAGATTACATTCATTTATCAGCTGGGTTTCATCTCCCTCTCGGTCCCTTCTTCTCATCCCCAACCCTCTCTATCCCTTAATTCTTCTCCTTTTCCCCTCCCCCTCCTCTCTCAACCCTCTCCTCTCTCTCGCTCTGTTTCAGACTGGTGTTTATTAATAGCTTTCTGCATGGTTGGAGACAGTTCATTGCTGGGAGATTGAGTCGCTGTGTTATCCCAAACCCAGTGATAAACTATTTTTAATTAAACCTTATGAAACAACATTGAGAACTACCGAGCTGTGCCTAATTTTTCCACCACCTAGCTAGCCACAAACGCCCAGTATGTGCGCACACACACACACACACACACGTATGCATACGTTGACATGCATGCACACACACCGTCATTCTCGGTGACATGCTACCCTCCAAGTGTACTGACATGCAGGTAAACCACTCTCTTTTCTATCACTCTATCATACTTTGCTGAATGTCAAGGATAAAAGCCTACCCACTTTCCTTCACAGAGGAAAAGCAAGAGGTGAATTTAATAAAGTGACGTTTTAAAGAGCGGTGTGGACGGAACACCTTGGTCCTGATATCGTTAGTCCACTCCTCTACTCTCCTCCTCTTGAACCCTTTCATTCTCAGACTGAAGTGAAGATTCTGAGCGGTTCATTTAGACCTCTCCCACTAACGACCTCATTAGTCCATTTGGTAATTAAGCAATTAACTCCAGATTAGCTATTGATTAATGTTTGCCGTGAATAATGTTTCTCAATGGGATAGAACTGGTTAAATATTAAACCTCTGGTAATGAGAAACTGATTGATTACATCAGCAGATTAATTAGAAAAGCACATGTACAATGGCTCATTATCTCGTTAACACACTTGTTCACATGATATAATCTTTTTTTGGTACTAGCCTAATACTATAGGCTAGGTGGCATTTGGGGTTTGTACCTTACGGCTCATGATAATACAGCAGATGACTCATGGGCATGGATTATCTCTCTGTTGATAACGGTGAGGCGGGGACATGGATTTAATAACTGCAAGACCATACTCCCATATTTGCCCAATGACTGTCAACTCACTTATTCTCATTTAAAATGGACACCGATGTTGATATAAATACACTATATATACAAAAGTATGTGGACACCCCTTCAAATGAGTGGATTCGGATATTTCAGCCACACCTGCTGCCGACCGGTGTATAAAATATGCACAGCTATTCAATCTCCATAGACAAATATTGGCAGTAGAATGGCCTTACTGGCTCAGTGACTTTCAACGTGGCACCAACAAGTACATTCATGGCCTGCTAGAGCTGCCCCGGTCAACTGTAAGTGCTGTTATTGTGAAGTGGAAACATCTAGGAGCAAGAACGGCTTAGCCATGAAGTGGTAGGCCACACAAGCTGACAGAACGGGACAGCTGAGTGCTGAAGCAGGTAGCGCATAAAAATTGCCTGTCCTCGGTTGCAACACTCACTACCAAGTTCCAAACTGCCTCTGGAAGCAACATCAGCAGAATAACTATTCGTCGGGATTCATGAAATGGGTTTCCATGGCTGAGCAGCCGCACACAAGCCCAAGATCACCATACGCAATGCCAAGCACCTGCTGGAGTGGTGTAAAGCTCGCCGCCATTGGACTTTGGAGCAGTGGGAACACCTTCTCTAGAATGATGAATTACGCTTCACCATGGCGATGATTTTGGAATGAGCAGGTGTCCACATTCTTATGTAAATATAGATTACATCTGAATTTAAATGAAGTTGGGGATATTACCAATTTCTAACCATTTACTTTATCTGTGCTGCTTGTATTTCACTAATAAGTCTACAGGTTTTTAATTACAATGGGACAATAGTAGAGTATCCTTGAAGTAGTCTCTGCTCAGAGTTACAGCAACAACAAAAGGGGTATGCACACGACAAAACTGAATAAGCAAAGATTCAATGCACACACACACACACACACACAGCCCTATTTAGAATAGGTAAGGATCTGGCCCTGCGCTCCGGTCGTTGATGTATTGATGCGTTTAATCAGTGTGCCATTTCGCCGCCGCGAGGAGTAATCATTTTTCCATTACACTACCTCCGAAGGACGTCCACACACATTTGTTTGGCCTCTTTTGTGTTGTGTTTCTGGGCCACGGCTTTCCTCTGACTCATGTTTTATTTATTTATTTGATGGATTAGAGGCCCAACTTTTCTGCTAGGCCCCTGATGCAAAATGTCACCTTCCTCAATCACTGCCTCCCAAACACCTACCCCATCTTGCTCTACAAAAAACACACGCACCAGACCTAACTTTCTGCTCTGAGAATTGTCCTATTAAATGAATTATTACAAAAGAAGTGGAGGGAGGGAGAGGGTGAAATCAAGCAAAAAGTAATACAATTCCTTGGTCCTTCATTGGTCCCTTGTTTTTTAAATTTCTTTTGAACCAGAGTAATAATAGCAATTCATTTCCTTTTTAGAAAAAGCAAGTGGATTGGGTAAAAGTCAACTCTCAACACGTTTAAGCTTTCCCAGCAGTAATGCCATAATAAGGAATCTATAGGAGGATCAGAAACTGGGAAATGAAACAGTTCTTGACAACCAAACATTTAAATAGATATGCTAAATTAAATTGTTATTGTTGTAATATATATATATATATATATATATATTTTTTTTTACAAGTTTAAGACTTATTTGAATTGTCACTGTACAGGATGTATATTGAACACTGGATGAAAGTTCTCCTAAAACCACTATGGGGCGACAAATCCACACATAATCCAATAAGGCATTGAATAAAATACAAAAATGACTAATAAAATACATAATAAAAAAGGCAAAAGAAATGAAAAAACAACAAAAAACAGATGTTGCAGGGGGAACATCCAGTAATTCTTCATATCCAAATCCATTATAGTCCTCGTTTCAAATCGTACAGCAACAATTGTGCAAACACAAACGATTTGACTTGACACGTCTTAATCACAGAAACCTTCCTTGACCCTCGACTTCTTCCTCCTTGGTACCCATGCCCTCTTCAGGAGTGTAGTAATGATGAGACTTAGCAAAGACAAAGAGGCTGAGGGATGGAGAGACAGGCACGATGATGGGCCATGCTACCTTGTTGTTGTAGTCTCATTCCATAGAGAGCTGAACACTTTCACTCTGGCCTTGGTGTTGATGCTGGTCAAACTTCCTCGCTGTTAAGGCATAAAGAAGTCCGAATTATACCAATTTAAACAGTGGGATTGATTTAGATATTTTACAAGTGCTGTGTGAGCTAATAGTTTATTAGTGAATGACACAGAGCTATTTGATAAACCAGAAATATATTTGACTTGAGTGATTAACTGATTTGAGGTCAGTTCCTAATCATGGACAGAAATATAAAAATGTATCTAGAAGAATTGTTCTATGTTAAATATGCATTTGACCTCAAGCACTGTCATAAGTGAGCACAAGTCTAACATTGACTGACGCATTATTCTGCAACAGCACTGAGACCAGGGCCGTTCGAGGCATAAGGGGTCGCTTGGTTGTACATCAGCCACCTTTCTCTTGATACGTCAGGCACTGACAGTCACTTAATTAGCCATGTCAGCTGACAATGTTTGGATTGGTAGTTAGTCTAGGCAGGTATCTAAATGTGTAGTAATCATGGTCAAATACCATGCCCGGAGGCCCTGGCCTCCAGTGGGTCCCCATTGATTTTGTTAGTCATTCTCACTTAAATATCATATTAACATGGCATAAGTCATTACAAAATATGTGGAATTGCAGAAACTACTACTAAAATGTTTTGCGTCTAGCTTAGGGCCCCCAAAAGGCTAGATAGAACCGGCAATCACTGTGACTGACAAACTCACCAAGAGAGTACATCTCCAGCTGCTGGCGGAGTCTCACTTTCTGCAGACTGTCATAGAAGTTCGGTTCGGTCGTGGCTCCAGCTGTGGGGGGCAGAGCGAATATCCTCATGATCTTCCTCTTATTTCTTATGGGGAGAAGAGGAGGAAAGCAAGTGAGACCCAACAGTAAACTGTCATTCATGTGCACTAGCTGGTTGGAAGCATTGTAACATCAAAGTGTATCAAAAACATGTTATTACACACATTTAGTTCAAAAGACTTATATATGTATTAACAGTCGGTCGCAAAAAAACAAAGGAGCCTCTTACTTTCTAGCATACATTAGCAGTCCGAAGCTAACCAGAATGACGAGCAAATAGACATTGGTGGCCTCATTCCACGCCTCGTGCACCGAGTAATCCAACGATTCCTCGTTCGCCATCACACCATGACCGCCCATTGCGATCAAACAAATTGTGAGGTATGTTTCTATTTGTATAAACGTGTCTAAAAATAAGAATCAATACATCGACATTTATCTGAATACGTGCTACGATGTAAACAGAAGGCTGACGTTGTTTCCGGAATCGAACACTAGACGTTAATTGGGTTTTCATCCCTACAAAGACCAGCCCCGATTACTTTTTGTGAAACAGGAAGTAAGTGCATTGCTTATTTATTATTATTATTATTATTATTATTATTATTATTATTATTATTATATTATTATTATTTTCACTTCTGTTAATTTTTTTATTATTATAAAAATAAATTATGAACACAACAAATACAAAAAAACAGAAATATACAAACAAGAGTACATAAACCTAACAGACAGGGGTATTACATTTCAAGATTCATTTTCAATTTGTTGAATTATTTTATGGTGCGTATTGCTTTTACATTTACTGATAATTTCAAAATATAATTATATAATTTAAATTCTATCTTAAATAATGTGAAGAGGGGTTTGTTCTCTGCCCACTTCATTTTATGGATAAAGAATCTTCCATGAAAGAGGTGTACCTGTGGATGTATTTCAAGGCCTACCTTCAAACTCAGTGCCTCTTTGCTTGACATCATGGAAAAATCCAAAGAAATCAGCCAAGACCTCAGAAAAAAAATGTAGACCTCCACAAGACTGATTCATTCTTGGGAGGAATTTCCAAACGCCTGAAGGTTCCACGTTCATCTGTACAAACAATAGTATGCAAGTAAAAACACCATGGGACCACGCAGCCGTCATACCACTCAGGAAGGAGACGCATTCTGTCTCCTAGAGATGAACGTACTTTGGTGCAAAAAGTGCAAATCAATCCCAGAACAACAGCAAATGACCTTGTGGAGATGCTGGTGGAAACAGGTACAAAAGTATCTATATCCACAGTAAAACAAGTCCTATATCGACATAACCTGAAAGGCTGCACAGCAAGGAAGAAGCAACTGCTCCAAAACCGCCATTGAAAAGCCAGACTACGGTTTGCAGCTGCACATGGGGACAAAGATCGTACTTTTTTGGAGAAAAGTCCTCTGATCTGATGAAACAAAAATATAACTATTTGGCCATAATGACCATCATTATGTTTGAAGGAAAAAGGGGGAAGCTTGCAAGCCAAAGACCACCATTCCAACTGTGAAGCATGGGGGTGGCAACATCATGTTGTGGGGGTGCTTTGCTGCAGGAGGGACTGGTGCACTTCACAAGATAGATGGCATCATGAGGGAGGAAAATGATGTGGATATATTGAAGCAAAATCTCAAGACATCAGTCAGGAAGTTAAAGCTTGGTCGCAAAGGGGTCTTCGAAATTGACAATGACCCCAAGCATACTTCCAAAGTTGTGGCAAAATGGCTTAAGGACAACAAAGTCAAGGTATTGGAGTGGCCATCACAAAGCCCTGACCTCAATACTATAGAAAATGTGTGGGCAGAACTGAAAAGGAGTGCGAGCAAGGAGGCCTACAAACCTGACTCAGTTATACCAGCTCTGTCAGGAGGAATGGGCCAAAATTCACCCAACTTACTGTGGGAAGCTTGTGGAAGCCTACCCAAATGTTTGACCCAAGTTAAACAATTTAAAGGCAATGCTACCAAATACTAATTGCATGTATGTAAACTTCTGACAAACTGAGGATTGTGATAGAAGAAATAAAAGCTGAAGTAAATCATTCTCTCTAGTATTATTCTGACATTTCACATTCTTAAAATAAAGTGGTGATCCTAACTGACCTGACAGGGAATTATTTCTAGGATTAAATGTCAGGAATTGTGAAAAAAAATTGAGTTGAAATGTATTTGGCTAAAGTGTATGTGAACTTCCGATTTCAAATATATATTTATATATTCAACATGATTTAGGTTAAACATTTATATTGAATAATGATGGACAACTATATGATTATCCAGTATTTATGAGAACACACAATGTTACATTCACTCCTGAGGAGTATCAAATTGTTGTTAGAGCTGTCCCTAAAGGTGCTATTCTTCTTTTAGGAGAATATAACAGTGCTCCAAGTGCAACTGTTGAGGATTTTGTAGCCTCAATACAATTATAATATAATAATAATATATGCCATTTAGCTGACGCTTTTATCCAAAGCGACTTACAGTCATGTGTGCATACATTCTACGTAGAAGGAATTGACATTTTAAACTATACATGTAATAACATGTATATAAGGAAACTATGTCAATATGTTACTAGTCCCTCTGCTAAAATGTACTGGAATGCAGCCCTAGGACAAGTGAACTGGAACAACGTGTTATCTGGTAAATATTGTATATCTAATAAGGTGAAAGAAGTATTATACAAACTCATTCATAGAATCTACCCTGTAAAGACCTTTATTATACACCGGATTTAAAATAGCTATTGATAACAAATTAATCCGACAGACGAAGAACCATATATGTGACATTTAAAAAATTAAAAAAGAGATAGACATGAAAAATCATTATTGGACACCCTTTTTCTATAGTGAACCGGTTTCACAAGCTTTCCACGCGCTAATTAACAATCATTTTAAATTTAAAGATAGAATAACCGTTTATGTGCACCACTCAGAATGGACGGACAAGCGCACAACTTTTCGGTTGCTGATGAAAATCGCCGAAATGTGGGAAAGAAACGTGAAACAAAACTAAAAGAATGGAAAGACGGTCAAAGGAAGATCATACGGGATGTGGGAAACCCCTATACAAATATTAAGGGTCAAGAAAAGCTGTCCAAAAGAGCTATGTGGAAGAACCGTATATCAAACAATCAAGCTAGCTAGCTATAGAGTACAGTAACTAACATGTATGTTCTGGGTTGTCTCATTTGTAACTACAGAGAAAACATATTAGCTCAAGTTCGTTGGCTACTAATTTATACATTTTCGTTACAAATGTTATTGCTAGATTATAGAAGAAACATAGCGAGCTACTTTTTCTCCATCCACCGGATGATTCGACATGGCTACAGTAGCGAGCTAGTTATATGTAACGTTACACTGTATCCTGCAGGGATTGCACACCGAGGGTCCATTGAGGTGGCAAGCGGCATGTTGGAGTGGGTGAAGACAACTCACGCCACTCACCAAACCAGAGGAGCGCAAGTTGATCATCTTCAGTGACAGATGCTGTGGGCAGAATAACAACTGGCGGATCTGATGTCGATGCTCGTCTCTATGGGTTACTTTACCCACGTTAATCAGATGTTCGTGGTCTCTGGTCATTCTTTTCCTGCTTGTGATCGATCTTAAAAATATATAATAATATAATAAATCAAAATAACTGATTATCTTAAAATGGAAAAAATGTCACATATATGGTTCTTCGTCTGTAGGATTCAAATGTGTATTTTGTGGCTGTGACCCAGAAACTCTTGGCCATTTATTATGTCAGAAGATTTTGGAGTGAGTTAGAATATTTTATTTGAAAATATACGACTGTTAATGTTAATCTGAGACTGACATTGTTTTATTTTGATATCCATATCCAAATGATATGGACCCTGACTTAACTTTTATTGTTAATTTGTTTTCATGGAAGATTCTTTATCCATAAAAGGAAGTGGGCAGAGAACAAAGCCCTCTTCACATTATTTAAGATAGAATTGAAATATTATTGTTGAAATGATCAGTAAATGTAAAAACAATACGCACCATAAAAGTATTTAACAAATTGAAAATTCATTTTGATATGTAATACCCGTCTGTTAGGTTTATGTACTCTTTGTTTGTATATTTCTGTTTGTATTTGTTCATTCATAATAATAATAAAAATAAAATAAATTGTTGTGCATGCGTACTGTAGTATGTAATTAAACCACTAGGGGGAGATGTACCTCTATATTTGATCAACAGGACACAATAATACATCAAGGCTTTGAAAGGAGACTATTCCAGGTGTTAGATGGTCAGAACTATTTCACGACTGAAAGAGCAGAAGGAAGTGTAACCATTGCTGCATTCTCCCAGGGAGATGAGAACACGAGTAGTACTGTTGTAAGGTGAGGTCTAGCTCTGGTCAGAACCGTAGGTCTACAGGAGAAGCCAGTCCCCTCCCATCAGGCCCGTCAGACAGTGAGGTATGGCGTGGGAGCAGAGCACCGTACCAATCGCTGTATCTCTTTAATCTCATCACACGCCCGTTGGGTAATGTTCCTCCAGCCCACTGACATCAGACAGGACACAGGTGTGTGTGTGTGAGCACACAGTACACCCATGAGGACCCAGCACAGCTCAGCCAAGAGTGTTTAGACGCCGGGAGGGGAAAATAGTACGTAGGGAGGGAGTGATTCTCTTTTTTAAAGAAGCCTCGCGTTAGGCCTATGTCTTGAATGGGTAATTGTGATTTTTAGCCATACCTTGACAGATCAATTCCTTCCGGGGACGATGTGAGTCAAGTCCCTATGCGTGTCTGTGGTTTTGTTGCGTGTGCTTGATGCCTTGTTTATTTTCAGAGACGCTTATTTTAAATGTCTCATTTGCACCTGCTGCCACATCCTGTTACCTAAGGTGAGGCAAGACCAAAGAGGTGTGTGTCTGTCTGTCTTCCAGCTCCAATCAACTCAGTGTTTGTACTGAAATGTTCTCCTCAGTAAATGCAACTCACTACCACAAGTGTTCAGTGCATCATACTATTATTAGCAACATTATCCTACATGCCCTATCACCAAAATCAAACGACTCTAGTGTAGGGAGATGTATTATACCAGTTAAATAGTACCAAAATAAAAATCCCTCTGGTTCACAGCGAGACTTCAAAAACTGCTTGAAAGGGGACAGTTCAGAGTTCACTCTCGGACACCTTCCAGTTATGTCACCACACAGGAGCTCGGCAGGCCCAGATGTAGGATCATCATTTGAGGCAGTTTGTTACAGCAGGAAAATAATCCTGCAGCAACAGCAAATGTGGATGATGGTTCATGGCCATTTTTGTCGGGGTTGCTACGTTTTTCGTGAAGGCAAATGAAGTCAGAAATGTCCAATGGGAAATGATAGAAGCCCTTAGGGAAGCCAGGCCCCTCACTACTACACATTACTGATAGTCTTTAAACCCCACCTCTTCACCCCCATCTTTCCTTTACAGCACAAGGCTACTGTACCCACATGTCACTAACAGGGATTAATGACTATATGCATCTCCAGTATTTCCCATTTTCCCAACTCACCCATTCCATATTCAATTTAGTTGATTACAAGCAGTATCTGACTCATGACTAGGGACATGTGTGGATGCTGATTGATGTCATACTGTAAGCAGACACTATTGTCCCTCAGGGCAGAGGTTTGGCCCCAGTCTACAGTGAAACCCTCAATTTAACGTGTTTCTCCATCCACTGACAGCCAGTATAAAACAATGCAGCCACCATGGCGACACGCGGTCCATTCAATCAATAGCCTTTATCCACGGCCCCGGAGTCAGGGTGAGAGGGGCGACAGACAGGGGAGCCAAGGCGTTGACTGTCTTCATTCTCGTCATTCTCCTGAGGAAGATAAAACCGCATATGTCGATGGGGCCACTGTGTACGAGGCAGAGAGAAGGAAAGAGGAGATCAAACTATCAGCAGTCCAGTGTAGACATAGATCACCTCTCCTCAGTGAGTCTGTCTGACAGACAGGGCCACGCTACGGTAAGCGACAGTGGCAGATCGGTACTGCCGCCGTTGCAGGAGCGACTGAAAATGTTCCCTTGAGAACGGGTGAGCTTGTGGGTCATGTCATGGTAGATTTGTATGGTTGATTGTGATGCTGCCTTTTGGCCTGGGCTCCTTGTAACATCGATCTCAACGAGTCTTACCTGGGTAAATGTATTTAATACAGAACGTTTGAGAAATCGGGAGCCAACTGATCTTTTTAACAGATATCTTTTTTTCCCCGGATTTAATACAGTTCCCTATTCCTCTCTGTAAGTGTGTGAACTGCCCAGAGACCCAGTAGACTGGAGCTAGCCTCTGAGTTAGAACAGAAGAGTTTTTGGGAGTGCTTTTATAATGCCTCTTCTGGGGGTTCTGGGCCTTGTCTGTTCTCATTAAAGGATATAACTTTTTGTCTCTTTGGACAACTCTCACACTTTCCTCCTTTGGTAGAGTGGACAGGGTTTGGGGGGGGGGGGTCTGCTACTAAAATTGAGAACAAACCCTCTCCATTCTGTCCCAAGGTTTTAAACTCTGTTAGCTAGGTGTTTTTGCTTGTGTTCGTTTATTTCCTGTGTGTGGCAGTTGGTTGTACTGTTTGTTATTGTGTCCCGCCCACCCCTGATCAGGGCAGACAGGCAGGCAGTCAAGCCTCTAAGGGATATCCGGGCCGACAACCAGAGGGGTTCTGACAAGCATATCGTCCTGTAAACAGTGTACAGTAAACACACACGCACAAACATTCTGCAGAGACATTGCTCAGATTGGTCTGTGAGCAATAACGATTCAGGTCATTTGCACCGGTAGGTCATTTCATGTGGAACAGAGAACTTGACAGACGCCTACCTGTTTTCTGTCTGGGATAGCAATCCCAAAGGGTACACAACATAGATGTAGCTACATGTACCAGGTCAGCTGCTTCAGTCAGGGGTTAACACTGTCAGGAGAGGAATCAACCCAGGAGTGTTTTCTAAAATGGCCCAGAGTGATAATCCAAATGCACATCCACAGTTGCCCTAATTCCCAGAGAGGATCTGTGTACAGTCAGTGTACGTCTGTCTGATCCGTGGCTGCTGCTCTTAGAGGGAGGTCTCTGTAAAGCCCAGCATGTCGTTCCATTAGAGTGCTGCTCCTGCTGTTGAAGCGGACTGGCACAGTGAATGACACAGTAGGTATGGGCATATGATGTTATGCAGACCACAGATTACTACTAAAGATTTTTAGAACTAAACCAAGATAGACCACAGCTCGTCACTTCCGTTGGGAACATATGAGTCCTTGTGGGCAGAACAAGCAAGGAGGTGAACAGAGCCAAGCATGAGCTAGCGAGATCCTATTGGCGTGTTCTAGCATCATCTGCATATTTCAGTTAGGGAACACCTCTTCTGTGAAGTGCGCGTGTGCAATAACTCCATTCGCCTTTGCGCATCTTCTAAACAATGTGATAAAAAAATATATAAATCATTTTTGCAAAGTCTACAAAACTTTGTGTACTTTGTTCTTAACATATTCTAGTTTTGTGAACAGAAAACTGTGTTGAGATCAAATGTTTCATCGATAAGAACATTTGTAGAATGTCGGCCAAAATCCATCTCGTTCCATCGTCTCCCACTGCCCGGACGCTGGGCTTCCTCTCACTACCATATTTGGCAGTAGGTGGAAACGCCAAGCGAATGCTTCACGATTTATACATCCAGTAAAATATCTGTGTTACTACTATGGCCAGGTGTCATTGTCATCTGAACAGAAACGATTTGGGCTCGGCTGCCAAACATCTCACTTTAGATCTAGTCACATCATTAGAGATGTGTTTGATAAAACCATATCGATGTAAAGTGCATATGAACATATATCGACCAATATAATTGGTGTCATGTCTGTGCACAGGGATTTTCCCGCTCTCCTGCGATGACCTCGTATCCTGTTTAGTTGATCTCGGCATCCAGAATGTGTTGTATGTAATGTCATCTCTATTACAGTCTCCTCCGGCCCACTGGGAGGTGTCAGAGACCCTGGCCTGCATGAGTACCAAGAGATAAGACACTGTGGGTGGGCATGATGGATGACAGGAGTCCCTACCCACCCCTGGTTCTCTATCTTCTCCCATATCAAGTATTCATTTACCTTCCTATTACTTCTGCCGTCTACATGGTTGTCAGGGATGGTATAATGGTAGGTTAGTAATTATGTTCGGGAATGTGAGCCTCCTGTGGCAGCCATTACTGGTGGCAATCACATGAAATTGCAGGTGTGTTATAATCTAGACACATTCAAATTCAGCGGTTGATCTCAGACCGCACATAAATCCATGTCTCAGACAAATGTAAATGATTTATGGGTAAACATTGACATTTGCAAAACAAGCATCCACAACAGTTGACAGCTTCTTACTTTTCGCGTTCGCTCTCTCGCTCTGCTCACAGTATGTTTAGGACTCCTCTGTTGGGGGTGAGACGGCAGGGTTCCACACTGATTTACACACTGCTATAGACACACACCAAACTGGTCTAGAAGAGCAGGAGAGGGCTGTTAGGAAGGTTAATAATGTGTATGAGATGGGATGAGAGAGTGGGGTGTGCCGAGGCGGTCAGGGTGAGAGGACTGGACAGATGCTGGGGCAATGGGAGGCTGCACTCATCTCACACCTGGCTGAGCCTGCAGCACCCTGGGTGGTTTTTAATGTGTGTTCTCGAGGGAGGGAGGTAGGGAGGGAGGGAGCTCGATGCACTCTTAGAAAAAAGGTTCCAAATGGGTTCTTCGGCTGTCCACCATAGGGTAAACCTTTTTGGTTCCAGGTAGGACCATCTGTGGAAATGGAACCCAAAAGGGTTCTTCAAAGGATTATCCTATGGGTACAGCCAAATAACCCTTTTTAGGAACCTTTTTTTGTAAGGGAAGGATAGGTAGAGGTGGGAGCAGGGGATAAAGAAGAGCAACAGAGACCAGAGAATTTGTTTACTCTGCCAAGCCAATCACAAGCCATCCGTTACTGATGGAGCTAGCCATGAAACATTCCCCAGAACACCATCCATACAAACATCAGATATCGCACTTACTCCGTACATAAACATGATTAAAAACATATGAACTAGTCTTTAAAAAAAAAATGAAATGTACCTAATAGGAATTTCAATCAAACTTGCTCTTTTATCTGATGTGAAGGAGCTGTTTTTCAACGCAGGCATTAATATTCCATCGTTAGTTCCAGAGTGAGTCAAAGCATGAAAAATAAATATGTTTTCCCCTTCTGTTCAAATCATTTGGATGTCATTTGGCTGTATTTTCCCCACATTGCAGATAACCTTAGTTTTGGTACGGTGGTCAGGGCAATTTGTACGCTGAGGTGGGATGGAGGGAGTTTGTGGTAGGTCTCTCTCTTCCCTCTCTCTCTCTCTCTCTCTCTCTCACTTTCCCATCTCTCTTTCACACACAGACACCCCCATTTCTACTATTTTCCTCATAACTTATATCTGCCGACCCAGCACTTTACCATGTCTAGAGGTCTCTGCCATATTATACCCCGAAATGAAATTTCATTGGATTTCAAAAGCATGACTCATTTATACAGTTGTATTGCTTTACCCCTAGTGCTTCAGCCAGGGGCGCAACTTTCACTGGGGACAGGGGGGACGGGGGGCGGGGGGCTTTTCACACTGACACAGTAATAAACAGCTCTAATGTTACAGGCTTCACATGGCCCTTCTATTGTACTACTGGGCAAGATCAGCCACTATGCTAGATGTTGTTTGAAGAGAGCAGATTTGGAGAGACTTGCACTTTCTCTCAAGCTATTTTTTTTATAGTTACCTTTTTAGAAGTGGGAAGATTTTCAGACGGTAAAATATGGGTGATCAATAATTTAGGCCTATTTCTAGGCAATGTAGTAAGCTATAGCCTAGTCGTAGGCCTATATAGGAAGTACGTTACCTTGAAAAGAACTGCCCCGCGCTTCTCCGCCCATGCATAGGCTATAGCCTACTCTATTTCAATAAGACCACATGCACACCTGATCTCCCAGGTATGTCTATTGAACTGGAAGCAGGAAGAATGAGGACAGTGGCACTTCCTACGTTTTGCATAGCCCTGTAGGATATATCCTTCCTTTTTAGGGGGACGATTTTAAGGGAGAGACAAATAAAATGGGGAAATCAATAGTTATCTTCTGACATGTTTTGATTGCACTTCGACTCGCGTCGTTTTCAGCGCTCTCCTTCATTCCATTATCAATTTTTTTTATTTATTTACAGGCGCTCTAGTAAACGACAGTCTAATCGTATTTAAGTTCGTTTCATGTTGAACTTAACTGCCAGGTGGTTCGCCGCCCCTGTAGGCAGCCGACTCCAGTTCAATGAGGCCACAGGTACTAGGCCCACTTGAACTCTCACGCCCAGCTAGGAGAGGTAGGCTACGGAAGTTGAAGCAGCGAATTCTGAGTGTGTGAATAATGGGGGAAAATATGTGCTTTTAAATACAATAGGTAGGCTGACGCATACAAAGCAGAAAGACGCCGTTTCCAAATAGTATGTGGGACGACAAAAAATATATTCGTCCAAATGTCTTCCTGACCGCCAGCAGCGTAAAAAAAATGCAGACCTTGACGCAATTATCTCTGTCAGGTCCAGCAGGCATCTCGCGGAAATGCAGCCCCTCTAGTGCAGTCAGTACACAACACTATGCTCATCATGTCCTACCAGGATCAGATGGTGACAGGGGTCCCGGCAGGGTCACACAGCCAGGGAAGACCAGTCTACGGAGCTCAGGTGAATTCTGCAGTATATTAACAATATCAGTGAATGATATAAAGTTCCATCTTGAATTGACGGGCATAGCTACAGGACAGCAGCTTAAAGCTACAGTCTGTGAATAATGGTCATTTCAATTATTGAACCATTTCATTCTATTCTTGGATGATATAATGTATAAATGTACACCAAGGTAATCATTTGCCATGCCTCAGCAGGGTCGGGCAGACAGGGAAGACCAGTCTGTGACTGATGTGAGGCGAATTTTGGCAGATACAACACTTTACTCTCTCTGTGCAGCAAAAACTGGACAAGCCAGATGCTATTCTAAGGCAGTCTGACAAACCTCAAGTTTGTTTCCGAGAGAGAGAGAGAGAGAGAGAGAGGCAGTCAGCCGGTGCTGTAATGCAGAACTACAGGGTTGCATCATGTTGGGTTGGCTTATGGAAGTGGCCTTGTGCTTACGTTTGTTTATCCGTCAAGATATCCTGCGTACACAATCAAGATACGGCAGGTGTCCAAATCTCCCTCCTGTCTGTACACAGAGCTGAATTCATCTGTTTGGGGATCTCTCTCTGCGGGATCCAGGATGTAGTCTGGATGGAAGGAGGCTGACAGGAGTTGGGGATCTCTCTCTGCGGGATCCAGGATGTAGTCTGGATGGAAGGAGGCTGACAGGAGTTGGGGATCTCTCTCTGCGGGATCCAGGATGTAGTCTGGATGGAAGGAGGCTGACAGGAGTTGGGGATCTCTCTCTGCGGGATCCAGGATGTAGTCTGGATGGAAGGAGGCTGACAGGAGTTGGGGATCTCTCTCTGCAGGATCCAGGATGTAGTCTGGATGGAAGGAGGCTGACAGGAGTTGGGGATCTCTCTCTGCGGGATCCAGGATGTAGTCTGGATGGAAGGAGGCTGACAGGAGTTGGGGATCTCTCTCTGTGGGATCCAGGATGTAGTCTGGATGGAAGGAGGCTGACAGGAGTTGGAGATCTCTCTCTGCGGGATCCAGGATGTAGTCTGGATGGAAGGAGGCTGACAGGAGTTGGGGATCTCTCTGCGGGATCCAGGATGTAGTCTGGATGGAAGGAGGCTGACAGGAGTTGGGGATCTCTCTCTGCGGGATCCAGGATGTAGTCTGGATGGAAGGAGGCTGACAGGAGTTGGGGATCTTACTGTAAGATAATATTTTTTTTATCCCATTTTGGGTATATTTACCGTGTTTGGATATGCACTAGGGTTTATAGATTAGATGTTTGTCTATTGCAATACACTCCAAAGCTCGAGTCTTATAGCGGAATAGATTAGCTTGATCAGCTCCCCTGAATGAGATGCTTGCTCCTCTAAATGCAACAAGAGTCAAACTTTGGGGGCTCTAAATATTGCTAATTTAACCATTCTCTTATTTGTTTAAAATGTATGGCAACTATGTTTTACAGTGGTAAATATGAAAAGAAAAACTTCCAAATTAAACAAACATTTCATGGTTTAAACCATTTATTTCTATGTGGCTGTCCACTCAGTAGTGCTGAATTTCGGCCTCAGCTGACCTACTTTACACAGATATTTCTTTGTACTTCCTCATTTTCGCCATTTGTTTGCAATGCATCCTTGATTTTAAAAAAGGCTTTTATTCCAATGCATTAGATTCATCCTTTGATTTGTCATTGTTTTCCTTTGTCAGTCAGCTGTTTAGAGTGCACATTGCTTTGTTTTTCAGGTGGACACAGGCACGGGTGTTCTCCCTGCCATTCCATAACCAGACGTACTAGACCATTTCTTTAGCTTCATTATTTTCCTCAGTATTTGTTTTCTTTGCTGGATCAGTTGGCGATGGTCGACAATATCACTAGACAACTAGCCTACAGCTAGACAGCAATGCCCATCCAATCCATCCAACAAGTAGGTTATACATTAACCGTAGGCTTATAAAGGAGACTCTTTCAGTTCGAAGAGGATTTATTCATGTTTGGTTAGAGGCATTCCATTTTGCAATGGCATAAGGCCTGCATAGTTACACTTACCTTGCACCTTGCATGGATGTCGTGTCATGCCCATTTTTAGCAGCGGCTAATTTATGTGGTAATCAATATGTACCTCATTAACTTCAGCTGCAAGCAAGGCGTGTGTGTGATGTTTAAATAGGACTGACAAATCTGCACTCCAATAAACTGTTATATTATCTGTCTCATTTATCATCTGACTGTATCTTCCTCACTCCCCCTCTCTTCCTTTCATATACATTCTCTCTCTCTCTCTCTCTCTCTCTCTCTCTCATTACTATAACTGTGGGAAGCAGGCCTCTGCTGATAGGCTGAGGTACACACACACACACACTACACAACACACAAATGTCCCTGGACTGCTCCACCCTCTCATCTGCTTTCACACTCTCTTTGTCTCTCTCTCCCTCCCTCCCTCCCTCCCCCTGTCTGAGGTACTTAGAGCTGGGGTAGTCTGTCTGGCGGACACACAGGGATTAACCCATAAGGAGGCGAATGTCTGTCTCTGGGCCAAAAAGCATTGGCCATTAGCTTGAATTAGTATTTTGCTCTTTAATTACTTAAAATCTTATCCATATTTTTTAAAACTCCATTGTTGGTTAGGGGCTCGTAAATAAGAATTTCACTGTAAGGTTGTTGTATTCGGCGCATGTGACTAATAAAAATTTGATTTGATCAGGTGCGTGTGCGTGTGTGTGTCACGAGCAACATGCATGCCCCGCCCATCTGAGGATCTGTCTTTCAGCTGTTTATTTCCTGTGTGCGGAGGGGTGAAAAATCCACCTGGCACTTAAATCTCACTGGATTGATTGCTTTCATTTGACTCCTGTGACTCTTTCATACCCTTGCTTGTGGTTTTTCCTGTTAACGTTACAACCACGGAAATATTTGTAATGACCTGTCAAACACACCCTGTTAAGGGCTGAAATGTACTCAATGGAATACAGTGCCTTCAGAAAGTATTCACACACCTTGACTTTTTCAATATGTTGTTGTGTTACAGCCTGATTTAAAATGGATTAAATTGAGATTTGGTACCACTGGCCTACACACAATACCCCAAAATGTCAAAGTGGAATTATATTTTTAGAATTTCTCACAAATTGATACAAAATGAAAAGCTGAAATGTCTTGAGTCAATAAGTATTCAACCCCTTTGTTATGGCAAGCCTAAATAAGTTCAGGAGCAAAAATCTGCTGAACAAGTCACTTAATAAGTTATATGGACTAATAGTGTTTAACATTATTTTTTTTTTATGAATACCTCATCTCTGTACCCCACACATACAATTATCTGTAAGGTCCCTCAGTCCAACAGTGAATTTCAAACACGGATTCAACCACAAAGACCAGTGAGGTTTTCCAATGCCTCGCAAAGAAGGGCAACGTTTGGTAGATGGGTAAAAATAAAAGCATACATTGAATATCCCTTTGAACATGGTGAAGTTCTTAATGATTTAGAGTCTAAAGACGTTAGGGGGGGATGCTAAGCTGACATATGGAATTGTTTTAAGATGGTCATACTATGGATCATTTAGCCATTTGATTTTGAATTTTAGGACCCCTTTAGGTCTAAAAAAAATTCACATTTTATATGTATAATTTTTTATTTTTTAAATTAAAATATTGAAGTTGACCTTTACTACTAAAGCCCTTAGAAACGCATTGAATAACACATTCATAAATGTAAAAAAAAAAGGAGTAAAAAATAGAAATCATAAGAAACAAGGTTTTGAAGTGTCTGTCCTAAATCTAGGCGATATGGAGAAATAATTTTGGGGTGGAAATATTTCAAGTTTTTATTTTACATATTTAATTAACCACTTTTTTGGGAAGGCACAAAACTACCCTCATACTTCCATTAGTTATTTTTGTTAACCGTACCGGTTGCCTTCAGAGGAGTCCCGTGACACGTGTGGGGGTCCTAGAGCAAAACGGAGAAAACCATCATGAGAGTCTCCCCTTTCCATAGAGGGGTCATAATAATTCGTAGGTCAAACCGTTCGGATGTTTAAGTGAGAAGACCGATTTTATTTATTATGTTTTTTATTTGTGGAATTGAAAAAAGTTAATTCAATACAGTGTTAAATGTTTATAAATTAGATGCGCTGAAATTAAAGCAACTTCAGAAAATGAACACTCGGATTATAGTGATATTATGTCTGATCTCACAAACAATGAAGACCGATTTTCATGGTCTGTCAAACACCTCTCCTAGCTCTGTGAAGTGCAACACTGGCGGATGCGGTGGATTGAAACGCATCCAATACAATAAGCATCTCTAGCTTAAACTGAATGATTTTGATGGGGATTTTTTTAAATGTTATTTAGATTGATGCACCAATCAATGGACTAAAATCAGTCAATCGACTCCAGTGGGTTAATTAAACGTTGGATGGTATATCAATACACCTAGTCACTACAAAAATACAGGTGTCCTTCCTAACTCAGGTGCCGGAGAGGAAGGAAAACGTTCAGGGATTTCACCATGTGGCCAATGGTGACTTTCAAGCAACGACAGAGTTTAATGGCTGTGATAAGAGAGAACTGAGGATGGGTCAACAACATTGTAGTTACTCCAGAACACCTAGATGAGAGTGAAAAGAAGGAAGCCTGTGCAGAATAAAAACATTCCAAAACATGCATCCTGTTTGCAACAAGGCGCTCAAGTAAAACTGCATGAAATGTGGCAAAGAAATTAACTTTATGTCCTGAATACAAAGTGTTATGTTTGGGGCAAATCCAACACATCACTGAGTACCACTCTTCATATTTTCAAGCATGGTGGTGGCTGCATCATGTTATGGGTATACAGTACGGCAAGGACTATGGAGTTTGTTTTAGGATAAGAAGAAATGGAATAGAGCTAAGCACAGGCAAAATCCAAGAGGAAAACCTGGTTCAGTCTGCTAGGAGACTAGGAGACAAATTCCCCTTTCAGCAGGACCATAACCTCAAACACAAGGCCAAATATACACTGAAGTTGCTTACCAAGATGACGTTGAATGTCCCTGAGTGGCCAAGTTACAGTTTTGACTTAAATCTGCTTGAAAATCTATGGCAATACTTGAAAATAGCTGTCTAGCAATGATCAACAACCAACTTGACAGAGCAGGAAGAATTTTAAGAAGAATAAGGTGCAAATATTGTACAATGCTCTTAGACTCACAGCTGTAATCACTGCAAAAGGTGATTCTAACATGTTTTGACTCGGGTGTGAATACTTATGTAAATGAGAGAATTCTGTATTTCATTTTCAATACCTTTCCAAAGATGTTTTCCTTTTGTCACAATGGGCTATTGTGTGTAGATGGGTGAGAACAAAACATAGATTTAATCCATTTTGAATTCAGGCTGTAGCACAACGTGGAATATGTCAACTGGTATGAATACTTTCTGAAGGTACATTGTCCTTCTGTTGCATCTATAAGAACACTAAAACTTAGTCCGCACCGTCTTGCCACACAAGAAAGAGGAGAAAGAACTTTATTTTGATGGCTTTACATTTTTTTGTAGAATTGAAAAAAGTTCAAAAGGTTTACAAATGAGTTGCGCTGGAATGAAAAACCTCTGAAAATTATAGTGATATGTCTGATCTCACAAACAATGTGAAGTATGTATAGATAGGTGTCATCTAGAGCCAAGCGTGTTGATCTATAAACCGAGGGTCTTGCTATTGACACACTTGTTGAATTATGCAACAGAACGTGACAACGGGAATTAATGAGGCTGGGCAGGTGATTGCAGGTAGGCAAGTTTTGGGCGTTTGCAGCCCTGTTCCACCCATTGTATTTATGCAAATTAGGCACAAATAACGTTCTTTGAAATACTAATAAAAAAAACTCATACTATTAGAATATGTGTATTTTTATATATACAGTGCCTTGCGAAAGTATTCGGCCCCCTTGAACTTTGCAACCTTTTGCCACATTTCAGGCTTCAAACATAAACCTTTTGCTGCGATTACAGCTGTAAGTCGCTTGGGGTATGTCTCTATCAGTTTTGCACATCGAGAGACTGAAATGTTTTCCCATTCCTCCTTGCAAAACAGCTCGAGCTCAGTGAGGTTGGATGGAGAGCATTTGTGAACAGCAGTTTTCAGTTCTTTCCACAGATTCTCGATTGGATTCAGGTCTGGACTTTGACTTGGCCATTCTAACACCTGGATATGGTTATTTTTGAACCATTCCATTGTAGATTTTGCTTTTTGTTTTGGATCATTGTCTTGTTGGAAGACAAATCTCCGTTCCAGTCTCAGGTCTTTTGCAGACTCCATCAGGTTTTCTTCCAGAATGGTCCTGTATTTGGCTCCATCCATCTTCCCATCAATTTTATCCATCTTCCCTGTCCCTGCTGAAGAAAAGCAGGCCCAACCCATAATGCTGCCACCACCATGTTTGACAGTGGGGATGGTGTGTTCAGGGTGATGAGCTGTGTTGCTTTTACGCCAAACATAACGTTTTGCATTGTTGCCAAAAAGTTAAATTTTGGTTTCATCTGACCAGAGCACCTTCTTCCACATGTTTGGTGTGTCTCCCAGGTGGCTTGTTGCAAACTTTAAACGACACTTTTTATGGATATCTTTAAGAAATGGCTTTCTTCTTGCAACTCTTCCATAAAGGCCAGATTTGTGCAATATACGACTGATTGTTGTCCTATGGACAGAGTCTCCCACCTTAGCTGTAGATCTCTGCAGTTCATCCAGAGTGATCCTGGGCCTCTTGGCTGCATCTCTGATCAGTCTTCTCCTTGTATGAGCTGAAAGTTTAGAGGGACGGCCAGGTCTTGGTAGATTTGCAGTGGTCTGATACTCCTTCCATTTCAATATTATCGCTTGCACAGTGCTCCTTGGGATGTTTAAAGCTTGGGAAATCTTTTTGTATCCAAATCCGGCTTTAAACTTCTTCACAACAGTATCTCGGACCTGCCTGGTGTGTTCCTTGTTCTTCATGATGCTCTCTGCGCTTTTAACAGACCTCTGTGACTATCACAGTGCAGGTGCATTTATACGGACTTGATTACACACAGGTGGATTGTATTTATCATCATTAGTCATTTAGGTCAACATTGGATCATTCAGAGATCCTCACTGAACTTCTGGAGAGAGTTTGCTGCACTGAAAGTAAAGGGGCTGAATAATTTTGCACGCCCAATTTTTCAGTTTTTGATTTGTTAAAAAAGTTTGAAATATCCAATAAATGTCGTTCCACTTCATGATTGTGTCCCACTTGTTGTTGATTCTTTAAAAAAAATACAGTTTTATATCTTTATGTTTGAAGCCTGAAATGTGGCAAAAGGTCGCAAAGTTCAAGGGGGCCGAATACTTTCGCAAGGCACTGTATGACTGCATTCTAAGAAAACAAAAGTGAAATATGACAATGAATTGAATACCTGAATTCCCACCAAAATCACTGAACTCCATTATTTGTCCCAGCAAGTAAAAATGTGTGTGCTATAATTCAGTCAATATCTGAAGGGGAAAAAAACTATTCTTAAAGTTTGGAGTATCTTCATCCATTGTGCAACTGTTTCATTTATTATAACTGTTTTTACTTTTGAACTATTTTGATGACTGTTGCTAGTGTGTGCATTAAGCCACCCGCATACTAGGCTGGGTTTGCTCATAGCAGAACTCAGCTAGGCAACGCAAACTCCCTTAAAAGACCTTTGCTTCAAAAAATGTTTTTAAAAGAATCCTGTCCATATATCCCACTCCTGTGGGAGAAGTACTGTTGACAACTCACAGATGAAGGGGGCGTAGACTTCGGCTACCAAACTTTGACTTGGCTCAAGAAAACGTTTTGTGATCGAACAGCCGTAAAAAACAAAAATTAAAAACTGACAAACACCAAAGTGAACACACAAGTCACATAATGCTGGCATAATATATCATCTGTCTTCAGAGGTTCCCTGGTTCAATCCCAGGTTGGGGCGAGGAAAGGGACGGACGGCTACATGGAGCAGGCCTTTCCCAATCAGCTTCTTAAATACCAGCCCCCCGTGGCACGCTTGGAGAGCCTCGTGGTCCTTCTGTAGCTCAGTTGGTAGAGCATGGCGCTTGTAACGCCAGGGTAGTGGGTTCGATTCCCGGGACCACCCATACGTAGAATGTATGCACACATGACTGTAAGTCGCTTTGGATAAAAGCGTCTGCTAAATGGCATATATTATTATTATTATATATTAGTGTAGGTGCAAGCTGATATTTGGCACTCTTGGCAACGTACACAGGCTTTTTTTATGTACATTTGATTGGTGGATTCAAATAAAGTATTTTGTGTGTGTGTCTTTTGTGAACTAACACTTCCTTTTGAAAATGTCCCCCCTTACTAGCTCTGACTTTGCTGATAGCTACTTTATTGAGGAACATGTGTGTGTGGGATGTGAGTTATATAAGTGTCAGTTTGACACACTGTTAGTGGAATTTCTAAATTCCTGTATGTTTTATAGCCAAAACCAAATTCGCACTCATTTCTAATTCATTAATGATTTGTAAGTTCATTAATTATGCATGAAGTAGATTGAGACCAGTCTTAAAAGCCAAGGTAACAACATTTAATTCCAGAGAGTACTAAACACATACACATATTTCCACAGGTTATAAACTGAAAATGACGTCAGCGTTTTCTAAACGTTCTATCTATTTCACAAGTAGAGGGGCCCTCTAGCTCTCGAGCCTTCGCGTTATCAGCACGAAGTCAAGGTCAGTCAGTATAAATCAACATTCTAGACAGTCTGGAGATGGGCCGTTCCTGCCACCTGGAGATTGTACAAATGTATGAACTAAGGAACAGACCTTCATTGTTACTAAACTCCTGACTACATTATATACAATTGGGAATGGGAGCAAGAGAGAAAATTCACATGTACAATACATTATAGCATTTGGACTAGTCAGTTCTGATTGGAATGTATACATAATTAGTCATTTCAACCATAATTTCCTCTAACACACACCCGTTCTCCCTCTCTACATCCCTCCTTTCCCTTAGGCAATGCTGTAGAAAAGCAGGCAAGGAGGGTTTAAAGGTTAGCTCGCTAGCATCATTTACAACTCAGCTCAACCACAGCCTTGTCAAACACACAGGCACACACACACTGACAAACACACACACAGCCAGAGCCCAGTCTTATCTTTATCCTAGAGATGATCAGTGATTTTAAGATGATCCCTGTGTCAGTAGAAATGTTCTTTACTACCCTATTCAATGTCTTTCTGAGGTACTCCCTTTCCCTATTTTCAAATCTCTCTTCATCTCTCTCTCTCTCTCTCTCTCTCTGCCTCTCACTCTCTCCTCTTTCTCCCCCACCCTCTTCCCTTTCTTTCTCTCCCCTCTGTCCATCTCTTTCATGCGTCATTTGTGGTGTTGGGGTGGGTGGAGGTAAATCTTCCAATAAAACACACACGGTCATCTGGCTGTTAAATCCTCCACTAACCAGAAACACAGAGCCTTTAAAACCCTTTTAAAACATCCTCCCCATCTCTTACTCACATGGGCAGACACACACACACACACAATCCTCTACAACACGACGACCGTGATGGTGATCATGGCACACAAAGAACTCAATGGTGCGCACAGAGAGTGGTTCCTATCAAGGCATGGGAATGCTTGGCCTATATTGCACGACTGGGCCTAGAATTGCTGGACAGTCATCCCAACTTCCTCTGAGCGTATGTGGCCATGGCCGTTTGTGACGGACTGTTTTAACGGTCTAATCCTCAACTATCGATAATCCCTCTCAGCTCGCTAAGCTTTATACATCATCATACTTTGGGAGTACCATCAGTGGGGTACTAAGTTCTCTGAAATGTTAAGTGGGCTGAATATACAACAACCTGAAAGGTCATTGAATATCGCCAATGGTGCGGAACATCACTTTCAACAGAACTGGGCCAACTAGAACAGATTGGAGTTGCACAGAGGCAGAACAGAACCCAAGTGATGTCAGAGGTTGAGGTCATAGAAATAGAATGGATAGAGGCAGCACAGCGGCAGTTTTCCATTCTATGTCACTTTAGTGTCACCTGTACAATATGGCTGTGCAATTGTTGCATACTGCGAGGGTTCAGTGACCAGCCAGAGGAACATGACACGACAGCACCCTCCTCAGGGGGTAGGTACTCAGTGGAAAGCCAATTAGTACACAGTTTGGCCCACTAATTGCTTTGTGTCTTCTTCTATAATCTATATAGAGGTGCCAGGAGAGGAGCTGGGAGAGAATTCGGAGTAGAGGATGGGACCTGTGAGGTTGTCGGATTTTCATACCTTAGAGAAAGCTTATTTTACTGGGGAGCCTTGTCTCTCTGTTATCCCAGGCAGGCTATATAGTGGGAAAACATTCTAATCAGATTAAAGAACTAGATTACTTTTTGGATTGCTTTTTTTTACTTTAAAAAATACATTGACACCTTTCTGTTTTCTCAATTACATTCAATTCAGCGTTGAAAAAAGGCGCAATTTTAAGTTTGTTCCACCTAAGCGAGTCTGACCAAGTCAGAGACCACTATGAAGACACATTAAATGTGTTTAATGGATCCTTTTTGTCTTCTAATGCCTCTTAAAGACATGCTCCGGAACTCTGAAGACTACTAAGTCTTTTTTAAACCTCCTGCTTTGGGCTGGTGGTGTTAATAGCGGATCCAAGATGGCGTAGAAGTAAGTCGTCCTGTCGTATCGTGTCCCTTGTATATATTGTTTCTTTTTCGTTTTTACATATTTTTCTTCGCATACCTTTAAAAACATTTTGCTAAACCTAAGCTTCCAAATACTCTCCTGCAACCCACCTCAACCTATGTAGCTACTTTTTCCTAAAGTATTTATATTTACTTCGGAACCGGAACCCCTCAACTGAAGCTAGCCAGCTAACCACCAGCTATGCTAGCGGTCTTCAGCTAACCGTTCATCAGCTAACCTTTAGCTCGGAAAGCTCTCGCCAGTTCGAACAACGCGACGCTAAGCAGAGCATAACGGACCTATTTATTTTTATCCCCGGATTCCCATCGCAAACGGAACATTTTTCAGCTGCATCTTCACAACTAGCTATCTAGCTAAACCGCAACCCCGGATGATTACTCCTGGCTAGCGTTTCCAACCACTTAGCTTGAAGCTAGCCCGGCCAGAGCACCTGTGCTTACCACCGTAGCATACGCCTGGGCTACAATACCCGGACCCACGACCGGTCTATCGATGTCACCGCATGAAGAGGAATAAACAGACTCACCCCATCGCGACGTCCCCCAAAGGCTAACTCTCTAGCCCTTGCTATCTCCTTGCTTGCTAATTCGGCCTGCTAACTGCTAGCTTGTTTAGCCCTGGTCCGCTAACTGCTACTTTGTTTACCCCGGCCTGCTAACTGTTAGCTTGTTAGCACAGGCCTGCTAACCGTCTGCATCGCCGCGTCCCAAACACTCACTGGACCCATATGTACTTTCTATCTCTTTCCGTTTTTTTATTTGTTTATACCTTCCGGAAACCTGCCTCACCCAATGTGATACGGAATCGCTATTATTTTTAATTTTTAGAACACACTCAAGAACCTCCAGAAGCTAACCAGCTAAGTAGCTACAAGCTATTTAGTCATTGTTAGTTTTTTAACCTGGATAACACTCGCCAGTCCAGCTTCCCTGCCCCATCCACCGCTGCCCCCTGGACACTGATCACTTGGCTACATAGCTGATGCACGCTGGACTGTCCATTAATCACGGTACTCCATTCTGCTTGTTTGTTTTATCTGTCGGCCCCGTTGCTTAGTCAACGCCATTTTCCCTGCTGTTGTTGTGCTAGCTGATTAGCTGTTGTCTCACCTACTGTTTTAGCTAGCTTTCCAAAATTTCAACACCTGTGATTACTGTATGCCTCGCTGTATGTCTCTCTCAAATGTCAATATGCCTTGTATACTGTTGCTCAGGTTAGTTATCATTGTTTTAGTTCACAATGGAGCCCCTAGTTCCACTCTTCATACCCCTGATACCTCCTTTGTCCCACCTCCCACACATGCGGTGACCTCACCCATTACAACTAGCATGTCCAGAGATACAACCTCTCTCATCATCACCCAGTGCCTGGGCTTACCTCCGCTGTACCCGCACCCCACCATACCCCTGTCTGCGCATTATGCCCTGAATATATTCTACCATGCCCAGAAACCTGCTCCTCTTATTCTCTGTCCCCAACGCTCTAGGCGACCAGTTTTGATAGCCTTTAGCCGCACCCTCATACTACTCCTTCTCTGTTCCGCGGGTGATGTGGAGGTAAACCCAGGCCCTGCATGTCCCCAGGCACCCTCATTTGTTGACTTCTGTGATCGAAAAAGCCTTGGTTTCATGCATGTCAATATCAGAAGCCTCCTCCCTAAGTTTGTTTTACTCACTGCTTTAGCACACTCTGCTAACCCTGATGTCCTTGCCGTGTCTGAATCCTGGCTCAGGAAGGCCACCAAAAATTCTGAGATTTCCATATCCAACTATAACATCTTCCGTCAAGATAGAACTGCCAAAGGGGAGGAGTTGCAGTCTACTGCAGAGACAGCCTGCAAAGTAATGTCATACTTTCCAGGTCCATACCCAAACAGTTCGAACTACTAATTTTGAAAATGACTCTCTCCAGAAATAAGTCTCTCACTGTTGCCGCCTGCTACCGACCCCCCTCAGCTCCCAGCTGTGCACTGGACACCATTTGTGAATTGATCGCCCCCCATCTAGCTTCAGAGTTTGTTCTGTTAGGTGACCTAAACTGGGATATGCTTAACACCCCGGCAGTCCTACAATCTAAGCTAGATGCCCTCAATCTCACACAAATCATCAAGGAACCCACCAGGTACAACCCTAACTCTGTAAGCAAGGGCACCCTCATAGACGTCATCCTGACCAACTGGCCCTCCAAATACACCTCCGCTGTCTTCAACCAGGATCTCAGCGATCACTGCCTCATTGCCTGTATCCGCTACGGAGCCGCAGTCAAACGACCACCCCTCATCACTGTCAAACGCTCCCTAAAACACTTCTGTGAGCAGGCCTTTCTAATCGACCTGGCCCGGGTATCCTGGAAGGACATTGACCTCATCCCGTCAGTTGAGGATGCCTGGTCATTCTTTAAAAGTAACTTCCTCACCATTTTAGATAAGCATGCTCCGTTCAAAAAATGCAGAACTAAGAACAGATACAGCCCTTGGTTCACTCCAGACCTGACTGCCCTCGACCAGCACAAAAACATCCTGTGGCGGACTGCAATAGCATCGAATAGTCCCCACGATATGCAACTGTTCAGGGAAGTCAGGAACCAATACACGCAGTCAGTCAGGAAAGCTAAGGCCAGCTTCTCCAGGCAGAAGTTTGCATCCTGTAGCTCCAACTCCAAAAAGTTCTGGGACACTGTGAAGTCCATGGAGAACAAGAGAACCTCCTCCCAGCTGCCCACTGCACTGAGGCTAGGTAACACGGTCACCACCGATAAATCCATGATTATCGAAAACTTCAACAAGCATTTCTCAACGGCTGGCCATGCCTTCCGCCTGGCTACTCCAACCTCAGCCAACAGCTTCGCCCCCCCCCCCGCAGCTCCTCGCCCAAGCCTCTCCAGGTTCTCCTTTACCCAAATCCAGATAGCAGATGTTCTGAAAGAGCTGCAAAACCTGGACCCGTACAAATCAGATGGGCTTGACAATCTGGACCCTCTATTTCTGAAACTATCCACCGCCATTGTCGCAACCCCTATTACCAGCCTGTTCAACCTCTCTTTCATATCATCTGAGATCCCCAAGGATTGGAAAGCTGCCGCAGTCATCCCCCTCTTCAAAGGGGGAGACACCCTGGACCCAAACTGTTACAGACCTATATCCATCCTGCCCTGCCTATCTAAGGTCTTCGAAAGCCAAGTCAACAAACAGGTCACTGACCATCTCGAATCCTGTGCAATCTGGTTTCCGAGCCGGTCACGGGTGCACCTCAGCCACACTCAAGGTACTAAGTAACCGCCATCGATAAAAGACAGTACTGTGCAGCCGTCTTCATCGACCTTGCCAAGGCTTTTTATATTCTTATCGGCAGACTCAGTAGCCTCGGTTTTTCGGATGACTGCCTTGCCTGGTTCATCAATTACTTTGCAGACAGAGTTCAGTGTGTCAAATCGGAGGGCATGCTGTCCGGTCCTCTGGCAGTCTCTATGGGGGTGCCACAGGGTTCAATTCTCGGGCCGACTCTTTTCTCTGTATATATCAATGATGTTGCTCTTGCTGCGGGCGATTCCCTGATCCACCTCTACGCAGACGACACCATTCTATATACTTTCGGCCCGTCATTGGACACTGTGCTATCTAACCTCCAAACGAGCTTCAATGCCATACAACACTCCTTCCGTGGCCTCCAACTGCTCTTAAACGCTAGTAAAACCAAATGCATGTTTTTCAACCGATCGCTGCCTGCACCCGCATGCCCGACTAGCATCACCACACTGGATGGTTCCGACCTTGTATATGTGGACATCTATAAGTACCTAGGTGTCTGGCTAGACTGCAAACTCTCCTTCCAGACTCATATGAAACATCTCCAATCGAAAATCAAATCAAGAGTCGGCTTTCTATTCCGCAACAAAGCCTTCTTCACTCACGCCGCCAAGCTTACCCTAGTAAAACTGACTATCCTACCGATCCTCGACTTCGGCGATGTCATCTACAAAATTGCTTCCAACACTGTACTCAGCAAACTGGATGCAGTTTATCACAGTGCCATCCGTTTTGTCACTAAAGCACCTTATACCACCCACCACTGCGACTTGTATGCTCTAGTCGGCTGGCCCTCGCTACATATTCGTCGCCAGACCCACTGGCTCCAGGTCATCTACAAGTCCATGCTAGGTATAGCTCCGCCTTATCTCAGTTCACTGGTCACGATGGCAACACCCATCCGTAGCATGCGCTCCAGCAGGTGTATCTCACTGATCAACCCTAAAGCCAACACCTCATTTGGCCGCCTTTCGTTCCAGTACTCTGCTGCCTGTGACTGGAACGAATTGCAAAAATCGCTGAAGTTGGAGACTTTTATCTCCCTCACCAACTTCAAACATCAGCTATCTGAGCAGCTAACCGATCGCTGCAGCTGTACATAGTCTATTGGTAAATAGCCCACCCATTTTCACCTACCTCATCCCCACACTGTTTTTATTTATTTACTTTTCTGCTCTTTTGCACACCAATATCTCTACCTGTACATGACCATCTGATCATTTATCACTCCAGTGTTAATCTGCAAAATTGTAATTATTCGCCTACCTCCTCATGCCTTTTGCACACATTGTATATAGACTCCCCTTTTTTTCTACTGTGTTCTTGACTTGTTAATTGTTTACTCCATGTGTAACTCTGTGTTGACAGTTCACACTGCTATGCTTTATCTTGGCCAGGTCGCAGTTGCAAATGAGAACTTGTTCTCAACTAGCCTACCTGGTTAAATAAAGGTGAAATAAAAAAATAAAAAAATTACAAAATATGTAGTTCATACATGCTTAACAAAAGACTATGCAAGTAACTATTTCAATAGAATGCCACTGCGACAACTGTTGATAAACGTAGCTGGTAAATCCGCTCTGGCTATCTACTCCGATTTCAGAGCACTCTCGTCTGTGCGCCAGATCGCAGAATAACTGACGAATTTACGAACGCTCAACACCCATAAACGTTCGCAAAAGAGAGTAAATTGTTGCCAGCAGCACGGTTTGATTCATCAACGCTCTGGATAACAAACAAAAAACAGCCTATCCAGCTCTGCTATGGCGAGCAGTTCTCTCGTTTGTGTCTGGAAGTACCTAGCAAGCTAGCCAAAGTTAGCCAGTTAGCTTGATCGCTTGACTGTTGTTATTAGGACAGAACACTCTGATCAACCAGAAGAGATGGGTGGGGCAAAAGCTTAAGAGGGTGTGAATGATGCTGAATGGGTGTAGACAAAGTAGAGCTCTTCACTAGATACCAAAACATTCAAAGGCCATTTTCTCAAAAGTGAAGTTACAAGCTTGTCAACTTTCAAAGCAGAATTACTTTCCCATTGTTCCTCAAATGCAGTGTACGACATACCATTTTGTAGCTCTGATTCTCTGCTTTTATCAACTGTTTTTAAAAAAAACGTTTCAAATTGTGCTACATAAGACAAATCAAGGCGATCGGTCACATATACACCCAGTCAGACCATCTCCTGTCACATTCATGTACATATGGATAGTCCAGGTTGATCTTTTCTTAGGCTACATGGGGGATTTATTAGGGAAGTGCAACGAAATCACAGGAATAGAAGGACAGCAGTGTGACAACCGATACAACAGAGGAAGACTGACTGTGGGGTGGGGGGAATATGTTCAGTACACAGTAACAATGGTTATTAATAGAAAAAGACAGACACGGACTTACTCTCTGACATGACAGGCAGTCGATAAGTCACTTAACTATCTGCCCTGAGAGCTTTCATATACCATGGTCTTTATGGATAATAATACCACATTAAAACAAAACATGACATCTGAGTTTGTTTCAATCAATAAAAACAGGAAGAGTCAGCCCCTGTGATCTTTAGTCATAGTGACCTCTACGAGGTCAGATGTTATCACGAGAGACAGACATCCTCCATGTTAATGTAACACCACTATATCCATTCCCCTATATACAACACATGTCATATCAACTGATTGCAATTACTAATACTACATGGGTCTACTGTAGTTATCTGATGTATGGGGGCATTACGGTGTCCATACTACATTTTAGTCATTTAACAGACGCTCTTATCCAGAGGGCACATCGACAGATGTTTCACCTAGTCGGCTCGGGAGATTCGAACCAGCAACCTTTCGGTTACTGGCCCAACACTCTTAACCGCTAGGCTACCCACCACCTTTTTATATCAGGACAGCCTCCGTCTCAGCAGGAGTTTCTTCCATCTAGCAGCCGGTGCAGTAGTTCAGTATCCACTGATAGTCGCATGGTCATGTCTTTGTCCAGTGGTTTGTTTCCATAGCTCCTGTTGTTGCAGGTTGTTGAAGGTTGAGTCCTCTTCTTACGCCATGACGTCACAAATCACTCAATGTTATCATAGAGTGGCACAGTCAATGTCAGAGTTAATGACGTCATTTGTGGACCTAGAGGACACCCAACTACTTCTACACCCGTGACAAAGTTAGCTGCTATTTAGAATCGACAAGCAAAATGTAAACCGTGGGTATGTACAGTACACAAACGTATAATATAGTGAAAGTAAAATGGTTAGAATACGATAAGAAGGTCCTGGTCACAGTGAAACATCTCTGTATTTACACAGTTACTTTAACAATGCTACATAATGTCACAAAGTCCAGAAAGTCCAGTAAAGCTCTAAAGGTCGTGGAATGCATACCCAGGAATCCAAAGATCAAAGGTCAAGTTGATATTATAATGAGATATCTGGATGGCATGGCAACAAACAGGAACAACCTCAGTTAAGCTGGATCCAAGCAGAGGAGACGGACTATGGAGAACCCTTGCATTGATGTTCAGTGTACATCTATTTACATTAAAATCCATTTTCTCAAATATACTCCAGAGTAATCTGGATAGAACATGTAAGGCTTGTTTCCCATACACAGCATTGGCCTAGTCCTGTACTACAATGCATGCCGAATGGAGATTCTCCATTGAAAGTGGTTCTTAGTCCAGACCTAGGCCTAATCTGTTGTCATGACGTTGGCCTGGGGGTAGGTTTATGACAGTCATAAATACCTCTTCCCCCCCTTTTTCCCTCTCTCTACCCTACTGATGTTACATTTGCAAACACCTTGGTTAACAGAGATTCTGGGAACATCAGAAGGTGGGGGGAAATGAACTATATTCTAGTAATCCGACCAATTGAACATATGCGGTGGTACTTAATGAATATTATGTCAGTTCGGTTGTCATCTGAGACATTCTCATCAATGATAAGATGACATAAACTCTACAGTAGAAAGTTTACACATCAGAGTTATTGGATTCACATGGAATTGTTGTTCAATTTAAATGTTTGAATATGAAATTATTCGTGATGGGATGAAATGTGATTTTAGCTTCTAAAATGTGAGATTTGGGTTTTCATGAGTGAATTAGGCCCTACTCAGTGGCCCGCCCACGTGAAGAGACATAGGTTGTAAACTATGAAACACACCCCGTTTCTCCCTTCCTATATAAAGCCTTGACGTCAATATAACCTTCTGTTCCGAGGATGTGAGGACGACGGTCCGATGTCAGAATGGTTCAGATAATAACAGATAATAATTGCGAATGGTATGAACTTTGAACTCTTATTCACTACAGAAGTGATACCGCCAAGCCGTTGAGTTAGCAACAGCCGCTGCAAACGAGGGTCAGGAAGGAACAGACAGAGTATCCCGTCTATCACAAAACTACGTTACTACAACGTATGCAATTGACCACCAGAGACATTCTTCAAAGGACAAAGTTTGGCAACACGGCCTTCCATCTACCACCAACCTACTGAAGCGCAGCTCAGATAAATATTTATAGCATTTTCCTTTTCCAAATGGGCGGTAATTTATAATACTTAAGATATTGTATTTACGATAGCACAGCTTCGCCCTTTGTTCCTCAGTCTTCCTGCTCTTTCACTCAAACCCAGCCCCTTTTATTTTGTGTAAAAAGCTGTCGTAACTGTTCCGCCCGACGTAATTTGTAATCAAGTTATGATTAATTACGTGTATGTGTAATTCTGTGTGATTAGTTAGGTATTTAGTAAATAAATAATTAAACCCAATTTTCAACTGATTCAACTTGTTAGCCAGGGTTCATGAAGATAACCAAGAATTTACAACTTTCAGATGAGACTGAATTACCGTGACGATTAATATTGACTGCTATTGATGTCAAATATTACTAGGTCTTTATTTGGAAGATAACAGCTCTATAAATATTATTTTGTGGTGCCCCGACTCTAGTTAATTAAATTTACATGATTAGCTCAATCAGGTAATATTAATTACGGATAAATTATTTTATAGAATAGCATGTCATATCACTTAATCCGGCATAGCCAAAGACACAACACTGTGTTTGGGGAAACTGGCCTATACGGTTTAATATATTGACACTATTTCTTTAGATAGTCCTTGGTGACGGCCTCCAAGAAGTTGGGAGCAGACATGAGGATGGTGAAGGTGCCGATGATGGAGAACAGAGTGAAGGCCACCAGACACAGCCTGTCCACCACGGCAGCAGCAAACTTCCACTCGCTGCAGATCGCCACTTCCTCATCCTGGTCCCTGAAGCGCTGGGCGATATACGACACCTCCTCCAGGATCTGAAAGACTTCCGGAGGAGTAAAGATCAACCCCCCTCCTCCTCCACCACCTCCTCTCCCTCTTCCAGCACCTCCCCCCGGGGGCTCAGCCTCCTCGCAGGTGGTCCCTTGGGCCAGTCCCCCCGACGCCACGCCGGAGTCGCTGGAGGTGGGACAGCGGGGGCTCTCCACAGCGTTGTAGCTGAAGTAGAGGCTCATGCTGCCGTTGGAAGTGCCAGTGGGGCAGGGGGCCTGGGAGAGGGGCGGGGTGAGGCCCATCACGGTGCCTATAGGTCCCATCTCGATGGAGCTGGCGCTGGAATGTTGCTGGGGAGGGTGGCCGTACTGGTAGCCAGCGGGTTTGCGCTCCTCACCTGGCTGTTTCATTCGCAGAAACCAGGCACACCAGTTCAACAGCACCACTCTGACCTGGACAGAGAGAAGAGGGGGTTGAGACTGAGACACACACACAATGGCGACGATGATGATAACGATAATGATGATGAGGGATACGATGAAGACTGGGAGCAGGACTCACCCATCTGGGCATCTTGCCGCCCTGTGGGTCATGGTGATGGAACTGCAGGACCAGAACAGTCACCACCACAGACAGACCCACTATCATCATTGTACTGGCAAAGTACTGAGCTACAAAACAAAAGCCACAACCACATCAAACATTAACACAGTAACATCACACGTGATACAGACACTGACCAAAAGAAAAAGGAGATTGTGTGTCCCAAATGCCACTTGTCATGGCAAAAGCTGTGCACTCAATAGGGAATAAATGTAAATGTAAATGTAATGTAATGAATAGGTCGCCAGTTGAGTGTGTCTTTGTATATCAGTGGAAAATCAAGCAACCCAATAAAATAACAGCAGTAAAACAGAAGAGAAGGCCAACAACACCGAGCTTTATTGCCGAGTCATTGAGGGCACATCATGAATGGGTTCTCTCAGGGGAGGGACTGGGGGGAGGCAGGGAGGGATGTGAGGGGAGCTTCACCCCATTCAAGCGTTAACTCAACACTGTTCTTACCCAAATATCTCAGCTCTGTAGCTGCCTCCCAGGCCAGTCACACACCCCTCCCTCTCTCTGTTAGCAAACAACCGCTAAACAGTTCAGACAAGAAGAAATGCTAGCAGGGCAAAGTGCACATGACCCACTGTGGGATCAGGGGTTAGGGCTATCCTAGTCAGCTTAGGAAGAGGAAGATGAGGAAGATGGGAAGGAAGAGGAAGATGAGGAGGGAGAAGGAGGAGGGAGGAAGAGAGGAAGTGGAGGAGGAGTGAAATAGAGAAGACAGAGGAAGAGTATGGTGAAAGGTAAGGGAGAGAGCAGGAGAAAAGAGGAGGAGGAAAACACGGAAGCAGAACACAAACTAAGATAAGTATGAGAAAGAGGAGGAGGTGGATCCAGGAGAAGAGTTGGATTCTAATAAGGGAGAGTTGGATGAAGACACCAGATAGCAGTCCTGCCAGAGTCTAATCCAGCAGAGTGGAGGTGGGAAGCGCAGAGATGCCCCTACAGACCTACAGAGTGCTGACTAACACTGCCCTTCACTTAGAACTCTACCCAGCCCATCCCCATCGGAGCCTGTCAGCAGCTTCACATTCACACACACACACAAATCTACATGAGTGTGTTCGAGTGAGACACACAGAGATGGATCAGGCCAGGGAAGGGTAGGATGGGGGGGGGGGGTGAGAGAGGGTGCTGACGTTACCACTTTTTGGGTATAGTGGGACCTCATCAGTACCCCGACTGTGGTTCAGTGTCTCGAGGCCCAAAAAACACATTCAACCAATCGACTAATCATCAACGTGGATTTGACGGATCAGGTGTGTTAGTGCTGGTCTGGAACAAAAGCCTGCAAACACTATGGCCTTCTAGCAGCAGGAGTGAGAAACACTGATGTATAATGTATAAACAGACTGAAATGTACAGGCATCTTCTGGAGTATAACTCACTGGCAGACAAACGCGCTGTGTAGTTCATAGAAAAAACGGGCATCATTCATTTTTATTTGACTCCTCAAAGTTTTTGAGCGCTGAGCCTCCCTGCTGGTCAATGGGACATCAAATCTAATTGATTACGTCATAAACACAACTAACAGTTTCTGGCGCTAATACAAATGCACAGATATATACATGGTAAACAAATGTAGGACTATTTTGCAGGAAGATGCATAGAACCTGCATAGGTCGACAGACACAGACACACACATACACTCCTCATGAGCCTCCACACCAGAGAGCTGATGGCTGAATTAGTGAGCGTTTTACCCTCATATCACGAGTGTCTCATCGCAGCAGCTGAAGCCTTTGAAGTTCTCTCTCAGAACTTTAGCCCCTAAAGGTTACTCATCTCCCTCCCTCCCTCCATCCAGCCTTCCGTTCTGCTCTTCTCCCTCTCCTCACGGGGAGCCTGGCTTGCTCTTCTTCCTCTCCTCACGGGGAGCCTGGCTTGCCCTTCTTCCTCTCCTCAAGGGGAGCCTGGCTTGCTCCTCATCCTCTCCTCACGGGGAGCCTGGCTTGCCCTTCTTCCTCTCCTCAAGGGGAGCCTGGCTTGCTCCTCATCCTCTCCTCTCGGGGAGCCTGGCTTGTCACAGCCTACTAATAACGGTGACAGTATCATCGCCATTGTCCGTCAGTTACAACACCGTCCTGCTCCATCATAACATTAAGGGATTGACACTGACATACTGGGCGTATATCACAGGAGGCTGGTGGCACATTCATTGGGGAGGACGGACTCGTGGTAATAGCTGGAGCGGAATAGATGGAATGGTGAAAAATAATCTGATGCAGCCGAAACGCGTCAGATTTTTGACATTTTGTTTCCATTGAACAAAGCCATACAAATAAAGGCATTTTAATTAATGATATGCAGAGTGCCTTGGTCCTCCCTTCTTTTTGATAATCAATGTAAAGGGCTTTGAAAACAAAAAGGCTTGGTAGAGTATATGCTCAGTGCTCCATTGACATTTCACATCCAATCTGGTTTGAGTTTAGTGGGACTAACATTTGATTTTCAACTGGACAATGACCCAAAACACACCTCCAGGCTGTGTAATGACTGTTTGACCAAGAAGGAGAGTGATATGGTGCTGCATCAGACGACCTGGCCTCCACAATCACCTGACCTCAACCCAATTGAGATGTATTTGGGATGAGTTGGACCGCAGAGTGAAGTAAAAGCAGCCAACAAGTGCTCAGCATATGTGGGAACTCCTTCAAGACTGTTGGGAAAGCATTCCAGGTGAAGGTGGTTGAGAGAATGCCAAGAGTGTGAAAAACTGTCATCAAGGCAAAGGCTGGCTAATTGTTTGGTTACTACATGATTACATATGTGTTATTTCATAGTTTTGATGTCTTCACTATTATTCTACAATGTAGAAAATAGTAAAAATAAAGAAAAACCCTTGAATGAGTAGGTGTGTCCAAACTTTTGATTGGTACTGTATGATTTTGATTGGACACCCTAGTACATAGGCTCTCAGCCCTCAATGACATTAATAAGGTATTAATGTACCGCTTAGTCAAACCTAGCGAGGCCCTCAGAGGATCACAGACTGTATAAACATACACATTAACACAAGATTTGCACACACACATTAATACAAACACACACTCTCTGGCTTTACACTCACTAATGCACAGCCAATCAAACGAAACCATAAGAGGACAGAGGGTAATGTATATAACACACACACACACACACACACACACACACACACACACACACACACACACACACACACACACACAGAACCCACCGATGAGAGGCACAGAGTCTGAGGTGGCGGGCATGATCTCAGCAACCAGTAGCATGAAGACTGTTAGAGAGAGCAAGACCGTGATACCTGGAGAGAGACGGAGAGAGACAGAGAGAGAGAGGCAGAGAGAGAGCGAGACAGAGACAGACAGAGAGAAAAAGCGAGAGGGAGAAAGTGAGAAAGAGAAAGTGAGAGAGAGAGCAAGAATAAGTCATTATATCTGTTAAGTATAGCATGATAAAAGACAAGCAGGTCTAGAGAGAAAGGGGGGGTGTGTGCGAGCGTGCGTGCCTGGGTGCGTGTGAGTCTTTGCTGCCTCAGCCCAACCTGTCACAGTAATGTTCAGTGAAGTGTTATGCATGGCTAGCTGTGGACCAGCCAACACAGGACCAGAGGTGATGCCCAGGTGAGCTGATGATGTCATAAGATGTTAAACATGCAGCGACAGTCAGGGAATAAACAAACCACTGTCGTCCTTCATAAGTAATCAGCTCGCCTGCTGTGCCTGTTTATGGCTGAAGCACTGCTAATGACTACTGGGTTGTTGTAAACACACATTTCTATTAGTGATCGGGGAAAATAACTTAAATCAGTTCTACCAAATTTCTATCAACATGTTAAATGTGCAACCAGAGGGAAAACAATTCTAGATCACCTGTACTCCACACACAGAGACGCATACAAAGCTCTCCCTCGCCCTCCATTTGGTAAATCCGAGCACAACTCTATCCTCCTGATTCCTTCTTCCAAGCAAAAATTAAAGCAGGAAGCACCAGTGACTCGGTCTATAAAAAAGTGGTCAGATGAAGCAGATGCTAAACTACAGGACTGCTTTGCTATTACAGACTGGAACATGTTCCGGGATTCTTCCGATGACATTGAGGAGTACAACACATCAGTCACTGGCTTTATCAATAAGTGCATTGAGGATGTCGTCCCCACAGTGACTGACCGTACGTACCCCAACCAGAAGCCATGGATTACAGGCAACATTCGCACTGAGCTAAAGGGTACAGCTGACGCTTTCAAGGTGCGGGACTCTAACCCGGAAGCTTACAAGAAATCCTGGTATGCCCTGCGACGAACCATCAAACAGCCAAAGCGTCAATACAGGGCTAAGATTGAATCATACTACACCGGCTCCAATGCTCGTCTTATGTGGCAGAGCTTGCAAACTATTACAAACTACAAAGGGAAGCACAGCCGTGAGCTGCCCAGTGACACGAGCCTACCAGACGAGCTAAATCACTTCTATGCTCGCTTCGAGGCAAGCAACACTGAGGCATGCATGAGAGCATCAGCTGTTCCGGACAACTGTGTGCTCACACTCTCCGATAGCCGACGTGAGTAAGACCTTTCAACAGGTCAACATACACAAGGCTTCGGGGCCAGACGGATTACCAGGACGTGTGCTCCGGGCATGTGCTGACCAATTGGCAGGTGTCTTCACTGACATTTTCAACATGTTCCTGATTGAGTCTGTAATACCAACATGTTTCAAGCAAACAACCATAGTCCCTGTGCCCAAGAACACAAAGGCAACCTGCCTAAATGACTACAGACCCGTAGCACTCATGTCCGTAGCCATGAAGTGCTTTGAAAGGTTGGCAATGGCTCACATCAAACCCATTATCCCAGAAACCCTAGACCCACTCCAATTTGCATACCGCCCAAACAGATCCACAGATGATACAATCTCTATTGCACTCCACACTGCCCTTTCCCACCTGGACAAAAGGAACACTTATGTGAGAATGCTATTCATTGTCTACAGCTCAGCGTTCAACACCATAGTACCCGCAAAGCTCATCACTAAGCTAAGGATCCTGGGACTAAACATCTCCCTCTGCAACTGGATCCTGGACTTCCTAACGGGCCACCCCCAGGTGGTGAGGGTAGGTAGCAACACATCTGCCACGCTGATCCTCAACACTGGAGCTCCCCAGGGGAGCGTGCTCAGTCCTCTCCTGTACTCCCTGTTCACCCACGACTGCATGGCCAGGCACAACTCCGACACCATCATTAAGCTTGCAGACGACAACAGTGATCACCGACAACGACGAGACAGCCACAGACAGCCACACATATAGCCTCTACTGTATATAGCCTCTCTACTGTATATAGCCTCTCTACTGTATATAGCCTCTACTGTATATAGCCTCTACTGTATATAGCCTCTACTGTATATAGCCTCTACTGTATATAGCCTCTCTACTGTATATAGCCTCTACTGTATATAGCCTCTACTGTATATAGCCTCTACTGTATATAGCCTCTACTGTATATAGCCTCTACTGTTTATAGCCTCTACTGTTTATAGCCTCTCTACTGTATATAGCCTCTACTGTATATAGCCTCTACTGTATATAGCCTCTACTGTATATAGCCCTCTACTGTATATAGCCTCTACTGTATATAGCCTCTACTGTATATAGCCTCTCTACTGTATATAGCCTCTACTGTATATAGCCTCTCCACTGTATATAGCCTCTACTGTATATAGCCCTCTACTGTTTATAGCCTCTCTACTGTTTATAGCCTCTCTACTGTATATAGCCTCTACTGTATATAGCCTCTACTGTATATAGCCTCTCTACTGTATATAGCCTCTACTGTATATAGCCTCTACTGTATATAGCCTCTACTGTATATAGCCTCTCTACTGTATATAGCCTCTACTGTATATAGCCTCTACTGTATATAGCCCCTACTGTATATAGCCTCTACTGTATATAGCCTCTCTACTGTATATAGCCTGTCTTTTACTGGTGTTTTTATTTCTTTACTTACCTATTGTTCACCTAATACCTTTTTTGCAATATTGGTTAGAGCCTGTAAGCAAGCATTTAACTCTACACCTGTTGTATTCGGCACATGTGACAAATACACTTTGATTTGAAATATGTATACAGTTACATATCGCAATAATATTTTGGACAATATTATATCGATACTTTGACCCCAAATATTAATTTGTAAAAAAAAATGATAATAAAAAAAATGTTTTGCTAGGTACAGTAGCGTTAGAAAGCACTAGTCGGCTGTACCTCCGGCAAAATTCTGGTAGAGCGAGCGAGATAAGATTGTCAGACTTATAACCTCTTGGCTAAACTGACTTGTTAGACTGACAGTTTAGGCAAGTTACCAATTGGAAGAGATTACAGGTAACTGCTGACCCTGCGATATCTATTAATAAACCTGACAGAAGTCCAGTATAGATAGTACTCCGTAACATACAAAAATCCAAGATGGCTTCCCGGCGTTCCTTCCTTACCCAGGGAGATCTTCTCTCCGGAGTCGGCGGGCAGCAGAAAGACCAGCAGGGCCAGGCCAGAGATGAGGACACAGGGGATGAGCAGGTTGAGACCGTAATAGAGGGTTCGTCTTCGCATGGTGACGGTGAAGGTGACGTCAGGGTAGGGCTCCTTACAGCAGTCATAGTACAGCTCATTACGCTTGGCAGGGACTCCTAGGAGACACACACACACACACATTAAGAAACACAGAGGGGGGATTCAAAATCACTGCATTTACATTGATTCAACGATGGACTGTTCACATTTTCTTTGACACACACAAGTACGAACCAAACACACAACCCCATTCCCACCCACCTCTATAGAGATAATGACAGAGGCATGGACATACATGCTGAGAGAGAGATTAACCACATCGTACCCACGAGGTCCCACTCTCCATTGGGTATGTAGGTAGACGTGTCCACATCCAGCATCTGCAGGTCCAGCAGCCAGCCGTTGTGGGTCCACGAGCCAAACTTCAGGTCACACTTCTGGACGTCGAAGGGGAACCAGCGCACATCAATATAGCAGGTACTCTTCAGGATGCCCGGGGGGATGTACTGGCAGTAACCCGACGCATTGACCAGCACGTTGGTGTGGAAGGTGGCATCAAATCTCTCATCGGCGCTGCAGGGAGAAGGAGAGAGAGCGATGCATCCCTTTAACCTGTGACATCTCAACAGATCCAAGTCAAAAAGTGTTACTTGTATATTTGTGATGTATTTGTGTGAGAGAGAGAGAGAGAGAGAGAGAGAGAGAGAGAGAGAGAGAGAGAGAGAGAGAGAGAGAGAGAGAGAGAGAGAGAGAGAGAGAGAGAGAGAGAGAGAGAGAGAGAGAGAGAGAGAGAGAGAGAGGAAATAAGTAATTCTACCTGTTAAGTAAAGCATGATAAAAGACAAGCAGGTCTAGAGTGAAAGTGGTGGTATGTGTGTGCGAGCGTGCGTGCCTGGGTGCGTGTGAGTCTTTGCTGCCTCAGCCCAACCTGTCACAGTAATGTTCAGTGAAGTGTTATGCATGGCTAGCTGTGGACCAGCCAACACAGGACCAGAGGTGATGCCCAGGTGAGCTGATGATGTCATAAGATGTTAAACATGCAGCGACAGTCAGGGAATAAACAAACCACTGTCGTCCTTCATAAGTTATCAGCTCGCCTGCTGTGCCTGTTTATGGCTGAAGCACTGCTACTGACTACTGGGTTGTTGTAAACACACATTTCTATGGTAGAGCATATTACATATGTGTTTAGAGGTCAGCTAAAGCCCGAGTTAGAGATGTTAAAACAGTCAGACAACCTGTCCTGTGTCAACACACACACCCTGTGAGTAACGTACACAGATCTACATTGACACACACATAAACTAATTACACTATAACAGTGACAAACGGTGCCCACAAACTGTTAGGGCCTACATAAAGCTGTCTCGACAGCAGAGTCCCAACAGCATTCCCAACATCGTACCACCGCTACATCTGGCTATCAGCAGAGCCTTGTCTGGCAGCGAAACCATTCATTCAGTCTCATTTACTGCCTTTAAAAAAAATATAGCTGATATGGCTGACTTGCTTTAACAAATGTGGGGTTTTTTTTCAGACAATTGAGATGTACAAACTATGGCATAGGGGGAAGACAAGCAGTAAGAGGCAATCCGTGATTTTGATTAAAACATTAATGAGCGAGCTCGGACGGACATAGTCAGTATAACTATTTGGTCAGCACTTTTGAAATGTACAGCAAAAGAATTCAGAACATGGGACGTTCTTACAGTGTTCTCCCTGCATACAAAGTCAGAACTGTAGGATAAATAAAGGGGGCATATAGGCAGACAATGAAAGCTCTTACAATATTTGATGATTACATTTCTCAAAAACAGGTTATAGGCTACATGTGCACCACCAAGTCAGAAAAGTAGGCAAAATTAAGAGGTGAAAATAAACAAAATTATTAGGGTGAGGCACATGGGCTACTAATATCTTACTACACAACATACACTTAGTATTACCTTCTAAGCTACAGTATACATATCTCCCTGGCATATTACATCATTTATGCAGCAGCATATAATACATTTTTGGACTCCTCTTGTTTTGCTGTGCTCACTTGAACAGGAAGTTGGCGCAGCGGTCCCTCGTGGGCATATTTTGTCATCAAACTTTGATTGCTTTGCAATGATTGCTTTGCAATGATCTGAGAAAGCTTTAGTGAGTCCCATTGCTTTAGGACTTGGTCAGGGGGTTTAAGCATATCCCAGTTTTGGTCACCTATCAGGATAAATTCAGACTTAGTGTAAGGGGCCAGGAGAGAGCTTAGAGCAGGAAGGGTACAGGCCGGTGCTGATGGAGGACGATAACACCCAGCAACAGTCAACAAAGAGCTATATGGTAAAGATGGCCACTCACCCACCTTTGGAAGATCTATCTTTCCGAAAAAGGTTATAACCAGGAAGGTTAGAATCAGTATTCAAAACACTCTTCCTTAACCACGTCTCAGTAATGACCAACACATCTGGATTGGAGCTGTGAACCCACACTTTCAATTGATCCATTTTAGGAAATAAGCTTCTAGTGTTAATGTGCAGTAAACCTAGGCTTTTATTGAGAGCAGAAATCAGTGAAGCAGATATCAGAGCACAGTCAGAAGTCAGATTTGGGGCTAGCAACAGTAGATGGGTGTACATGCACATTTCCAGATATCATCAGCAGAAATACAATCAAGGCACGACAGAGGACTAGGAGATCTATGCAGGGTTGATTTATGACATTTGAATGTGCATTAGATGGCTACAAGATCATATTGTACAGCAATTGTATCAGGTAACATGAATACAAAGCCGTCGAGAGGTGGTTGGAATAGGATGGGAGGCCAAAAGTCTGTGTAACCAACAGAGAGTCAGAGTCCCGAGTGTGGGAACAAACATAGTCTGTCCCACAGTTGGGTAAACAAGAAAGCTCATAGTCAACAAAGCATGCAGGAGTCATGAGGCAAATAACAAAATGTACAAGAAAAGAACGACTTGGGGCTAGCCATTGTAAGTTCAGAGTCACTCGCCTCAACAGTACCTGTGTGCTGGAGGCGCTTGAAAGCTCGGGAGACCTTGAGCCTTCTTGGATGGGCACTTCTAATGTAACTCTATGGCAGCATCCAAGGGGCTTGAATTTTCTAGCGTCCCCATGAGTGACGGAACACGGCGCAACGCTCCGTATTTTCTGCTGGCTTGCCCCACCACCACAGAAAGCACTGAGCTAGGCTGAAACACCTGCATTTTGGAGCTGCCTTACTCAGATAAACAAAAAAAGAGACCATGTTTGTATGCGGCTTTATAAACTCAATTATATACACTACCGTTCAAACGTTTGGGGTCACTTAGAAATGTCCTTGTTTTTGAAAGAAAGCACATTTTTTGTCCATTAAAATAACATCAAATTGATCAGAAATACAGTGTAGACATTGTTAATGTTGTAAATTACCTTTGTTGCTGGAAAAGGCTGGGAAAAGGCTGATATTTCATGGAATATCTACACAGGCATACAGAGGCCCTTTATCAGCAACCATCACTCCTGTGTTCCAATGGCACGTTGTGTTAGCGAATCCAAGTTTATCACTTTAAAAAGCTAATTGATCATTAGAAAACAAGTTGAGTATCTGAGTATCTGGAGCATAAGCATTTCTGCATTTGATTACAGGCTCAAAATGGCCAGAAACAAATAACTTTCTTCTGAAACTTGTCAGTCTATTTTTGTTCTGAGAAATGAATGCTATTCCATGCAAGAAATTGCCAAGAAACTGAAGATCTCGTACAACACTGTGTACTACTCCCTTCACAGAACAGCGCAATCTGGTTCTAGGGTTAGGGTTGAACAGGGATGTGGACATGAAGCTAGGGTTAGGGTTGAGGCTAGGGTTAGGGTTGAACCGAGATGTGGGCATGAAGCTATGGTTAGAGTTGAGGCTAGGGGTCAGGGTTGAACCAGGATGTGGACATGAAGCTATGGTTAGGATTGAACCAGGATGTGGACATGAAGCCAGGGTTAGGGTTGAACCAGGATGTGGGCATGAAGCTAGGGTTAGAGTTGAGGCTAGGGGTTAGGTTTGAACCAGGATGTGGACATGAAGCTAGGGTTAGAGTTGAGGCGAGGGGTTAGGGTTGAACCGGGATGTGGACATGAAGCTAGGATTAGGGTTGAACCAGGATGTGGACATGAAGCTAGGATTAGGGTTGAACCGGGATGTGGACATGAAGCTAGGATTAGGGTTGAACCGGGATGTGGACATGAAGCCAGGGTTAGGGTTGAACCGGGATGTGGACATGATGCTAGGGTTAGGGTTGAGGCTAGGGGTTAGGGTTGAACCGGGATGTGGACATGAAGCTAGGGTTAGGGTTGAACCGGGATGTGGACATGATGCTAGGGTTAGGGTTGAGGCTAGGGGTTAGGGTTGAACCGGGATGTGGACATGAAGCTAGGGTTAGGGTTGAACCGGGATGTGGACATGATGCTAGGGTTAGGGTTGAGGCTAGGGGTTAGGGTTGAACCGGGATGTGGACATGAAGCTAGGATTAGGGTTGAGGCTAGGGTTGAACCGGGATGTGGACATGAAGCTAGGATTAGGGTTGAACCAGGATGTGGACATGAAGCTAGGATTAGGGTTGAACCGGGATGTGGACATGAAGGTAGGATTAGGGTTGAACCGGGATGTGGACATGAAGCTAGGGTTAGGGTTGAACCGGGATGTGGACATGAAGCTAGGTTTAGGGTTGAACCGGGATGTGGACATGAAGCTAGGATTAGGGTTGAACCGGGATGTGGACATGAAGCTAGGGTTAGGGTTGAACCAGGATGTAGACATGAAGTTAGGATTAGGGTTGAGGCTAGGGTTGAACCGGGATGTGGACATGAAGCTAGGGTTAGGGTTGAACCGGGATGTGGACATGATGCTAGGGTTAGGGTTGAGGCTAGGGGTTAGGGTTGAACCGGGATGTGGACATGAAGCTCGGATTAGGGTTGAGGCTAGGGTTGAACCGGGATGTGGACATGAAGCTAGGATTAGGGTTGAACCAGGATGTGGACATGAAAGTAGGATTAGGGTTGAACCGGGATGTGGACATGAAGCTAGGGTTAGGGTTGAACCGGGATGTGGACATGAAGCTAGGGTTAGGGTTGAACCGGGATGTAGACATGAGGCTAGGGTTAGGGTTGAACCGGGATGTGGACATGAAGCTAGGGTTAGGGTTGAACCAGGATGTGGACATGAAGCTAGGATTAGGGTTGAGGCTAGGGTTGAACCGGGATGTGGACATGAAGCTAGGATTAGGGTTGAACCAGGATGTGGACATGAAGCTAGGATTAGGGTTGAACCGGGATGTGGACATGAAGCTAGGATTAGGGTTGAACCGGGATGTGGACATGAAGCTAGGGTTAGGGTTGAACCAGGATGTGGACATGAAGCTAGGATTAGGGTTGAGGCTAGGGTTGAACCGGGATGTGGACATGAAGCTAGGATTAGGGTTGAACCGGGATGTGGACATGAGGCTAGGGTTAGGGTTGAACCGGGATGTGGACATGAAGCTAGGGTTAGGGTTGAACCGGGATGTGGACATGAGGCTAGGGTTAGGGTTGAACCGGGATGTGGACATGAAGCTAGGGTTAGGGTTGAACCAGGATATGGACATGAAGCTAGCATTAGGGTTGAGGCTAGGGTTGAACCGGGATGTGGACATGAAGCTAGGATTAGGGTTGAGGCTAGGGGTTAGGGTTGAACCGGGATGTGGACATGATGCTAGGATTAGGGTTGAGGCTAGGGGTGAGGGTTGAACCGGAATGTGGACATGATGCTAGGATTAGGGTTGAGGCTAGGGTTAGGGTTGAACCGAGATGTGGGCATGAAGCTATGGTTAGAGTTGAGGCTAGGGGTCAGAGTTGAACCAGGATGTGGACATGAAGCTATGGTTAGGGTTGAACCAGGATGTGGACATGAAGCCAGGGTTAGGGTTGAACCAGGATGTGGGCATGAAGCTAGGGTTAGAGTTGAGGCTAGGGTTAGGGTTAGGGTTGAACCGAGATGTGGGCATGAAGCTATGGTTAGAGTTGAGGCTAGGGTTATGGTTGAACCGGGATGTGGACATGAAGCTAGGGTTAGGGTTGAACCGGGATGTGGACATGAAGCTAGGGTTAGGGTTGAACCGGGATGTGGACATGATGCTAGGGTTAGGGTTGAGGCTAGGGGTTAGGGTTGAACCGGGATGTGGACATGAAGCTCGGATTAGGGTTGAGGCTAGGGTTGAACCGGGATGTGGACATGAAGCTAGGATTAGGGTTGAACCAGGATGTGGACATGAAAGTAGGATTAGGGTTGAACCGGGATGTGGACATGAAGCTAGGGTTAGGGTTGAACCGGGATGTGGACATGAAGCTAGGATTAGGGTTGAACCAGGTTGAGGCTAGGTTTTGAACCGGGATGTGGACATGAAGCTAGGGTTAGGGTTGAACCAGGATGTGGACATGAAGCTAGGGTTAGGGTTGAACCAGGATGTGGACATGAAGCTAGGATTAGGGTTGAGGCTAGGGTTGAACCGGGATGTGGACATGAAGCTAGGATTAGGGTTGAACCAGGAGGCTAGCTAGGTTAGGGTTGAACCGGGATGTGGACATGAAGCTAGGGTTAGGGTTGAACCAGGATGTGGACATGAAGCTAGGATTAGGGTTGAGGCTAGGGTTGAACCGGGATGTGGACATGAAGCTAGGATTAGGGTTGAACCGGGATGTGGACATGAGGCTAGGGTTAGGGTTGAACCGGGATGTGGACATGAAGCTAGGGTTAGGGTTGAACCGGGATGTGGACATGAGGCTAGGGTTAGGGTTGAACCGGGATGTGGACATGAAGCTAGGGTTAGGGTTGAACCAGGATGTGGACATGAAGCTAGGATTAGGGTTGAGGCTAGGGTTGAACCGGGATGTGGACATGAAGCTAGGATTAGGGTTGAGGCTAGGGGTTAGGGTTGAACCGGGATGTGGACATGATGCTAGGATTAGGGTTGAGGCTAGGGGTTAGGGTTGAACCGGAATGTGGACATGATGCTAGGATTAGGGTTGAGGCTAGGGGTTAGGGTTGAACCGGGATGTGGACATAAACTAGGATTAGGGTTGAGGCTAGGGGTTAGGGTTGAACCGGGATGTGGACATGATGCTAGGGTTAGAGCTGGGGGATGGATCCAGTGATTAGGTGGGACTGGGACTGAAGTTGAAGTTGGAGCGACTGGGTGTAGAATCTTACCTGTGTGAATGAACCATTATCAGATATGATCAGACACACGAAAACACAGGTAGCACAGGTAGCACAGTATCAGAAACGAACACACAAACACTGCGGGTCCTATGGGGCCCACCCTCCATTCCCCTTCTGTCAGGGGTCCATCCCCAGCAGTGGAACCCAGCAGTGGAAACCCAGTAAGTCACCTGACAGTTCTATTCAGATCCCTATCAACGACCACTTATCCCCCAGACAACCACGAGACACCCCAAGCGCTAACGTAGACGCGCCTGGGAACACAGTCCTCAGGTTTACACACTCATTCAGCGCGGTGACAGGCCGAGCCTGAGAGAGGATTTGCTGATTACCCTCGTCTCCCTATCTCTCCTTCCTGCGCCACTCAGTAGGTTGAATGATCTACCTTTTCAGAGTTTAGTAGCGTCATCAATTTCTCGTTCGTGTCAGTGTGTTATCTGTGCTGGTCGGGCAGGAGACGTGTGTGTGTGTGTGTGTGTGTCTGTGTTGTGGGGCAGGGGAGATAGGGCTGCATGTGCAGGGCTGTTGGGGCTGTGTGTGTCGCTGCCATCCCTGGCTCATTGAATTATTCAGACCTCTGCTTCATTGTGTCAGAAAGCTTCTGCCCCCGTTCCACTGCAATCAGCACGCATATCAGCTAGTGTGTGTGCCAGAGTGCGCATGCACACACACACACACACACACACACAAAACAGGGAACATCAAACAACACATAAACATAATCCAGAATCTGACAAAACACAACCCAAAGATAGAAGCGCGTTAACACACAATGGGACAGGTGATACCCCTGAGAGAAGGCACAGAGAGCGGGGGCACATAGTTTAAATGACACACACACACACAGAGAGAGAGAGAAGCCCTAGACATGTGTCCTAGACATGTGAGCACAGTGAAGGGGGACAAAGCATTCTGGCGACACACAGAGGTCAGACAAACAACGGAGGTAGTGACAGGTTTCTGCAACCAGGGAACGTGAGTCACCTTGCTGTCTTCTCCACTTACTCAACACCTCATTCTTGCACCTCCACGCACGCGTGGTAATGAGATGGAGCAGCTCAAGAGAGAGAGACAGAGAGATTAAACCCAATGAAAGACACACAGAGAAAGCAAGAGAGAAGTAAGAGATATGGAAAGGAACTTCCAACCAGAGGGCAGAAGAGACAGCCAGTATAAATACACACAATCTTCAGCACAGAGAAGGAAGAGGGGGTAAATATGTTAACTCTTTTTTCTTAAAACGCCACTGTCTGTTACGGGCTTGTAAGTAAGCATTTCACGGGTAATATTGTATTCGGCGCATGTGACAAATAAAATGTGATTTGATTTGAAGAGAGAGAGAGTGATTATCTCGCTCTTTTTTTTAAAAAACGGAATGTGTCCGTTCACATTGCGGTCATAGTCACAGCGGCAGGCGGCCTTGCAGGTTAAGAGCGCTGGGCCGACCACCGAAAGTTAGAGGTGAAAAATCTGCCGATGTGCCCTTCAGCAAAGCACTTAACCCTAATTGCTCCTGTAAGTCACTCTGGATAAGAGCGTCTGCTATAAATGACTACAATTTATTTGAGAGTATGCTTCGGCCAAGGGCTAGAGACACTACTGTGCGGCGTGCATGTCCCGCCTGGCTCCTTGACTTGGATGTCCTTGGTCTGATGGACCCTATGAAAACATTGACTTTAGCCCTGTCCTTCTCTGACGAGGGAGATGTAGTCATGTAGTAACTGATCTAATGGTGATCTAATGGTGATTAAAGTCTGTCTGATGCTGATCCACATCTACACAAGGTTATGGCGTGAGATGTGTGTACTTGTCACTGTAGAATTGTCAGTGCCCACATGAAAAACACACTACAGTTTACTATAGATTACGACAGTACTTACTATAGAATTATGTAGTAAACTGTAGTGTACTGTAGAATACTATACTACACACTAATATCCTTCGATCATGTGTAGTACTTACTATAGAATGTTGTAGAATACTATAGTAAATACAACAGTATACGACAGGGCGCAAAAACACTTGTGAATACTACAGTAATGTCCGCAAAAAACTCTATAGTAAATAGTTCAGTATACTACAGTCTGCAAAAACACTACAGTAGTTACTATAGTATACACTTCAATATTTATACTATGGTAAACTGTAAATACTCCTTTAGTCCACAAAAACACTACAGTAATTACTATAGTATACACTTCAATATTTATACTATGGTAAACTGTAAATACTCCTTTAGTCCACAAAAACACTACAGTAATTACTATAGTATACACTTCAATATTTATACTATAGTAAACTGTAAATACTCCTTTAGTCCACAAAAACACTACAGTAGTTACTATAGTATACACTTCAATATTTATACTATGGTAAACTGTAAATACTCCTTTAGTCCACAAAAACACTACAGTAATTACTATAGTATATGCACAGTATTTTTACGATATTAAACTGTAAATACTACTTTAGTACACAAGAACACTATAGTACTATAGTATTTGTACCATAGTACAATACCATAATAAAATGTGGCTGTGTACAATGCTCAGTGTGAATGTAAACCTTTTCCTGAGATTAGCTATACGTGTCATGTTGGAATTGTTTTTGTGTAATACAACGACATATAGCCTTTCACACCCCCATGCCATTACATTCAGCACATAGTGTCTACGAAGCACGTCACTAATAAGGATCCATTCAAGGTTTCCTTCATGGCAATTTATCAATGGAATCAACCACATTGAAGTCAAATCCTGCTCTGTGCTGAGTCACAAACAAACAGCAATCAGAGTCGTGTTCAACTTCCTTTTCATCCCCCAGCCCTCGGCGGCTGAATACCAGACAGACTGAGATGCGAAGGGATCGTTCAGAGGGGAAATGAATGAAATGGAATGCAGAAAAAGAAGGCATAATCTGTCACATGCTGTTGATCCTTCCATTGTGCCTATTACAACCCTCCACACTGAAATGGTCTTTTGATGAGATACATGGGATGTATTGACTCATTAAGGCTCTCGTTAATTAAGCGCAATAGAAGTGAATACATTCGTTATTGCGTTTTCGCACCTCAAAAGCATGCTAATGAGACTGGGTTCCTCTGCTATACGCCGCTGTTAGACTGGCGTGTGATTGCTTACGCTTTCATGACGAGCAGGTTTAATGGCGCACGTTACGCCACGAACGTCTGCTGTGTCAATGTGTGTCTCTATGTGTTTGTGTGTCGATATCATGGAAGCAGACTGCAAATTTGAACTTCCCTTTTGGGGAAGCTAAACCTCAGCAACACTGAAACGGGTTCTCCTCTCCTCCTCCTCCCCTCTATTACAGGGCCGTGACATGATCTACAAGGTTAACTCTGCTCTTACGGTGAAATTCGTCAACATCTGTGATGTTTACGTCACATGACCCAAACCAATGACTCTAACCGTCACGTACCTTCTTTACAGCATCGTAAACGAGTGCACGCCAAAGAATTGTGAGAGCATGAAGAATAGAAGAGAACAGACGCATTTTACATGAATGAAAAGCATGTTTCCTGTTAACTTTGACCCTTTTGGACGTGAGTGAGGAGTGAAGCAGGTTAGATGAAGAGAAGAGGGGTGAGATGGGGAGAGAAGTAATCCCTTTTCCAAATGCAGCAGTGCTTTTAAAATCAGGATTAAACACCCGTTGTTTGTCTCCTTAATCCTGTGATCATGTGATGGTATGGTGTTGTGTGTGTGTGTGTGTGTGTGTGGTGTGTGCCGGGTGTGTACGCGCATGGAGATTGTAATTAAGCAATAATACATTCAAGTCCATATGTTATGACATTTTTATCATGGCTGTGACGTGGTCATAGCCACGAGGCGAAGCCGACAAGTTACCAGCATTAAAAAGCAAGATTATTATTATTATTTGTATTTTTTACCTGATGCTACATTCACTAACACTGGTTGTCAAGTGTAATTTGAGGTGTTCTCTGGTCTTTAGTTCTATGTCCATTGACTGCCATGTAAAGCTAAACTAAACAAGCGCTGGTGGATCATTCCGGGAACATTGCAGGTTGCTGGCCAACTACACAGCAAACTAGCTACATTTCATGTTGTTTTACCAGTTCGGATGCTGATTGGTGATTTGGACTGGCTGAGAAAAGCTGCATTCCTCTCTCCTCTGCCGACACATTCATTAATACGGGAGACTGTGGAGATCGAATTACAATATTACTAAATTTTTGCAAATGTCGGAGATAATGTCTAGGCGCTTTTTACAGTGGAGATCAAGTTAATTAATTGCGTGGCTAAAATTAGTAGTACTAGCAGTAGCAGAAGCAGTAGTAGTAGTAGTTGCTGGTCACCAACGTAATTAGAACAGTTAAAATAAATGTTTTGTCATACCCGTGGTATACAGTCTGATATACCACAGCTGTCAGCCAATCAGCAGTCAGGGCTTGAACCCCCCAGTTAATCATTATGAATGAACCCTCTTAAAAAAAGGACTGAACTTCCTTCACTTCTCTGTGTGCCTACCTCTCTCCATATATTTCTCTTTCTCACATGGTCTAGCCAGTGCATTTACTTGTGGTTTTGCCCTACATGGCAAAGTGAAGAGGAGTAGATAACATCTCTGTAAGCTTTCCCCACTAACAGGAGAAAGGGGTTAAGAACAGAGAGATGAGACAGAATAAACCCGACCTGATTCCAAACACTGTGCACGTCTAAAAACACATATACCCAACTGTATCTCAATGCTAACTCACACACACGCACACAGAGAGAGATACACACACACTCACACAGAGAGAAACACACACACACAGAGGTACACACACACACAGAGGTACACACACTTCGGGAGACTTCCAGACTAAACACAGCCGTAAACATATTCCACATTCATGTCCTGTCCCTCCAGTCCCTCCAGGCAGGCTGATGCCAGGTCACAGATGGTCCGTTGCTGTTGGTTTATCAACCAAATCTCAGCTCTAAAGTTACCAAAGAAAGGATCAATCCTAAATGACTGCATCAGTACGTTGTGGGAGGAGATGAGGATGATTGGAGGAGAGGATTATTGGAGAGAGAAGGGTGATGGGAGGAGAGGAGGATCATGGGAGAAGATGGGGGTTGTGGGAGCACACCTGTTGTAGAGGAGGATGTCAGGGGTCCAGATCTGGCTGGAGGGGAAACGTAGGTTCTGAACCCCGGGGTAGTTCTCTGGATTCCAACTCAGGTACACATCAGTCCAGTACTGAGGACAGAACACAGAGATACACATCATAGATAATCACACAGCAGAGAGGCACATCAGTCCAGTACTGAAGACAGAACACAGAGATACACATCATAGATAATCACACAGCAGAGAGGCACATCAGTCCAGTACTGAAGACAGAACACAGAGATACACATCAGAGATAATCACACAGCAGAGAAGCACATCAGTCCAGTACTGAAGACAGAACACAGAGATACACATCAGAGATAATCACACAGCAGAGAAGCACATCAGTCCAGTACTGAAGACAGAACACAGAGATACACATCATAGATAATCACACAGCAGAGAGGCACATCAGTCCAGTACATCAGAACCAATACTCAGAAGACAGAACATCAGTCCAGTACTGAAGACAGAACACAGAGATACACATCATAGATAATCACACAGCAGAGAGGCACATCAGTCCAGTACTGAGGACAGAACACAGAGATACACATCAGAGATAATCACACAGCAAAGAGGTACATCAAGTACTGAGGGGGGGCAGTCTGTCTGTGATAAAAGATCCAGTCTGAGCTTGGGTCTTGGCAGTCTGTCAACTGAAGGGTTGTGACAGCACTTGTCTCTTATGAGTTCACGCGAGTTGACAGACATTGAAATGTATTTCCCATGGCCCGCCTGGGAAGCGTCGCATAAACCACACAGCAATGACACTGATTGGCTAGAAAATTGAGGCTGACATCCTGTCAGGAAGACTTCTATAAAGGAGTAAATGACTCAATAAAAAATCTAATGGAAATGAATTGATGGGAAATTGGACAGAGGTCTGTTTGTAGTGACTGTGGAGAGTGGAGGCGTTGTTCTCCTTCTCCTGGGTCGTGTCGATGGTAGAGACCAGACAAGGTGAACCGCATGACCCTCTCACAAATCCAACCTCATCAACTCTCCATAAGCATGTATCCTCCAGATTACCAAGGAAACATCGGGATAAGCAATCAAAGCTCTATGTCCAATCCAATATGTTGGATCAAGCTCAGACTGGCTAAGAGAAACTAGCAGTTTTAACTTAACAGAAGCAATATTTCAAGAGACAATACGGACAGGCTATTGTCATCTCAATATACACCTAACAGGATGTGGTGGTACCAGACAACACCTGCGGCATATCAACTTGAGATGGTGTTACTGCCTTTTTGGTGGGATGGGGGGATATGACAACATCATGAGTCACAGTGTCATTCAGTCCTCAACCATTTCCACTCACCAGCTGTAGCCATGCGTTGGTCATCAGAACCTGGTTCTTCTCGTCCTGACCAAACAGAGAAGAGAAGAAAAGAACAATTCAATTCAACCGCCACAACAGGAAATCATCACAGTGAATAGAAAGAGGTAAGGTGTCGCTGAGTGCCTACTGTAGGTTCAGCATGGGTGCAAAACAACTGGGGTGTGAAACCTCTCTAAAAACTGCATTTATGTAACCACAGTGTTTTTCTACGCATTGGTTTCAGTAGAGGCATGTAGCACATCATTATTAGATGCCTCATTTCAAAATCTCAAACAACAAGCCCTGTGGACCTAAACAACCCAACACACAGCAGAGAGAGAGAGAGAGAGAGAGAGAGAGAGAGAGAGAGAGAGAGAGAGAGAGAGAGAGAGAGAGAGAGAGAGAGAGAGAGAGAGAGAGAGAGATTGAGAGAGAGAGAGAGAGAGAGAGAGAAAGAAAGAAAGAGAGAAAAAGAAAGAAGAGAAAGAGAGAGAAAAAGAAAGACAGAAAGAGAAAGAGAGAGAGAGAAAGAGAGAGGAAGATTGGTTTGATGAAGAATGCAAAAATCTAAGAAAGAAATTGAGAAACCTGTCCGACCAAAAACATAGAAACCCGGAAAACCTGAGTCTACGCCTTCACTATGGTGAATCACTAAAACAATACAGAAATACACTACGGAAAAAGAAGGAACAGCATGTCAGAAATCAGCTCAATGCAATTGAAGAATCCATAGACTCTAACCACTTCTGGGAAAATTTTAAAACACTAAACAAACAACAACACGAAGAATTATCTATCCAAAATGGAGATGTATGGGTAAACCACTTCTCCAATCTTTTTGGCTCTATAACAAAGAATAAAGAGCAAAAACACATACATGATCAAATACAGATCTTAGAATCAACTATTAAAGACTACCAGAACCCACTGGATTCTCCAATTACATTGAATGAGTTACAGGACAAAATAAAAACCCTCCAACCCAAACAGGCCTGTGGTGTTGATGGTATCCTCAATGAAATGATCAAATATACAGACAACAAATTCCAATTGGCTATACAGTAACCTTGGGAAAATCCTCTTCATTATTATTAACAGCAGACTCGTACATTTCCTCAATGAAAACAATGTACTGAGCAAATGTCAAATTGGCTTTTTAGCAAATTACTGTAAAACAGACCATGTATTCACCCTGCACACCCTAATTGACAACCAAACAAACCAAAACAAAGGCAAAGTCTTCTCATGCTTTGTTGATTTCAAAAAAGCCTTCGACTCAATTTGGCATGAGGGTCTGCTATACAAACTGATGGAAAGTGGTGTTGGGGGTAAAACATACGACATTATAAAATCCATGTACACAAACAACAAGTGTGCGGTTAAAATTGGCAAAAAACACACACATTTCTTCACACTGGGTCGTGGGGTTAGACAGGGATGCAGCTTAAGCCCCACCCTCTTCAACATATATATCAACGAATTGGCGCGGGCACTAGAAAAGTCTGCAGCACCCGGCCTCCCCCTGCTAGAATCCAAAGTCAAATGTCTGCTGTTTGCTGAGGATCTGGTGCTTCTGTCACCAACCAAGGAAGGCCTACAGCAGCACCTAGATCTTATGCACAGATTCTGTCAGACCTGGGCCCTGACAGTAAATCTCAGTAAGACCAAAATAATGGTGTTCCAAAAAAGGTCCAGTCACCAGGACCACAAATACAAATTCCATCTAGACACTGTTGCCCTAGAGCACACAAAAACTATACATACCTTGGCCTAAACATCAGCGCCACAGGTAACTTCCACAAAGCTGTGAACGATCTGAGAGACAAGGCAAGAAGGGCATTCTATGCCATCAAAAGAAACATAAATTTCAACATACCAATTAGGATTTGGCTAAAAATACTTGAATCAGTCATAGAGCCCATTGCCCTTTATGGTTGTGAGGTCTGGGGTCCGCTCACCAACCAAGACTTCACAAAATGGGACAAACACCAAATTGAGACTCTGCACGCAGAATTCTGCAAAAATATCCCCGTGTACAACGTAAAACACCAAATAATGCATGCAGAGCAGAATTAGGCTGATACCTGCTAATTATCAAAATGCAGAAAAGAGCGGTTAAATTCCACAACCACCTAAAAGGAAGCGATTCACAAACCTTCCATAACAAAGCCATCACCTACAGAGAGATGAACCTGGAGAAGAGTCCCCTAAGCAAGCTGGTCCTGGGGCTCTGTTCACAAACACAAACACACCATACAGAGCCCCAGGACAACAGCACAATTAGACCCAACCAAATCATGAGAAAACAAAAAGATAATTACTTAACACATTGGAAAGAATTAACAAACAAAACAGAGCAAACTAGAATGCGATTTGGCCCTACACAGAGAGTACACAGCGGCAGAATACCTGACCACTGTGACTGACCCAAAATTAAGGAAAGATTTGACTATGTACAGACTCAGTGAGCATAGCCTTGCTATTGAGAAAGGCCGCCGTAGGCAGACATGGCTCTCAAGAGAAGACAGGCTATGTGCTCACTGCCCACAAAATGAAGTGGAAACTGAGCTGCACTTCCTAACCTCCTGCCCAATGTATGACCATATTAGAGAGACATATTTCCCTCAGATTACACAGATCCACAAAGAATTCGAAAACAAATCCAATTTTGAAAAACTCCCATATCTACTGGGTGAAATTCCACAGTGTGCCATCACAGCAGCAAGATTTGTGACCTATTGCCACGAGAAAAGGGCAACCAGTGAAGAACAAACACCATTGTAAATACAACCCATATTTATGCTTATTTATTTTATCTTGTGTCCTTTAACCATCTGTACATAGTTAAAACACTGTATATATATATATATATATATATATATATATATATATATATATATATATATATATATATATATAATATGACATTTGTAATGTCTTTACTGTTTTGAAACTTCTGTATGTGTAATGTTTACTGTTAATGATTGTTGTTTTTCACTTTATATATTCACTTTGTATGTTGTCTACCTCACTTGCTTTGGCAATGTTAACACATGTTTCCCATGCCAATAAAGCCCTTGAATTGAAATTGAATTGAGAGAGAGAGAGAGAGAAAGAGAGAGAAAGAGAAAGGAGAGAGAGAGAGCTCAGATTTCATGATCTGAGTAAATAGGGCACTTAGCAAGATGTAAGGTGTCCTTTTGTCTTGTTCTCTGCTCTGACTACATTATCTCTCTCTCTCTCTTTGCAGATCTCAGTTTTTGGTCTGTTTCTGCCTCTCTTCAACTCTATCAGTCATTAACACCCACTTCCATCAATTAGGGCTGAGTTATGTGCCAAATATTTCTACATATCCAGGATTCCATCAAATGACCCAGATGATGGAGACGGAAAAGTTCCATTCTTTTTAAAGTGAATGTAGAGATGCTTCGCAGATCGCCCTCTCAGTGTGCGTGTTCTGATCCCGCAGTAATGGTATCTGACTAGCAAACTGGGTCGGGGAGAGATGGGAGTTGGGGGATGTTAGGGTCAAATCTATGAAGGGAAAACATTAACCCTCCAACTCAAGGGTGATCACAGCAGCACACACACACACACACACACACATTAGTAATTTGACACTCTTATCCAGAGCAATTTACAGAAGCAATTAGGGTTAAGTACCTTGCACACACACACACACACACACACACACACACACACACACACACACACACACACACACACACACACACACACACACACACACACACACACACACACACACACACACGTTGTCTCTCCAATAGAAAGTTACAAAAAAAATATAATGTCTTCAAAATGTCAAAATACCTTGGCATTTAAAACAATATTTCCTATCTTAATGTTTTAAGATTGTTATCATTCTCATCCGTTGCCCTAACAATGTGTCTCAGCTGGTGTCTGGTACCTGTCGAATTGCTGTCCATGAGGAGCCAGGAGCCAATCAAAACTAACTGGCTCCCCTACACAAGCAGCAGAGAGACATCAACAGATTGGAAAGTAATTAGCTAGCATGATGAAGAAGGCAATGTACAGGATGTGGTGGGATGTGAAAAAAGGAATTCTCTCTCCCACAAACAAACACAAACACAAACACCCCATGCTATCAAATCCAGCATTATCTTAGAGACTTTCCAGGAAGATTAGCATACTTTATAGCCAGTCGTTTTTAAATTAGTGCTCAAGAGCCAAAACGGGTCCCCCGAAAAATGTGTACTACATCATATATGGGCAGATGTCTGCAGTATGTCATTGCTCTCTCTCTCTCTCCCTGCTGTGTCACCTAGCCATTAGGTACAGCCTGAAACCTCAATGGATAATGCTGGGCAGGCCTGTGCCAGCCTTCTTTCACTGTGAAACCGTCAATGTGCATCTTGCTAGCTGTCACTCAAATGAGGGGCTGAAGATCATTAGCTAACATTTTAATTGCATTCGTGAGGTCGGGCACTGATGTTGGGCAATTAGGCCCGCATTCGGCATTTCAATTCATCCCAAAGGTTCAATGGTGTTGACGTCAGGGCTCTGTGGAGGCCAGTCAAGTTCTTTCACAACAATCTCAACAAACCACTTTGTGCACGGGAGCATTGTCATGCTGAACCAGGGAAGGGCCTTCCTCAAATTGTTGCCAAAAAGTTGTAAGCACAGAATCATCTAGAATGTCATTCTATGCTGTAGTGTTAAGATTTCCCTACACTAGAACTCAGGGGCCAGAACCATGAAAAACAGCACCAGACCATTATTCCTCCTCCACCAAAATGTACAGTTGCCACTATGCATTCAGGTAGGAGGCATCCGCCAAACCCAGATTCGGACAGCCAGATGGTGAAGCGTGATTCATCACTCCAGAGAACGGGTTTCCACTGCTCCAGAGGACAATGCCGGTGAGCTTTACATCACTCCAGCCGACGCTTGGCATTGTGCATGGTGATCTTAGGCTTGTGAGCGGCTGTTCGGCCATGGAAACCCATTTCATAAATCTCCCAATAAACAGTTCTTGTGCTGAGGTTGCTTGTTAGGTGTGTCCAATCTTTTGACTGGTACTGTATGTAAATTAGATATTTCTGTATTTCATTTTCAATGAATTAGCAAAAATGTCTAAAAACATGTTTTTCACTTTGTCATTATGGGGTATTGTCTGTAGATGGTTGAGAAAAAAAACATTTATTTAATCAATTTTCAATTTAGGCTGTAACACAACAAAATGTGAAATAGGTCAAGGGTTAGGAACGTTGAAAGCACTGTAGTTCCAGGCACTTTGCGCATTGAAGCTGTTCTGGCGGGTCATGGTGGCCCAGCACCCTAATGAGACACGTAATGTTGGTGTTTCCTTTATTTTGGCTGTTACCTGTATGTGCGCTTCCTTCAGTGTGTGTGCGTGTGGAGCGCCAGTCAGTCAATGTTGTTTACATAAAGGTGATAAATACATTAACAACTCTAAAGCTGTCAGTGCTTCCCTGAGGATCAATGTTTTGGGAAGCACTAACATACTGTATCCCGGCTAATATCCACCGTGCTATGCTAACAGCAAACAGGCTCTGAGACCATTTGGACTACGCTAGGCTAATACTGAATCTGCTATGTTAATACGAGCTGTGCTGGCTTACAATAGCTACTGAAGCCTGGCGTGTTTGCATTCGGATGGCCTGACCAATGACCAGTGTTTCAGAAAGGCTAAATTGACTATGCTAATCAGCTACTGGAATACCAAATGAGTTTATTACTGTTGACCGAGAGACATTACTGCCAGTGATTACCATTACCACACGTAATCAAGCAGTAATGTTATTGCCTGTAACTGTGATTCATTGAACCATGTGTAGAGCTGTGCTGTAGCTATGAAGGTTACATATGACATATTGGACACTGGGAGAGATTTCATGCTTAAAGCAGCTCTTCCTCAGAAATAATCAAGTGTCACATTCTCACCAACTCAATTTAGAAATCTGAGGAGAGACAAAGGTAGGTTGTTTTTTTATGCATAACTCAGGTCAACATTGGGCCACATTAAGTGTTTAATGTAACTGGAAAATAAACTAAAAGACGGCTCTGCACGATAAACCCAGCCAGGTCACCTGTGATACAAGTCGGTATTCGACGTCCATCCATGTCTGAGGACGTCGGGAGATGACGTGGAAACCAGCCACTAGGGGCAGCAGTGAGCACTGGTACCTTTAAGTAGGTTTCGGTTTTGCCGGGTGTTGTGGACGGGGATGGTGGATGGTTGTAAGCACCTGCCTCTGATTCCAAAGGGCCAAATGTTGCCTGTTTGAATCCAGCGATAGAAGACTGTTTTTGATATTTTTGTTTTAAGCCTATCCCAAACCTTAACCATTGTGAGTTCATGCCTAACCTTAAAAATGTGGAGTTAATGCCCGAAAGGTTGACCTTAAACACTTCAAAATGTTACGTTTGAGAAACATTGATAAACGTCTAATTCTGACTTGAAACTGTGAGAGCTGGGATAAACCACACACCCACACACATTATTACAGTGTTTGGTGAAGCTTCCTGGCAGCCGGTCAACAGTAACACGTGTTACAATGTTTCAAATGTTTGTTTCAAATGTTTTAAAAAATTGCACTGCATACTTTTCCTGCTCTTTTAACGGATTAAGAGTGGCTTTGATAGCGATGGATTGTCCAAACGTTCTGGAAAACTCATCACATTTTCTACGGATTTACAAATGACATGCACCTCCTCTGGCACTGCATATCCGAGACAACCTTCAGTACTTCGGGAACAGCTGGTAAGGGCAGCAGGAGGAAAATACTAACAATAGAAGTTATTAACAGACCTAATATACATGGAAAACACAATCTCTCACGTCAATGCAGAGCTCTAGCTGAATTATGGAATGTCGCAAAATACATCCCAGCATGCTCCAGAGACTCCGAATGTGCTCGTTTGTAATTCAAGATCATTGGTTAACAAAGTGGATGCATTTGAACTGCTCCTTCAATCAGTAGATGCAGTTACTGGATGGATCACTGAAACATGGGCCCGCGAAAATATCCCAGATGAATCTCTTTTCGTACAAGACTATCAGCTGTTCAGAAACGACTGGTCCAGAGAGGGGATGAGAGGAGCTATGGATGTAAATCACAATATTCAGGAAAAGAGAAGAACTGACCTAGAGAAAGAGGAGTTTATTTTCAATTTAACGAACAAATTCTTATTTTCAATGACAGCCTAGGAACAGTGGGTTAACTGCCTGATCAGGGGCAGAACGACGATGACCTTGTCAGCTCGGGGATTTGAACTTGCAACCTTGCGGTTACTAGTCCAACGCTCTAACCACTAGGCTACCCTGCCACCCCACAATGATGGCCTACCGGGGAACAGTGGGCTGACTGCCTTGTTCAGGGGCAGAACAACCGATTTTTTACCTTGTCAGCTCAGGGATTCGATCCAGCAAACTTTCGGTTGCTGGCCAACCCTCTAACCACTAGGCTACCTGCCTCCCCTGCCGTATATGTGGCTTCAGCTTTGTCCTAAACCACTCGGCAGCTCAGTTTCAACTCTGGTAGTGGTAGCACCTCAGTACCTCCAGGCTCTGATCAGGCCCTACACCCAAACAAGGGCACGCGTTCATCCACCTCTGGCCTGCTCGCCTCCCTACCACTGAGGAAGTACAGTTCCCGCTCAGCCCAGTCAAAACTGTTCGCTGCTCTGGCCCCCCAATGGTGGAACAAACTCCCTCACGACGCCAGGACAGCGGAGTCAATCACCACCTTCCGGAGACACCTGAAACCCCACCTCTTCAAGGAATACCTAGGATAGGGTAAGTAAGGATAAGTAATCCTTCTCACCCCCCCTTTAAGATTTAGATGCACTATTGTAAAGTGGCTGTTCCACTGGATGTCATAAGGTGTATGCACCAATTTGTAAGTCGCTCTGGATAAGAGCGTCTGCTAAATGACTTAAATGTAAATGTAAATGTAGTACTCTACCATCCACTATGGGCAAATGAGAAAACACTTCAGCATAACACTGTGGATTATCTCATAAATACAATCCATGTCCTCAGGATGTCCATGCTGTGTAGACTTTAATCACCTGCCCATCAAGATGCTGACAAACTCCCATCCAGACATGAAACAAGTGGACATGATCAGAGGGGACTCCATCTTAGATTGGATCATTATAAATCTGAAGAATCACTACAAACACCCCCCACTGTACTTGCTCATCTCTCGGATCCAGTGATCACAAATGTCTGCTGTTCTCCCCAAACACAACATCGGGAGGGAGATGTGAGGTGCAGTGGGGGAAAAGGACGTCTGGTAACCCAGAACAGAAAGGAGGCCTTGGCACGATGTATGACAAGCACTGATTGGTCTGCCATATATGAGGTGGAGAACGTCGATGCAAAGGTGGAGAATAGGGGGCCGATTTCTAGTTTTCATAACAATCGGTAATCTGCATTTTTGGATGCCGATTATGGACGATTAAATGAGGAAGCCACGAGGAAACTGCGTTGCAGGCTGACCACCTGTTACGCGAGTGTAGCAAGGAGCCAGGGTACGTTGCTAGCTAACATTAAACTTATATTGTAAAAAAAACAGTCAATCTTCACCTAATCATTAGTTAACTACACATGGTTGATGATATTACTAGGTTAACTAGCTTTTCCTGCATTGTGTATAATCATTGCGGTGCCTGATAATTTATCATCAAATCACAGCCAACTTTGCCAAACCGGGGATGATTTAACAAAAGCACATTCGCAAAAAAAGCACAATCGTTGCACGACTGTACCTAACCATGAACATCAATGCCTTTCTTAAAATCAATACACAGAAGTATTTTTTTTTACCTGTATATTTAGCTAAAATAAATTAATGTTAGCAGGCAATATTAACTAGGGAAAATGTGTCACTTCTCTTGCGTTCATTGCATGCAGAATCAGGGTATATGCAACTGTTTGGGCTGCCTGGCTCGTTGCGAACTAATATGCCAGAATTTTACATCATTATGACATAACATTGAAGCTTGTGCAATGTAACAGCAATATTTAGACTTATGGATGCCACCCGTTCGATAAAATCCGGAACGGTTCCGTATTTCACAAAAATAATAAACGTTTTGTTTTCGAAAGTATAGTTTCCGGATTTTACCATATTAATGACCAATGGCTCGTATTTCTGTGTTTATGATTTGATAGAGCTGTCTGACTGAGCGGTGGTAGGGGCAGCAGGCTCGTAAGCTCGTAAGCACTCAGTCAAATTTTACTGCGTTTGCCAGCAGCTCTAAGCAATGCTTGCTTCACAGCGCTGTTTATGACTTCAAGCCTATCAACTCCTGAGATTAGGCTGGCAATACCAAAGTGCCTATTAGAACATCCAATAGTCAAAGGTATATGAAATACAAATGGTATAGAGAGAAAAACGCATCATAATTCCTATAATAACTAACTACAACCTAAAAGTTCTTAACTGGGAATATTGAAGAAGTGGGAATATTGAACCACCAGCTTTCATATGTTCTCATGTTCTGAGCAAGGAACTTCAACGTTAGCTTTTTTACATGGCACATACTGCAGTTTTACTTTCTTCTCCAACACTGTTTTTGCATTATTTAAACCAAATGGAGCATCATTATTTATTTGAGACCAAATAGATTTTTATTTATGTATTATATTACGTTAAAATAAGTGTTCATTGTTCATTCAGTATTGTAATTGTCATATATATATATATATATATATATATATATATATATATATATATGTATTTATAAAAAATCGGGCGGTATCGGTATTGGAGTTGAAAAATCAGAATCAGTCAACCCCTAGTGGAGACATTCAACTTATGCATTCAAACTGCACTTGATGTATGCATGCCAACAACAACACTGGACAAGCCCTAGATGACTGACCAAATAAAGGCTGCCATCAGGAAAAGACAGATGATTTTCAATAGATGGGGAAATGGAGAAAAACAATGAAATGGAGAAAATACAGAAACAAAGCGCAAATGCTTATCAAGGAAGCAAAGACAAACTACCACAAAACTGAAATTCTAAAGCCATGACATCATTTTCTGGAATTTTCCGAGCTGTTTAAAGGCAGATTCAACTTAGTGTATGTAAACTTCTGACCCATTGGAATTGTGATACATTGAATTATGAGTGAAATAATCTGTGAAATAATTTTTTGAAAAATGACTTGTGTCATGCACAAAGTAAATGTCCTAACCAACTTGCCAAAACTATAGTTTGTTAACAAGATATTTGCGGAGTGGTTGAAAAACAAGTTTTAATGACTCCAACCTAAGTGTATGTAAACTTCCGACTTCAACTGCATGTCCAAAGATCACGCAAAGCTTCTGCAATGTCTGTCTGACATTGAACTGTGTCCAAATTACTAGCCTGGCTCCACAGATACCCCACCGGAAGAAGGAAGAGGGTGATGGCAAATGGCACATTTAGCCCTTGGTCAGAGGTCACCTCTAGAGAACACTTCCATGGGCTTGGAGGCAAAGCAGCTGGAAGAGTGGGCCACATCCAACAACATATATTTTTCTAGAGACCATCCACAACCTGCACCACTAATCCTAGGAGGACAGGAAGTACCAGTGGTAACAACAGCTAAGTATCATCTAGACTCGAACCGCAGTGGTGCCACGTGTGGTGCAGTCAGTGAGGAAGGCCTCAAAACACCTGTTACTTTGACTGTTCTTGCCAGAAATGGCCTACCCACTGATGATCTGGTCAATGTATACACTACACTGGTCAGGCCTTGTCTGGAATATGGTGGAGGGCCTTGAGGATCATCTCCAGAGGTGAAGCAGTCCAACCACAGCTCCCGTCACTGCAGAGCAGGCGAGAGCAGGCTGCAGGGCACCTGGTGAAGGACATGCACACTCTTGACCACTGAATGACCTGCTCCCTACAAAAAGAGGTAACTGCACCACCAGGCTGCTGAGAAACAGCAACAAACTGTCCTGTATAACTGCCCGTACGAACCGCCTGTGAAACGCCACTCTACCCACCGCTATCAGATTGTCTAATAACTTAAATGGTTCCCCCAAATATTATATTTTTAACAGTCACACTTTAATATTTCAATTTCCGTCATGGAAAATGTCCTGTAATGTTTCAAGTGTTCTGTATTCTGATTTTCACGTATTATGTATTTCTATGAGCAAGAATAAATTAACTCTGACACACACACACACACACACACACACACACACACACACACACACACACACACACACACACACACACACACACACACACACACACACACACACACACACACACACACACACACACACACACACACGCCCAGTGGAGCAGTGGCAGCTGTGCTCGTACCGTTAGCCAATCAGGGTTAAATCATGCGTTGAGCGTTTCACAGACAGGACCCAAGGGCCCCCCTCACCACCTGAGTCTCACTGCCCTGCCCTGAGTCAGGACCACTAGACTTGACCTCATCTAGACTAGACCAACAGACTGGACCAGACCTAGATTAGACCTGACCACCGGACTGGACCACACCAACAAAAAAACACACCAGGGGACTAAACTAGACCGTTCACCGACAATAACCAAAACATCTAGACCGCTATAAACCACTAAACAACTGGTTCCTCTCCATCTGTGTCTAGCAGAACTAGCCAGACCTAGATCACAACGTAGTAGTTTTAAGACAAGGCTGAAAAAGACTGTGTGAATCAAATCAAATGTCATTTGTCACATGCTTGGTAAACAACAGGTGTAGACTAACAGTGAAATGCTTACTTACAGGCCCTTCCCAACAAGGCAGAGAGACAGAAAATAGAAAAATAATAGAAAGGTTAAACACGTAATAATAAAAGTAATAATAAATACACAATGAGTAACAATACCTTGGCTATATACACAGAGTACCCGTACCGAGTCCATGTGCAGAGGTACATATGTACATATAACTAGGAATAAAGTGACAGATGGTAAACAGTAGCAGCAGTGTATGTGATGAGTCAAAAGTGATTCGTGCAAAAAGGGTCAATGCAGAGAGTCTGGGTAGCTATTTGGATAACTATTTAACAAAACTATTTTGGGGGTAGAAGCTGTTCGGGGTCCTGTTGGTTCCAGACTTGGTGCATCGGTACCACTTGCCGCGCAATACCAGAGAGAACAGTCCATGACTTGGGTGGCTGGAGTCAGGGCCGTGCACACTACCTTCTGTAGCGCCTTGCAGCCGGATGCCAAGCAGTTCCTGTACCAAGCGCTGATGCAGCCAGTCAATATACTCTCAATGGTGCAGCTGAAAAACTTTGAGGATCTGAGGGCTCATGCCAAATCTTTTCAGACTCCTGAGGCGGAAGGGGCATCGTCGTGCCCTCTTCGCGACTGTGTTTGTGTGTGTGGACCATGATACATCCTTAGTGATGTAGACACCGAGGAACTTGAAGCTCTCGGCCCGCTCCACTACAGCCCCGTCGAAGTGAATGAAGGCGTGCTCTGCCCTCTGTCTCCTGTAGTCCATGATCAACTCCTCTGTCTTGCTGACATTGAGGGAGAGATTGCTATCCTGGCACCACACTACCAGGTTTCTGACCTCCTCCCTATGGGCTGTCTCGTCGTCTGTGATCAGGCCTACCACCGTCGTGGTCGTCTGCAAACTTAATGATGGTGTTGGAGTCGTGCACGGCCACCCAGTCATAGGTGAACAGGGAGTACAGGAGGGGACTAAGCATGTGCAGCAGTGTGATGTTGTTCCCCTAGATTATGCACCAAGTTGCACACAAGGACCAATTCAAAAAAGCCAGGTCAAGAGGGGATGTTAATAATTTGATAATAATAATAATTCAGTGTGTTTTTTATTTCATCACTGATGATGACCGACTCTCTTCTCTGTATACATCAATGAGGTCGCTCTTGCTGCTGGTGAGTCTCTGATCCACCTCTACGCAGACGACACCATTCTGTATACTTCTGGCCCTTCTTTGGACACTGTGTTAACAACCCTCCAGGCAAGCTTCAATGCCATACAACTCTCCTTCCGTGGCCTCCAATTGCTCTTAAATACAAGTAAAACTAAATGCATGCTCTTCAACCGATCGCTACCTGCACCTCTGGACAGCTCTGACTTAGAATACGTGGACAACTACAAATACTTTAGGTGTCTGGTTAGACTGTAAACTCTCCTTCCAGACCCATATCAAACATCTCCAATCCAAAGTTAAATCTAGAATTGGCTTCCTATTTCGCAACAAAGCATCCTTCACTCATGCTGCCAAACATACCCTTGTAAAACTGACCATCCTACCAATCCTCGACTTTGGCGATGTCATTTACAAAATAGCCTCCAATACCCTACTCAACAAATTGGATGCAGTCTATCACAGTGCAATCCGTTTTGTCACCAAAGCCCCATATACTACCCACCATTGCGACCTGTACGCTCTCGTTGGCTGGCCCTCGCTTCATACTCGTCGCCAAACCCACTGGCTCCATGACATCTACAAGACCCTGCTAGGTAAAGTCCCCCCTTATCTCAGCTCGCTGGTCACCATAGCATCTCCCACCTGTAGCACACGCTCCAACAGGTATATCTCTCTAGTCACCCCCAAAACCAATTCTTTCTTTGGCCGCCTCTCCTTCCAGTTCTCTGCTGCCAATGACTGGAACGAACTACAAAAATCTCTGAAACTGGAAACACTTATCTCCCTCACTAGCTTTAAGCGCCAACTGTCAGAGCAGCTCACAGATTACTGCACCTGTACATAGCCCACCTATAATTTAGCCCTTCTCACCTCATTTGCTCACATTGTATATAGACTTGTTTATACTGTATTATTGACTGTATGTTTGTTTTACTCCATGTGTAACTCTATGTCGTTGTATCTGTCGAACTGCTTTGCTTTATCTTTATCTTTCTGTTGATGCATCTACTAGTGGTTTGGAAGCTGTACTATCCCAAGTGCAAGATGGGAAAGCCGTAGCCAGGTCAATAGCTTTTGCTAGTAAATCTCTTAATCATGCACAATCCAAGTATCTTGCTCACCGGCTGGAATTTCTAGCCATGAAACACCTTATCATCCCATGGGTAACGGTCAAGCAGAATGTCTGAATCGCACACTGGTTGGGATGATTAGAGCTCAGCCAGCTCGGTCCAAGGCTAAATGGCCTCAGATGTTGAACACATTGCCATTCTCCTATAACTGCACTGTTCACAAGATTACTGGGTTTCCGCCATTCTTCTTGATGTTTGGACGCACCCCTAGGTTGCCGGTAGATGTTATGTTTGAAAGTGTGCTGTTGGATGGGGACACAGTAGATGTAGATAAGTATGTCCAGTCTCTGGGTGAGGATCTGAGAGAGGCTATGACAAAGGCCCAGCAGCATGCCAGTAAGCAAACAAAAGAGACAAGCCGAGGTCTACAACAGACGGTCTAATGGTCACTCGGTGCAGAAGGGAGACAGAGTTCTACTTGCTAACAAGAGGGAAAAGGGCAAGAAGAAACTGGCTGATCACTGGGAGAGTGTGGTGTACATAGTGGTTGCGAAGAACAGCTCACTGAACACATATCGTATCCAACACCTTACCACATGGATCTCTATCGAGTGGTGACGTAATCTCGGAGATGTCTGCAGAGTCCAGCCAAATGGATGGGAGTGACTGTCCACTCGGTAGCAGGCCTGTCCACTGGGTAGCAGACTGTCCACTGGGTAGCAGGCCTGTCCACTGGGTAGCAGACTGTCCACTGGGTAGCAGGCCTGTCCACTGGGTAGCAGGACTGTCCACTGGGTAGCAGGCCTGTCCACTCGGTAGCAGACTGTCCACTGGGTAGCAGGCCTGTCCACTGGGTAGCAGGCCTGTCCACTGGGTAGCAGGCCTGTCCACTGGGTAGCAGACTGTCCACTGGGTAGCAGGACTGTCCACTGGGTAGCAGGACTGTCCACTGGGTAGCAGACTGTCCACTGGGTAGCAGGCCTGTCCACTGGGTAGCGGCCTGTCCACTGGGTAGCAGGCCTGTCCACTGGGTAGCAGGACTGTCCACTGGGTAGCAGGCCTGTCCACTCGGTAGCAGACTGTCCACTGGGTAGCAGGCCTGTCCACTGGGTAGCAGACTGTCCACTGGGTAGCAGGCCTGTCCACTGGGTAGCAGGACTGTCCACTGGGTAGCAGGACTGTCCACTGGGTAGCAGACTGTCCACTGGGTAGCAGGACTGTCCACTGGGTAGCAGGACTGTCCACTGGGTAGCAGGACTGTCCACTGGGTAGCGGCCTGTCCACTGGGTAGCAGGCCTGTCCACTGGGTAGCAGGACTGTCCACTGGGTAGCAGGCCTGTCCACTCGGTAGCAGACTGTCCACTGGGTAGCAGGCCTGTCCACTGGGTAGCAGACTGTCCACTGGGTAGCAGGCCTGTCCACTGGGTAGCAGGACTGTCCACTGGGTAGCAGGACTGTCCACTGGGTAGCAGACTGTCCACTGGGTAGCAGGACTGTCCACTGGGTAGCAGGCCTGTCCACTGGGTAGCAGACTGTCCACTGGGTAGCAGGACTGTCCACTGGGTAGCAGGCCTGTCCACTGGGTAGCAGACTGTCCACTGGGTAGCAGGCCTGTCCACTGGGTAGCAGGCCTGTCCACTGGGTAGCAGACTGTCCACTGGGTAGCAGACTGTCCACTGGGTAGCAGACTGTCCACTGGGTAGCAGGCCTGTCCACTGGGTAGCAGGCCTGTCCACTGGGTAGCAGACTGTCCACTGGGTAGCAAGGACCAGTTCAAATAGGCCAGGTCAAGGGGATGTTAATAATTTGATAATAATAATAATTCAGTGTGTTTATTTAATTACAGCTGCATAGCTGAAGGTATGATGTCCTTGGTTCCCAAATTGTTCAATATAAAACCGTGGTAATGTTACACAATGTGCTGTTATGCAACCATAAGTTTGTTACAATGTGGAGAAGATAAAAGATTTATGTTAACACGTTTCACCAAGCTCACTAACTAGAGTATCTATTGTAACTTGTGAGTACTTGAGTGAGTGTCCATGTGCTTGCGCAGGTGCCTGAGAGCTATGACTGCGCCAAGGGCTAACATATTGTGTGTTGTCTCTTCGTGTGCAGGGCCTATAAAAATGATTCAACTAGCAGACCTCCAGTTGTGGCAGCGTCCTAATTAAAAGTACACAGCGCAGAACGAACCACGCTCCACACGCACCCCTGAGAGGCCACCGTGTTGAGGGTCAGCATGTTGGATGTGTTGTTGCCTACCCTCACCACCTGGAAGCGGCCCGTCAGGAAGTCCAGGATCCAGTTGCAGAGGGAAATGTTCAGTCCCAGTGACGAGCTTGGAGGGCACTATGGCTTTGAATGCTGAGATGTAGTCAATGAACAGCATTCTCACATACAGTGCATTCGGAAAGTATTCAGACCACTTGACTTTTTCCCATTTCGTTACATTACAGCCTTATTCTAAAATTGATTGAATTGTTTTTTGCCCTCATCAATCTACACACAATACCCCATAAGGACAAAGCAAAAACTGGTTAGACATTTTTGCTAATTCACAAAAAAATGAAAATATCACATTTACCTAAGTATTCAGACCCTTTATTTAGTACTTTGTTGAAGCACCTTTGGCAGTGATTACAGCCTTGAGTCTTCTTGGGTATGACACTACAAGCTTGGCACCCCTGTATTTGGGGAGTTTCTCCCATTCTTCTCTGCAGGTCCTCTCAAACTCTGTCAGGTTGGATGGGGAGCGTCATTGCACAGTTATTTTCAGGTCTCTCCAGAGATTTTTGATCAGATTTAAGTCTGGGCTCTGGCTGGGCCACTCAAGGACATTCAGAGACATGTCCCGAAGCCACTCCTGTATTGACTTGGATGTGTGCTTAGGGTCGCTGTCCTGTTGGAAGGTGAACCTTCGCCCCAGTCTGAGGTCCTAAATGCTCTGGAGCAGGTTTTCATCTAGTATATCTCTGTACTTTGCTCCATTCATCTTTTCCTTGATCCTGACTAGTCTCCCAGTCCCTGCCACTAAAAAACATCCCCACAGCATGATGCTACCAGCACCATGCTTCACCATAGGGATGGTACCAGGTTTCCTCCAGACGTGACGCTTGACATTCAGGCCAAAGAGTTCAATCTTGGTTTCATCAGACCAGAGAATCTTGTTTCTCATGGTCTGAGAGTCTTTAGGTGACTTTTGGCAAACTCCAAGCAGTTTGTCATGTGCCTTTTACTGAGGAATGGCTTCCGTCTGGCGACTCTACCATAAAGGCCTCATTGGTGGAGTGTTGCAGAGATGGTTGTCCTTCTGGAAGCTTCTCCCATCTCCACAGAGATGGTCAGAGTGACCATCGGGCTCTTGGTCACCTCCCTGACCAAGGCCCTTCTCTCCCGATTGCTCAATTTGGTCGGGCGGCCACCTCTATTTAAGAAAGATGGAGGCCACTGTGTTCTTCGGGACCTTCAATGCTGCAGACATTTTTGGTACCTCGGATTGTGCCTCGGCACAATGATGATCAATGGAAACAGGATGCATCTGAACTCAATTTCAAGTGTCATCACAAAGGGTCTGAATACTTATGTAAATAAGGTATCTGTTTTTAATTTTTAATACATTTGCAAAAATGTCTAAAAACCTATTTTTGCTTTGTTATTATGGGGTATAGTGTATAGATTGCTTCAGATTTTTTAAATGTAATCTATTTTAGAATAAGGCTGTAACGTAACAAAATGTGGAAAAAGTCAAGGGGTCTGAATATTTTCCAAAGGCACTGTAGGTGTTCCTCGTGTCCAGGTGGGAAAGGGCAGTGTGGGGTACAATAGAGATGTCGTAATCTGTGGCTCTGTTGGGTCAGTAAGCAAAATGGACCGGGTCCAGAGTGTCTGAGATGGTGATGAGCCATGACCAACCTTTCAAAGCATTTCATGGCTACAGATGTGAGTGCTACGGGGCGATAGTCATTTAGACAGGTTAGCTTGGCGTTCTTGGGCACAGGGACTATGGTGGTGTCATGACTGGCCTGTTCGGGTCAGGTTAACGTTGACCACAATTCTGCATAGATATCTCTCACACCCCACCAAAGGGGGTAGAGAGGTAGGTGGTATTATGACACCTCACTCCCATTGTAAGATCTTAAGGCAGCAGACAAAATCCTTTGTCCCCTCAGTGTAGAGGAATGGAATGTATGATGGCCCTATGGAGCGCTAACCTCAGGACAGTAACATGCAATAAATGGACTTTGGGACAATATATTTCGTAAATCAAAATGGTGGTAATGACGATAGATGGAATATGAATATCAAAATGAATGTCGTTTTTGTTATGTTGTTAAACGTTCAATGACGACGTTATAATGAAAACATTGTAACTTGAAGAGTTTGTATATTATGTACCTCATGTTTGCATACTGTACGTTGTGTGGAAAATGTCCAGATCAAAGAGAATGTTTTTGTAAAGATGAAATGTGAAGTTAGTTGTCTAAATTGGATCTGAGTAAAAATCCAGACCTTGCCTCGTAACTAGTTATGCCCAGAGAACTTGCCATAAAGACAGACCTGAGGGTTTAAAACATGTGAGCTTAGAATTTACACATCAGACGAGATGGCTGTGCGCTGCAGCCAAGGTCGAGGATTAGTCGCATCCCCAAAATCCAACACGAGGTTGAAGAAGACAAAAGAAACTCTTAACAATCAATGCTATGGTTGAGTAGCTGTATCTAAGAAGGTGAACTCAAGAAGGACCACCAGGTTATCCAAGGAATCATGGGTCTACATTGCTTTCATTCCACGCTGGAACCTTTCCCACTGATGATTAGCCGTCCCTTGATGGGTTAAAGACACCACATGTAACTTGTGGTTAGAAGACCCCTCTCACAGAACGAGGGCGAAGAAACAGAGCACTACGAGAAAGGACACTGACATAGAGTGGACAATCATAGACTTACACCCGGTAACAACAGAGGTGTTGCCATCAGAGGAGGAGGAACTCGGTCCACGAGGAGATACCCCATCGGACACCTTCGACAAGTAATTACATCATTATATTCTGACCCAGTTCGGGGCAAGATCCGGGCTCTTCGCTGGCCATGGCAGAACACTGACATTCCGGTCGTGCAGGAAATCACGCACAGAACGAGCAGTATGTCTGGTGGCATTGTCAGGATGAGCCCGCATGAAGGGTACCACATGAGGGAGGAGGATGTCTTCCCTGGAACGCACAGCGTTGAGATTGCTGCAATGACAACAAGCTCAGTCCGATGACGCTGTGACACACCGCCCCTGACCATGACGGACCCTCCACCTCCAAATCGATCCCGCTCCAGAGTACAGGCCTCAGTGTAACGCTCATTCCTTCGACGATAAACGCGAATCCGACCATCAGCCAAACCAAAACCAAAAGTCTGAGCACAGATGGAGGGATTGTGCGTTCCTGGAGTAACTCGGCCAGTTGTTGTTGCCATCCTGTACCTTTCCCGCAGGTGTGTTCGGATGTACTGATCCTGTGAAGGTGTTGTTACACGTGGTCTGTCACTGCGAGGACGATCAGCTGTCCGTCCTGTCACCCTGAAGGGCTGTCTTAGGCGTCTCACAGTACGGACATTGCAATGTATGGCCACATCTGCAGTCCTCATGCCTCCTTGCAGATGAGCAGGGACCCTGGGCATCTTTCTTTTGTTTTTTTTCAGAGTCAGTAGAAAGGCCTCTTTAGTGTCCTACGTTTTCCTAACTGTGACCTTAATTGCCTACCGTCTGTAGGAGCTCAAGACTTCAGTAAAACACCTACACTTCTCTCTCACTCACTCAACTCTGAATAGAGAGAACGTTGAGTGAGCCAAAGCCAAAACCCATTTCAGAGCCACTATAAAGTCCTGAGGGGAACTCTGCATGCTCCGTCCGGCTAGATTTCCTCTCCGTTTCCTCATTCCTCAGAGTCTGGCTGACGAATGGGAATTGTAAAAGCCATATTTAAACACAGAGACAGTTTGGTTCGCTCTGAGAGTTTAACAGACACACCTGTGTTGTTTTCTGCAGCTCTGAATGACTGACTGACATCCAGGGGGGAAACACCACTGCCCCATGGGCCCTTGACAGAGAAGAGAATCTGGAGGAGAGGACACACTCCTAACACTGCTAAAACACCCTACACACCCCTAAAGGTTCATACAAGCTCCACTCTGTTGACCTACATGCATGTCTGGGATGATGGTGTTGATGTGAGCCATGACCAGCCTTTCAAACCCTCTCTGCATCATTAAACAGCATAGCAGCCCAGATGTTAAGGCTACTGAGGTACTGTAGACATATCTCTGGTGATTAGATGGTAATTATAAAAGTATGATCATACCCTTCACAGGTCACTGAAGTGTGTGTGTGTGTGTGTGTGTGTGTGTGTGTGTGTGTGTGTGTGTGTGTGTGTGTGTGTGTGTGTGTGTGTGTGTGTGTGTGTGTGTGTGTGTGTGTGTGTGTGTGTGTGTGTGTGTGTGTGTGTGTGTGTGTGTGTGTGTGTGTGTATGAATGAATGATAGAGCTATTGAGGATCTAATGACTAGAACATAGGGATTACACAGCCTACAATGGGGTGGTGATGTGTCCATGTGTCAAAGTCTCAACATGGGTCTGTTCTGACTGTGAGGCGATGGAATGGTGGTGCAGAACTCTACCAGTGGACACACACAGTGCACACACACACACAGCATGTGGGGAAGTGTGACGGAGTTTCTAGATCTTTGCTAAAGCATGAAATGTGCTGCATTAGCATCCCCCTGGTGAGACTCTCTCTCGCACACACACACACACACACACACACACACACACACACACACACACACACACACACACACACACACACACACACACACACACACACACACACACACACACACACACACACACACACACACACACACACACACACACAGAGGGCATCAGTCTACATTTCTGAGGAACTGACATTCAAGTAGGCACATTTTTCTTCTTTTGGGCATTTACACTGAGTGAATAAAACATTAGGAACACCTTCCTAATATTGAGTTGCACCCCCTTTGGCCCTCAGAAGATCCTCAATTAGTCGTGGTATGGATTCTAAATCAAATCAGATAAAATGATATTGGTCACGTACACATGGTTAGCAGATGTTATTGCAAGTGTAGTGAAACGCTTGTGCTTCTAGTTCCGACAGTGCAGCAATATCTAACAATACCGCAACAACTACCTAGTACACACAAATCTAAGTAAAGGAATGGAATAAGAATATATACATGTACATATAAATATATGGATGAGCAATGACAGAGAGGCATAGGCAAGATGCAATAGATGGTATAAAATACAGTATGGACAGTATATACAAGGTGTCCAAAGTGTTCAATGCTGGCCCATGTGGACTCCACAGTTGTGTCAAGTTGGCTGGATGTCCTTTGGGTGGTGGACCATTCTAGATACACATAGGAAACAGTTGAGCGTATAAAAACAGGCAGTATTGCAGTTCTTGACACAAACCGGTGCACCTGGCACCTACTACTAAACCCCGTTCAAAGGCACTTAAATCTTTTGTCTTGCCCATTCACCCTCTGAATGGCACACATACACAATCACTGTCTCAGTTGTCTCAAGGTTTATGAATCCTTCTTTAACCGTTCTCCTCCCCTCCATCTACACTGATTGAAGTGGATTTAACAAGTGACATCAATAAGGGATCATAGAGTTCACCTGGATTCACCTGGTCAGTCTATGTCATGGAAATCGTTCTTAATGTTTTGTACACACAGTGTATACACATACAGTGTGTGTGTGTGTGTGTGTGTGTGTGTGTGTGTGTGTGTGTGTGTGTGTGTGTGTGTGTGTGTGTGTGTGTGTGTGTGTGTGTGTGTGTGTGTGTGTGTGTGTGTGTGTGTGTGTGTGTGTGCGTGCGTGCGTGCGTGCGTGCGTGCGTGCGTGCGTGCGTGCGTGCGTGCGTGCGTGCGTGCGTGTGTGCGTGAGTCTCTCTGGGAGGTCTTATATAACAGGAGGCAAACAGCAGAAGTGCATTATCTCTACATGTCTGCAGATACGGGACCTAATCTCAGAAGTACATACCTGCCACTGTACGTCACCTCTACACACACACACACTCTCAACAGAATGTTTGAAGTTAAAGCATCTGTCTTACACACCAGTAGTGAAAGTGTCAGTCCTTGTTAAATCAACATACACCTCCACACACATAAACAGCTAGCCGACAAATTAATTCACCCTCTCACACACCCCGACACACACAAACACACAGTCCCTCCCTCACCACGTCTATGATCTGCAGCAGAGTCATTCCCAGCTCCACCAGAAGAGGAGAGGAGTCGTTGATCACTGGCCTCTCCAGGCGGTTGTAGTTGGCCATCAACTCCTTGTACAGTCTGCGCTGGTGCTCCCCCTGTAGGGACCCTGGGGAACAACAAGGGAACCAGTGAGAGTTCATGTTAGTTAATAAAATGTCTATTCTACAGTTTCTCAGTTGGCTGGGTGGGGGGGGTCAGTGGCGATTAGGATGATGTGTTTGCTGGACCAGCTTTCATCCCCTTGACTCTTCTCCTCTCTCTTCCCTCTGTCCCACTGATCCCATTAAGAGCGGAGAGGAGAGGAGAGGAGAGGAGAGGAGAGGAGAGGAGAGGAGAGGAGAGGAGAGGAGAGGAGAGGAGAGCTAAACTACCTGCAGCACTGGTCAGTTAAGGACAATGGTCATTAAAACACACAGGCTGTTCATTAACTGATCCTAAAAGGGAGTTTGTTCAGAACGATGGCTAAACAGATGCAAGGCCTAAATGTGTTCTCCATGAGAGAGAAATTAATACATAACCGAAATGTGCAGACAGAGTTCACAAGAGAACACTCCAGTCCTAGACACGCTGTTCTGGGTTGGTTCATAGACAAATGTATGGATAAGAGGCAAGCAGTTGTAGTCTACAGTACACGTTGGCTTTGGGTTCACACCTCTCGCCTCATTGCACAGCCAACACCAGGAAGGGCAGACTGTGGAAGACACGCACAGACAGTCACATATGCATAAAAGAGAGAGAAATCATGGAGCGAAAGGAGAGAGAGACAGTGAGAGAAATGTAGGGAGAGTGTCTCTGTCCCAGTGTGTTGCTGATGAGGTCCATTGGGGCCATAGTGAGGTTACAGCAGGACAGGACTCTATTGGGAGTTCAGAGCGAGAAAGAGAGAGAGGTCGTGTCTACACTTGATACTTACATGTGACTTCTGCTATCAGAATAGGAAGATCGCATTGAAAAGACGGGTTTAGACGCACAAAAGTGGCTTTGTGGTCTGATTGTGTTCGGATCTGTCTGACCACTTCAGGAGCTGGTCAGAGATACATTGTGTGTAGATTTCTCCTCAGTCTGGACACAATCAGGCTACCAAAAGCATATAGTGTGGGCGACGTCATCAGCGCTCCCCGAACAAGTCTCCACAAAAATTGTGTTTTGGGACCGAGAGGCACCTTTTCATTATAACGAGGAAATACGTTCCTAGCGTGTGAGGAACGTGTTTGCTGGACTCCTAAATGCTAACCAGCTAGCTAATATGCTAACCCATTTTCAATCCCTTTAGCATTCCTTGCTAGCTAACAGAGGTTAGCCGACTAGTTAGCTACAGTAGTTAGCTACAGTAGTTAGCTACTGCCATCGGTTGCTGTTGCGGTATCATATTTAGCCTATTCCACCGTTTGTAGAATGGATACCGGCATTTGAATATAGCGCGGGAAAAGGGAATCCGGACATACTGTGGACACATTTAAAATGTAGGTGTAGATGCATGACGAGATCAGAACTCCATGATCAGAACACTAAAGCTACATGAACCTGTCAGGTCTAGACACGGCCAGAGAGGGGGAGAGAAACCTGAGCACCGCAGCACACCGACACTTACCCACTTCTTCATACAGCCGCGTACTTAAACATCTATATACTATATCCATACACCCACACTTCATATCTATACACCTGTATAGGCACACCTTCTGTACAACACCCATGTTGCACACAGCCTTTGATAACAGTGGTTTAAAGAGCTATCCATAGTACACGTCAATACTTACAACTTGTGCATTGATATAACTATTAGCAATTCAGCACCTGCTGTATAAGGCACAGCCCTGTGGGTTCTGAAAACATGTTGAGATTATGCAATCCACATACTGCACATCCATATTTGTCCATAATGCACATCATCGCATCTGTAGGTCTCCTGCATAATGCGCAGCTTGGCAGAAACACCCCCCCCCCCCTTCCTCTCACCCTCTCTAATGTTTTATTCCACTCTGATATATCAAGATGACATTCCTCTGGGACAGTCACCTTGTCATGGTGAGGGGGCTTTTGTACCTTAATGCCAGTGGGAGGTAACTCCAGGCAGGTCTAACTAGTGGTGTAAAGCACCCAAGTAAAATATTTATTTAAAGTACTACTTAAGTAGTTGTTTTTTTTAATCTGTACTTTACTATTTATATTTTTGCCAACTTTTACTTCACTACTTTCCTTGAGGAAATAATGTACTTTTTACTCCATACTTTTCCCTGACACCCAAAAGTGTTCGTTACATTTTGACAGAAACATTGTCAAATTCATAAGGAATTTGAAATGATTTATACTTCTACTTTTGATACTTAAGTGTATTCTAGAAATTCCAATTACTTTTAAAATGATTTTGCTACACAGCTGCAGGGAGGATTGCAGCAGGTTCCTTGGCAGACAAAGAGAAATCCACATCTGCATGGTTCAGATTGGAGTCACAAACACAGATTCACAGAACACACACACACTCATATTCCTCCATGTCCCCAATCTCATGATATTCATAGCTTCTCTAATGAAGAAATTATCTCTTTGTTCTCAGTGTCTGTCACACACACATACACTCATACACTCACACACAAGAGGAGAGTCAAATGCCACATCCTTTTTTCCTCTTACTAACCAAGGAGTCGATAGGCCTCCGCTAACTCCCCTCTTCCGCCTCCGGAAGGTGTGGTGGGGAGGAGTGTGCTAAGAGATAGTGTCTCTGTCTCTCGTTATATTTCTCTGTTTCTATCTCTTTGTGAGACCAGCGTCTAACAGTGATTGGTTATTCTTTTCATTGTTAGGCTACATCTGTCCTGCCTACAGCTGTGTGCTACATTCCACTGAGGGTGTCACGAATCTATTCTTAATGCCCTAATAATTCTAGCAACAACAAATAAAATGATTGAGTAAAACTGTTTATTGAAAATACATTTTGTAATTGAAGCAATGTTAGCCAGTAATTTTATTGTTGATCATGAAATTAATACAAAATGTATCCGTTTGTGGTCAAATGACCATTCATCTGGTTTTGGTGCCAAACTTCTGTTTACGTCTCCACTAGGTTATTCTTCCATTCGAGCATTTGTCAATTAAAAGTGACTATAAATCACTATAAAGGGACCATGTTTAAGAATTAAAATGCTTAAGTTAAAGGGGAGTTTCACCCTGGCTCTGCCACGGCATATAGTCATTACTATATTAACAACATTATGTTTAATCATAAGCATCAACATTATCCAAACCACAAGCTACAACTAGCACATCAGGCAGTGTCCCTGTGTATTCGTCTGCTCATAGTGAACCACAAAGTCCGGCATTCTTTTTATTTATAATTATTATTATTTATTTATTTTTTATTTATATATTATTATTTATTTTATTTTTTAAACCCCTCCACGACCCCCCCTCTTCGGAGGACAAATATATTTTTGTTTTTGTACAGCTTTTCTGCTACACATTTCACATATACATTTTGCATACATGGTACTTTTATATAAAGCAGTCACATAACAATAATATATTACCAAACATAAACTCTTTAATCCCACCCCTCAGCCACTCTCAGCCCATCCCACCTATCACCATAGACCTCTGCTCTTTAATCCCACCCCTCTGCCACTCTCAGCCCATCCCACCTATCACCATAGACCTCAGCTCTTTACTGTAGAGTAAAGAGCTGGCCCCCGAGACAGGTGAGCGTCCATGGCATGATCAGTGCTTAATTTCAGCCAGAACAGGATCCGGCACCTCTCAGATTTGACTTTGTTTGTTCTGGCATCCGGTACCTCTCGAGGCATGAGTTATTAATTATTTAACTGTTTGCACTGTATACATTCTAATAATAGCGATCAGTATTAAATCAAGTTGCCCCCTCGTTATTTTTCCCGCCCCCCAGAAAGACCATCATGTAAAAACGTGCTGATCTTTCTATGTAATAATCCTATCCTGCCACACTGATTCCAGACCTGCTCTTATATTTGTACATAGAGGTTATGGGGAGGGCCAGTGGGGTAAGTACCTGATCCTGACACAGGTATTGGTAGTGGTGGTCAGCTAGTGAAGAGGTCCCTACATAATCACGTCACATAGAGTCGTCTCCCTACTGAATTTGAATCATGGGAAAGCCAAATAAAAAATGGATAAGAAAAGGCAATCAAGTTTGACATTTTTCAAGTTCAAAAATCCAGAGAAAGATGGTGAATCGAACCCAGAACGAGCCAAAGAAATGTCAGTGCTGGAGGAGAGGGGTGAGCGGCAAACTGTTCCTGATGGCAATACTCATCCCACCAGTTCAGCATCACCACCGGCAGCTCCACAAGCTAGCCGGCCTCCTAGTGAGTCAGACTCAGTGGGAGAGGGAGACGGGGACCTGGGGGAGGGGGGCAGTGCATCCACCGACGAAGTGCTCGGAGCAGGTGCAAATTGCAGTTCAAGAACAAGCAAACGTATAAGCCTTGGCTGGTCATGCATAATTCAAAGTTGGGCTGTACAAAATGCAAAAAGGTAGGGAGCTTGGGTCTAAAAATGAGGGAATAAACGAGCAAAAGAGTGGGTGGAATGTACAGTAAATTAACATCCTATGTAAAAACAGATGTAAAAACAACAACAAGGTGGCTAAACATCACAGCCACAAGCAATCGCCATCACACTGCACACTGCCCTATCCCATCTGGACAAAATGAATATCTATGTTTTTTAATTGTTTTTTTTAGTTTATTTTATTTTTACAGGGACAGTGCACATTAATCAACGTTTCAGTAAAAGTGCCGGTTTTAGCCAGCCGGCTAATTTTCAACCGCAGTCCCTGGGCAGGTTATTAAAAACAATTACAATATAGACAATAGCACCATAGACATAGCAACATAGCAACATAGGACAAGCAAGACATAGCATACAGACAGAGCAACATAGAACAAAAAGCAGCAAGACAAAATTCATAAAAGCAACAAAGTGTTTCCATACCTCACAAGCTACAGACAACATGGAAAGCGGCAACACACAGCTAGGGACCATGTTCACAAATCTGATTGACCTTTAGCCATGTCTTCATGCATTTTGTGAAAGTGTGATATGTGGTGCAGTTATGTGTATCTGATGGCAGTGTATTCCAGACATGGGAAGCTCTCACAGAGAATGCAGATTTACTAAAGGTGCTTTTCCTTAGGGGAACTATACAGTCACCTCTCATGGCAGACCTTGTGGATCTGCTGCCATATGTCTGGGTTTTCTGTTTAACAAAAATATTGAGTGGAGGGGGAGCCAGGCCATTAAGGATCTTGAATACAAGACATGCATTGGTGTATTGCACAAGATTTTCCCAACTCAAGAGCTCATGTTTTCTAAGGATGTGACAATGATGATGGCTATTGGGCTTCCTATCAAGCACTTTGAGAGCCTGTTTGTAGACAGACTGAATAGGTTTTAATGTTGTACAGCAAGCTTGGGCCCAACTAGTCAAGCAGTATGTTAAGTGGGGGAGTATCATAGATTTGAAGTACAGTTTTGCTACCTCTGTAGTCAAACAATTTCGTATAAATCGGAAATTAGCTAGATTGAATTTAGTTATTTGAATGACCTTTTTCACATGCTTTTTAAAAGAGAGGTTGGAATCAAGTATGATGCCAAGGTACTTAAAATCGGATACCACCTGGAGCTTCTCCCCTGACACATAGACATCTGGCTCAGTAGCATCTGTTGCCCTCTTTGTGAAGAACATGCAAACAGTTTTTTTCACATTGAGATGCAAACACGAGTCACAGAGCCACTTTGTAACCTGGACCATTACCATTAGTTCGTTGACTACAGCTCAGCATTCAACACCATAGTACCCTCCAAGCTCATCAGCAAGCGGGAGGCCATGGGTCTCAAACCTGCCCTGTGCAATTGGGTCCTGGACGTTCTGACGGGCCGCCCCCAGGTGGTGAAGGTAGGAAACAACATCTCCACTTCGCTGACCCTCAACACTTGGGCCAAAAGGGTGCATGCTCAGCCCCCTCCTGTACTCCCTGTTCACCCACGACTGCATGGCCATGCATGCTTCCAACTCAATCATCAAGGTTTCAGACGACAACAGTAGTGGGCCTGATTACCAACAATGAAGAGACAGCAGACTGAAATGGTCCATAGACAGAACCCTGACAAACTTTTACAGATGCACAATCGAGAGCATCCTATCGGGCTGTATCACAGCCTGGTACGGCAGCTGCACCGCCCTCAACCGCAAGGCTCTCCAGAGGATGGAGGAGTCTGCACAACAAATCACCGGGGCAAACGACCTGCCCTCCATGACACCTACAGCACTCAATGTCACAGAAAAGACTAAAATGATCAAGGACAACAACCACCCGAGCCACTGATTGTTCACACCGCTACCATCCAGAAAGAGAGGTCAGTACAGGTGCATCAAAGCCGGGATCTTACATTACTCATATCACATGTATATACTGTATTTTATACCATCTATTGCACCTTCGCCATCGCTCATCCATATACCTACATGTACATATTCTCATTCACCCCTTTAGATTTGTGTATTAGGCACAGTTGAAGTTGGAAGTTTACATACACCTTAGCCAAATACATTTAAACGCAGTTTCACAATTTGTGACATTTAATCCTAGTAAAAATTCCCTGTCAAGGTCTTGAGATGTTGCTTCAAAATATCCACATAATTTTCCTCCCTCATGGTGCCATCTA